>NC_135786.1:112763750-113099166 GCF_051106095.1 Pogona vitticeps
TTCCTTCAGCATATATAGGGGAGTGGGAAAATAATTGTGCAGAGCTTGTAAGAGTGCTTTATGTTAATTATGGCTCTGCATTTTGGCTTGGTCTGTATTACATTGTAAACATACAATTATCAAGATTTGCAGGAAATATTACTTCCCAGTTTACCTCTGAGATAAGGGGCAGTCAGCTTCTACATCTTGTTGGTACACCCTGCGACTCACGCTGCAGATCAGTGGCCAGAAGTTTATCATGCAAGTCATACAATCTCTCTTGGAGCTGGGCTTCTGTTGTGGAAAGCTGTATCTGAATCCAGAAAAGGAAGGGATGAAGAAGCAGGAGCAGCTTAAAAATCTAAAAAAGATGGGAGACATCAAGAGTGCATTGAACACATCATATTAAGAGCAAGCAGTTTTAAAGTTCTCATACTTTATTTTTCAAAACAACTGACTCAATGTATTTAAGGACACCTAGTAGAACAATCCTTTATGCTTGTTCAGAGTAAACCTTCTGAATTCAGAGCAGTTCTAATTCAATCCAAGAACTATGTTTCTGAGCTCAGTTGCTAGAACTGGAGAATAGGAGGCAAAAAGGAAGACTATGTGATGGCTTGTGAAGTATGGGAGAGCCAGCCTCTAACAACTATGACATGTCTAGTCAACATAGGAGGCTTGTTATTATAAAATGTTTTTAAATGGTATATGCTAACATATATTGGTAATCCAGTAAAAGATAATACAAAGCGATTTGTAAAGGAGCTTAAAAATAATAAACAAATAATGAATAATTAAAACAAGGTTGAAAACAATTCAACAGCCAAAACCAAAGAATAGTGAAGAAAAGAATCGTTACTACCTAGGGGATGTCTACACAAATAAGTACTTTTTGAAGAGTCATTTATTTAATGGTTGACAAGGCTTGAGATGGTTCGGACTTTCACAGTGGTGGGTCAAAGTATGTGTTGGCATGAACAGGCTGGGGCATACAAAACTGAAAGAAAGAAGTAGCATTTCAGTGTGAAATTTCCATCTCAAACAGAAGCTTCTTCATCTTACAAGCGAAAGTAGAAAAAATTGCCTTGATTAAAAGTAGACATTGATGTGTGGGGAGCCACATCTGGTCTAAAGGTCTCAAGACCAAATTTTAAAAATTGTCAGACACTATTAATATTTCACCCTTGAGTTAACATTCTGGTTTGCTAACTAATTTATTGTGGAATCATTTTCAGTTTCACAGTGTGAACAATACAGTATATCACTCCCAGTATGCAGATTGCTGTGAGCTCCAGGGCTTCACTGCATACAAAGGACTTCCCCTTGTGGCTGACATGAATGGAAGAGCAGACATTTATGCATGCCAAGCTGCTTTGTGTCTTTATAAGAGTGAAATTACCCAAACACGCAGAAGCTTCACATGTACAATAACAGATAGGTTTGGTTGTCTTTGTTTTAAGTTTCAACCAGTTAATTCTTGGTGTTCTGATTGTTTTATGGAGTGTTCCAGTTGCTTCGCAAGGTAAGAAGGGCCTGATTAGCAACTGGTTACTTGATTGGGCATCCTCATCTACTTCAAAACAAATTGTATGAGCGCATGTTTTGGGGAAAATCCCATGTATTTATTATGGGGGATCCATTTATTTTAGTGGAACCTCCGGTGTACAGGCATAATTTGGGAATTTGGCCCTTGATTGAATAACATGGATGTATGACAGACCCTTGACATTCAGTTTACATTTATAATCCTCTGGTTTTTACACACCTATATTTAGCTAGGTGGGGAATGTCAGTTGCAATTAAACCCAGTTTCACAGTTGGCTTAATGAAATGCTCTACATCAGTGCATTCATTGAATAAAATGGTTGTAGTTTTCCACAGAGCCCTTATTTCACATGATGCATGAAATGGATAAGAGGAGCAATAAATGGTTGGGTTGCTTTTTTGCAGATGGTACCTTTTTTGGGCTGTGTACATTTGGTAGTTTGTTTAGAAAGGGAATCCTCTGTATTTGCATGAAAGGAAAGGTGATTCTTCCCTTTTCATTCACTTCAGACAATTTATTATTCATACTCAGTAAAAAAAATTATGGCCTATGAAATCCAAAGAATAAACAAAGGATTATACTTTGCTCCTAAATGTAACCGTAATTAGAAGAAATGGTCATTGGTTCAGTGGCAGCCCTGCCAAGCAATCATTCTGAGTACTTTCTCATTCTTGGCATTTTTCAGAGCCTCTCTATGCTGGGACTCCCCATCAACACTTCCCTCTACACCGCTTTGTGGTTTCCTGCAAAAATAAGAGCCTGGTCTAATTTGCTCCTTTGTTTTTTAATATATATATTTTTTTTACTGTGGCTCTGTGCAGGCAACTGCCAGTTTCCGCACAGCTTGATGCTTTTTCTAGTGAGTCCTGTGCAGGACAGATGCCATTTTGTGCAGGAATTGTAACAGTCTGGTACAGGCTGGTATTTCTTCTGCACTTTCCAGATGAACCTTGCACAGGAAAGATGACATTCTGTGTAAGAATTGTAATAATCTTGCCGAGAGCAAAATGACCAGAAAACTAATGAGAAATCCCATCAGATTTCTCCACATGGTTTCACAGGAAAGGAGGGCATCTCACTGCAGAAAACTCTCACTAAGTGGAAGAAAGAGTGATTTGCTGTTTTGTTTTTTGTTTTTTTGGCTTTTTCTTTGAGAGTGAGGGGCTGAAAGAGTCATGTCCCTAGCTAGAGTTACCAGGTTGAGGAATGTATAAAAAATGAAAATGAAAACAAAAGCATAGCTGCACAGGAAAGACTCACTTACAGGTATTTCAGTGTGAGTTTTTTGTAGATTTCAATCCTCTTACTTAGACATATGGGCACACTTATAGTTAGGGATAGTTCTGAGAAAGTGGATTGTAATCTACAAAAAACTCACACTGAAATAAATCAGCAAGTCACTGAAGTGCCACTATAGTTTTATCTTCATTTTTGTTTTGTTTTTGTTATATATGTGCAGACAGACCAACATCCGCCTAAAAACAGGCACAAGAAGGCAAGAGATGGAGCACCTTCTGCTCTTCATGTTATAAAGAGTTGCTTAAAAAGCCACTTGGTCTTGGTTGTGCCTCTCTCCGGCTGTATACTGTATTCCTAACATAGGGTTAGATGTCAACCAGGATAGATTCTGCAAAAAAAAAAAGTCTGTTTAGGCATAATCTGTTGTACTGCATTTATAGGAAACCATGTAGCCTGCCCTTCTAGTGTTTACACACTACTCAGATCAGCTTGTGGTGGTTAAAACCTACTCCTAAAAAACATAAGCTTGTTGCTCTGTAATTCCACAATAAGGAAAAAGGCCTTGTGTGCCTCATCTGCCAGGAGGGAGCTGCAATGTCCCTCATTGTGTGGATAAACACTGGGCAGATCAAGTGGTTAGCTTCAACGTTGTCCCAAGACATTTTGCTGCCCTAGGCAGAGCAGTGACAAGTGTTCCCACGACCCAAGTCAAATGATTGGTACAAATACTTCTCCCCATCCCTTGCAGTAGAAATATGATAATAGCGGATTAAATAACCAACTATTTGCTGCTCTTTCATAACACTCAAAATCTGCTGCTTGATGAGTTTCATGACACATCCCAGCTGGATTACTATAACGCTCTGTATGAGGATCTGCCTTTGGAAAATGTTTGGAAACTTAACTGGGTCCAAAACACTGCAGCCAGATTGTTGACTAGGACTGGCGTTAGAGAGATCACACAATCCTCCTGTTACAACAACTCCACCGGCTGCTCCAATCCAGCTCCAATCATAATTCAAACTATTCTTGAAGGCTTTCATAGCCGGGCCCCAATTGTTGTTGTAGGTTTTTTGGGCTATTTGGCCATGTTCTGAAATGTTTTTTTTCCTAACGTTTCACCAGTCTCAGTGGTTGCCATCTTCAGAGGACAGGAGTTAGAAGTTAGACAGACAGAATTCTGACTCCTGTCCTCTGAAGATGCCGGCCACAGAGACTGGCGAAACATTAGGAAGAAAAACCTTCAGAACACGGCCAAAGAGCCCGAAAAACCTACAGCAACCATACCGGTAATTCAAACTGTTGGGTTTTACTGGAGTTTTTGCAACCTCATATGCTGCCTTTAGCAGGTTTGGCTGGGAGGGACCTTTCTGGGCTGGGATGACTGTCAGTCTAATCCAGCACCAAGAATCATTCCCTCCCTGCCTCTGAATTTAAAAAAAAAGCCTCACCTCTCTGCTCAGAGCATATTCCCTCTCTATAAGCTCTTGAAATTTGCTGGAAGGATTCAATTTGTTGTTTGTTAATTTGCTGTTGATCTCTTTACAACAGTAAGTAAGGTAGCATTTCAATTCTTTCTCCTACTAATGTCTCAGAGTGAGTTATTGATACCTTAAGTGCCAGTTAGAGATGGGCATGAACTGCCAGTTTGGTGCACTTCATTTACCAGCTGCACAGCTGATCTGCATTTCAGCACCCCACCCCGTCCAGCAAGCATCTACTAAAAGGCAGCTTCTCAAGGAAGCAGAGCAGGGAAGGAAGGGTGCTGCTTCTGAGTGGGCGCCCACCTGAGAGGGTGGGGTGCTGAACCGCAGATCAGCTGTGTGACTGGTAAACGAACCATGCCGAACCGCTGAACCAGCACTTTATGCCCATCTCTCGGCCAGTTAATGATAAAAGGGGTGAATTACCCTGGAGAACTTTAAGCTGTTCTGCTCTGTGAATCCCTGCACTCCTGCTGTAGAGCTGGAGGAATTTAATAACAAAATTCAAAACTGTGAATAGTTTTAACTTATAAAGCCTTGAACAGCTTGGGCCCAAGTTATTTCAAGGACCACATCTCTCTTTATGAGCCTGCTTGGGTGTAAAGATAATCAGAGGAGGCCTTTATCTCAGCCTTGTTGCTTTGAATCTGTTTTTGGTGTTGGTTTTGTTTACCATTTTTAGTGTGTCATTTGTTTGATTTTTTTAAAAATACTGTACATATTTGCTTAATGTACTGTTTTTAGCTTTTAAATATTGTTTTTTAATGATATAAGTTGCCCTGGGACCCGTTTAAGGAGAAAGGTGGAGATTAAATAAATAAATAAATAAATAAATAAATAAATAAATAAATAAATAAATAAATAAATAAATAAATAAATAAATAAATAAATAAATAATGGGGGCAGTCCTGGATAGTCTTTATAATGCATTCTGTGCAATTTATCCCGAACAAATGGCAGGAGAATGATGAATGTCACAGAACACCATCATCCAGAAATGAGATGAGACATCCTGTATCATATGGACCTTGCCAAATATGAAGCTTTCTTAGCTAGGATACCTAGAGGCTTTGGCCTGCTTTCTGCAGTAGAACTGTCTCTAACACCTGACTGTTATTTTATATTCCATTCCTCTATATGATTTAAACAGCCAGACATGTACCTGCCATACATGCCCCATTTTTCTTGGTTGGATGGATGAAGCAGAAACGGTGTTATTATCAGTTCCTTCATAAAGTTTTCTTTGCAATGTTTTCAACAGCATTTTCACAGAGCACTTCAGAAGAATTTATGTCCATTTAATAGGGGTCCAGCAGCCACTAAATGGGCATTTAATTGTTTTGTAGTTTTTGGCTTCTGAGGCTGGAAGGAGTAAATATTGCAAAAACTGTAATTTTGTTTTATTTCTTTTTCCGCTTAAGGAAAATAAGGATACTAGTTTTGGTAACATAAGGATGTCTCTGTTTCCAAAAGAAACTTAAATAGCAGGGCTTTCATGACAACCACTAAGTTGTTTGTGCAGAAGAAACAGCAGTGTGTTCTAAAATCATTGTATGTTGGTGGGTACTGGATACTTGGTCAATTTTCTCACCATCAAAGGAATTCAGACAGACAGAAAACAAAATAATAAAGCACTTATTCTTTCTTTACTGTGCTGGTTTATCTTTCTATAGCACAGCAGTAGCTAAGCAGGCTGCAGAAGTATTTCAGGAGACACTTCTGGAAAGGTATTTGAAGGTGAGAGTAGGGGAAGGGGGAAGCCACAGATGCAGTGGTCAACTTGGTGTCCTGAGGAGGCTTTGGACTAGAACACCGTTAATAACTGACCACTGGCTGTGCTGGCTCTCTGGGAGCTGACCTACAAAACCTTTGGGAGGGGACCAGAAGCCTGCCGCTGCAAAATATGATGGTAAAACCAGATAATGGCAAACAGATGATGGTAAAAACAGATAAATAACCTGCAGAAGAAACACAGCAGTGGGATCTATGAGCAAAATCCATAATCAAGATGGGGTGTATTGGAAAATTAAAAGGTGAGGTTTTTGGGCTGCAAGACACTTTAGACCCTAGTGGGTCTTCACCTGTGGTCTACGGGCCCCCACAGGGCTCCAGTATCTTCACAGGGGGTCTGCAAAGGCTTGAAGAAATGTTATGATCTTTTTCAGTTAAAATAGAATGAATGAATAAATAAAAATAAAACATAGAACAAAATCTTAATTTCCCTTGTTTGTGTAAAATTTGGCTTTTCTAACGTACTGCCTCCATTAAAAACAAATACATGTAAACATCAATTATGAAAATAACTGTTTGATAGCAAATAACGGTTTGGTATTTCTGCACACGGTGAGAAATGCAAGTAAATAATGCTGAGTGGCTGAGAGACGTGATGTTTCTTGCTGCTGTGCAGACAGTCAGAAGCCATGGGAAGAGAGAGTCGGAGTCAGTCAGTGTCAGTATGAGTGTTTGGATGGACTCCATGATCGTGTTTCTTCGATTTCTGCTAATAAAATGGTTTGATTATTATTGGGTAAAGTGACTTTTTTATAATATCAGAGTGAATTTCATAACAGTACATTTTGGCTGAGCCTCAGAATGGATCGCTAGCTGAATTTGAAATGTAAAAGAATTGATGATGCTGATGAAGGTGCATCCTCTTCAAAGCACTTTTACTAAGCCATTTATTTTGCTGGCTGCAGTTACCCTAGTGCTAGGGCTTACTCTCAGGTTGTCACAACAAAGGGCGTAGATACATATACCAGGCAAAGATATCTATGCCACTGTAAGCTGCTTTGAGTTTTGTAAACAAAAGAGGCTATACACTTTTAAATGAATGAAATCTATGTATAAACACTTTCTTATCTGGTCTCTCTTTCTTTGACCTTCCACTTTGGGCTGGCTACCAGTATTGCTAACTGTTTTTCTTCTCTGGGCTTATAACAGTATTCATTTCCTTGTTGTAAGTAAGCACAGACCCTATGATCTGAATAAGCAGAGCTGTACAAATAAAGCTGGGGGGGGAGGGGAAGAGAGAAGATGAGCAGAGTTTTTGTGCTGGTCTAAGTCAAATAAATGGTTCCTTTTGCTAAACCGGTGGTTTCACTAACTCCAGCCTCACCTCAAGAAACAGCAGATGAGGTAGTAAATACCTTAGCTGTGCCACTTCTTACTTCAACTAGGGTTCAAATGACTGTTCTTCCATACAATAAAAGTTTAATGCATGTAGAAAACTGCCATCTCATTGAGATGGGTTTTCAACTGGCCTTCTCCAAGAGTGCTAGTTTTCCATATCCGGGAAGGTTTTCCCCCCATACAGAATAACATTTTATCTGCATGCTATGCTGGCAGACTGCCGTTATATGGTCCTAAAATCTTATCTGCCTGCTTACCACTGTTTTGGGGGCTCAAGTCTTAGTTCTAAGTTAAGCATACTGTATATTTTAGGACCTAAATTCAGCCTTTTGTTTTATCTAAACCACTCAGCCAGCCAGCCAGCCAGCCAGCCAGCTTCTGTTTTCAAAATCCTCTGTATTAACTGTAATGAAACTTTTAGAGACCAGGGATATTTATAGAAAAAAAAATGTGTCTCAAAACAATCCAAATTTGCTGCCAAGGTGAATGTACATACACTGTGCAAAGAAAGTGATTTGCATATATCCGTTTATTTTATTTTATACAAGGGCATTTAGTTTGCACACAATGTTCACCTGCTCTTTACCGCCATTTACAACAAGAATGGGGAACCACCCTCCAGGCTACTTGTGCTGTCTCCCATCCGTGATTCGGACATCTTTTCTCTGATCATGGATTGATTATTCAAAGCCTAGGAGCTGTTATGTGGAACTAAGCTTTGTTTGGCAGCCTGCAGAACTGTTGTGTGGCTATCCCCTGTGCTCTTGGTTTCTGCCACTTCTGGAATTCAAACCCAGAGGCCATTCTGTGAATGGAGAGATAGAAGTGAGCCGTCCACACTGGTGATGAGGAAAGAAGAATGTGAAGGATGTGTAGTGGGAGAGTTGATCAAATTGGACGACGAGGAAAATGGGACTAATAAAGCTATAGAGGTGTTCTTAGCAGAGAGGTCCAGAGACTGGGGGGAGGAGCTAGAGATGTGGAGATGGGATGAGAGTATAAAAGAGGAAGATGAAAAAAGAGGGAGGAGTTCATCTGGAGTGGAGAGAGAGACTCAGACGGAGGAGACTGGGGTTGAAAGGGAAAGGATCGCGACACTGGTTAAAAGCTTCCCGAATTTGATGAAAGAAGATGGGTTGCTGCCTCTACGTAAAGGAGTAAATAAGTTGGGCGCAGGTGAGAAGAAAAGGGAATGGAGACAGGGAGTGGGTTTGATTACCCCACCTTCGGAGGATTGCGGGACCCTTGGTGGAACCAGCCCTTTCCTACCCTGGTTGGAGGGCTCCGTCGTAATACATCCATGTTGCAGGACAACCTGCGTGGTGCTGAGTGCACCAGTCCACGAATCCGAATGTAACCCCGCACTTTGGGAGGAAGAAACTGTAAAAGTTAAAGATGTGGGACCTGGGACTAAACCCAAGAGATATAACCTGTTAACTGATGAAGAGTTGTTGGACCCGTTTGGTTCAGAGTTGTTTAATGTTAAAGTTAATAAAACAAAACCTTTTGGAACCATGACATCTACTCCAGCTGTCATTCCCGCCGAATCCCTAGGCCCGCCTACTTTAGACAAAGAACCCAATCACACATTCATAAATTGGAATTTAGCTCTCCCTCCCCAGCTGAATAAGGATCCTAACCATCCTAACCTTAAACAAGCATCAGCCTTATGGCTTCCTGACTCCCCTTCCTTCTTTGGTGTAGCCAAAGAGGGATCAGAAGCACCTAGAACTCTGTAAGAAGAAAAGCAACTGAAGAATGGCTAAGGAGGAAAAGAGCGAATGGAGAAAGACTTAAAACGAATCCTTTTCCTGCAGCCCATCCTTCCTCCTGATGCTGAAGAGCACAGTTCCTCCAATCTGCTTCATAAAATGGAAGTTATAAATGGTCTGTGAGTAGAAGAGGAAAATCCTTAAGGCTTGTTTGTGGGTATCATGGCCGAAGCTCCTCTGACCTTTCAGAATTTCTCAGTTGGCTTGATTTGTTTTGTGATTGGTGTCCAAGTCTGGTTTCTTTGAAGTCTGGTTTCTGAAATATGAAATATTTCCTCATCAGAGGCTCTCTGTAATGCCTGCTTCTACCCCGAGAGAAAGAGAAAATTAAGGCGAGGTGGCATTACATGCAGTTGCACTGAAGATGTTGTCTGCCACTGAAGTAGGACTAAAGAAGCATATTTTAGTGCCTGTGGTAGCATCATTCTCAGTGGCATTAAAATGGAGTGCGAGCTGCACAAAAAATGAGTCATGTTTGTCACTCAGTTTTGCATATTTCATTGATATTCATTCAGAAGGTCCTTACTGGATTTTGTTGATGAGTCAGATCCATGGTTCTCTCATAAGAGAATTCAACTCTCACCAAGCACAACTTTTTCATGTTAGGAGAAATCTTATTTGAAAGGATTTTCCCCTCTTCCCCCTCCTCCTCTTGATAATCTCCTGCTATCTGACAGTGTTGTATGGCAAGAATATGTAAATCATACCATACAAAGTTTTAAAAAGCGCCTCCAATTATTCTGATTCTAAAGCAGCCTTAATGATTAATAATGATAAATTAAGCCAGTTCTGACTTAACCACAACTGTTACTGTGCAGCTTGCCCAAGACTGCACAAACTGGCTCTTCTTCATGGAGTGGAGAATCGAACTTGCAACCTCTAGCTTCACAACGAGACACCTAATTCTATGAACTCTCCAACTGGTTAAAGCAGACCTAGTAGGGCTTTATTGTGTGTCTTTAGTCAACATTTTTAGGATTTTGTTTTCACATGCGAGATCCTGCGACAGAAATATCAACCTTCTTTTCCTAACAAATTTTAATCTTTATGCTCTCTTACCTCTTGAGTCACACCTGTTGAATACTCTGGAACACACACCTGAGTACATATATATAGGATCAGACTGTTGAAGTGATGCTGATTGAAGGTATATGTGCATCCTGGACAGGATGGAATTTATTTAGTTGAGTTTTTAAAAATTTAAATAGTGATTTAAAACAATTAATTTTTTTAAAGCATTTATTTTTATCGACCCTCATCCTGGATATAAAATGATGCAGTAGCTACACCACCTCCCATGGAAATCTATAAGCTGTAGTTTTGTGAGAGAGTTTATGGGTGTTCCTCAGCACTATTGCTAAATTCCACATTCAAAGATTCTTCAGGGGAACATCATGAGACTTAGACTGCTATACGACCAGCTGAGTGTAGATACGCCCAGTGGCTAGAGAACCTGACCTGCAGGTGTACAATGCTTTTTATGGTATTCTGTTATCAGTTCCACTCCCTGATTTATCATGGAAACTCACTTGATCTCTTGCCTGTTTTAAAAAAGTAGACTGGCCGTGCAGTGCTCTGTGTGTGTGTACGTTTTTACATGTTCAAGGCACGCACCAGGAGAGAAAAATCTAGAACTCAGAAGAAACTGCATCATTCTTTAAAAAAAAGAGAGAACTAGATAATCTGGGTGTTTCTGCAGTTAAAGAAGTGGGCCCAAACTTTAGAAGTTAATAAATATTTAATATATTATCTGATGCTCTTGACCACTACTGTGTAGTGATCATTTGAGTTTAGGCCTGGTTACTCTGCCCACAGCTGTTGGAGACCATGGGCTGTGTGACATTTTTGTGTCACTCATATTTGTTCTGGGTACACAGGCATTTGTAGCAAACCCATGGCGTTGTATCTTGATATATTTGGGCTTAAAGTAGATCCACTGAAATCAATAGGATCTCAGTTACTCATAACTGAATCCCACTGATTTCAGCAACTTCTTAAAAGCACTAAATTGAACCCAATCTGTGACTATTTGAACAACAGATGCACATTATTAGACATCCATATACATGAGGACCACAGTTATACGCTATATGTAGTGCATATATGATACTTGCGCATTAAGGCTGTAAGCCAGTCATTCTTACAGTGAATGTGTAGCATTTGTAATACCGTACCTGTGTAATCCTGATGCATCCATTCTTCAGCAACCACAGTTGTTTTTATAATGTGGAGAAACTAGTTTTAAATCTGTTCTACAGAAGACTGGCCTTCTAGTACTGACAAATGTAGATGCAATGATGAGACATTTTGTTTTGTTCCTGTTTCTTGTTGCCTAGTTGTGTAAGGAAAATGTGAAGTTGCTACATACAGTATATGCTTTAGCAAATTGACCATGATTCATCTCAGTAGAAGTTGCACTTGGATACAAGTGTGTTGCTGAATGTAAACAAGTAAATGAAAATGTTTCTGCGTGAACTAAAATGCTGTGCAGTATCTTCAGTAGGACACATGTGGTTTGAATGTTATGATGAAGTTATAGCCTTCCTCCGTGCATACCCTAGATTTTAGCAACAGGAAATGTGGTCAACTGAAATATTCTGTCTTTCCTGTAAGATTCCGTGGTGGCAGGTGTTAGTTTCATTAACATAAGAGTTGTTAATATTTTAAGAGAGTACCCTTGCACTAAGGAATGGTGTTAACCAGATAATCTTCTAAGAGTCAAAGGACATTTAAAGCCCACTGAGTCCAGCCTTTTCCAGGTAGGCTGGCTGTAATGCAAACATAAGCAATAAGCTGAATTAAAAACTCAGAAGCTACCTCAGCAAATATATGTGGTGCCAGTCTTACATTTGCCAAGATAATGGGGAAGGTGAGGGAAAAGATATTTACATTTGAGGATAGGTAGGTGATGACAGGGAAAGGGATTTTCTTTAATCTTTTTCAAATGCTTCTTCCAAACTGCTTTCTTTCAGGTTTATGAAATGGCTTGGCAAGGTGGGTGGAAATAAAATTGCACAGGAGTGGAAATTTGAATGCATGAAGTAATGGACCATCCTCTCATTCTGTTGATGCCAACTTAATAAAATCACAGAGGAAAATGGATTTGTTTTGTTGGCCTTATAATGTTCAGCTTGCCTTTTAGAAACCAGAAGATTGTGGTGCACACAGGGAACAGAAAGGATCAAAGCCAACTATTCCAGTATCTCAGCTGTTAGAAACTTCAGCTTCCCCCCCAATATCCTCTTGTCGGTCACAAAGACATTTTCAGATGCTCAGTTGAAAAGTTAATTGTAACCCGTGAGCAGGCTAGCTCTACTTCCCACCATCTTACCCTTCACACATGGAGAGCTAAATATGAAGAGGGACACAATAAAAAACAAAACAAGAGTTAGTGCTAGAAGAGGAGTCTCTGAGGTTTAAAGACAGTGAGCTACAGGAGAAAAGCTGCTGCTAATAAAGCAAATGGATTAAAGACAGGAAGAACTCTACAGTAGTTTCAAATGTGTACAGAGGAAAAAGAAAAGCCCAGTGCTGCAGGACATATATAACTGGAACATGGAATGTGAGAAGTTTGAATGAACAGGAAATGGTATATTTAGACATTGTAGTATTTGATGGAAATGAGTAAATTACCCTAGAATATTACATTTTCAATTAGATACGTACAAAGTGATTTGCTCTGGAAATTAGGAATTCAGAAGATACAGTATGGCTCTAATAGTGAGGCAAGAGCACAAGCTGTTAGGGGCTGTGACGCAAACACTGGTCAACAAATATGAGTAAGAGAAGCTATAATGCAAACTGAATTCTGAGTCATGGGAAGCCTACCAACATAACCATTGTTCAAGCCTATATTCCATCTACAAATGCTGAAGGACAAAACATAGAAAGCTTTTCTGTAAATTGATCACAAATCAAAACTGTATTCTGATAATCAAAAGTTACTAGAATGCAAAAGTATGAAATAAGGGAGAATTTGGCCTAAGAGTAAGAAATAAAGCAGGAGAAGGACTCTTTGAGTTCTATGAAGCCAATAATGTTTATTGCCGGTACATATGTTAAGCATTCTATTTGACAGCATACAAATACAGGAATCAAATAAGTTATATAACTAGAAGCAGAATTTGGAGAAGTTCTATTATTCTCTCTGCAAAAATAAGACCAGAACAGATCATGAACTGTTAATCAGAAAATTGAGTAAAGCTGCAGAGCAGTAAAATAATCATAGTCCATAAATATAATCTAAATAACATTTGTGAATTTAAAGTCTTTCTCCCCATGCATTGGGAGCTGTTTCCCTTTTATTTTTGCCTCATGAGGTACCAGAGAGAAAGCCCAGTGGTTAATGTAGCTAGATGGGAAAATACATTTGATTATTCTCTAATGTTACTTTCCTGTGTGTTGAAACTTTGAGGTAATCATAGGAATACCATGCAACCGAAAACAGATGGAAATGTTTCTCGGTTGCAGATAGGGAGGGAGAAGCAGAATCCACCATGGCTGTTGCTTGGGACCTTCAGTTAGCTATGTTGTAAAATGCAAGGATCTGGAAGCTCATCAGGAACAAAAAGAAAAAACCTAGTGAAAATGTCTAAAGGATTTGAAACAGATGGAAGGAAGCAATATTTAAACAATGGCCAGGTGTGATGTAAACTACAATACCTCTTTTACCCTGCGACAGTAACATAGTGTCATGGGGAAAAGATCTTCAATACAATAGAAACAAGAAACAAGAATTAGGAACCATTGAAGGCTCCATGGAACAATCAGTCTTCACAGACCACCTAAAGTACAATAGTGAGGAGACCAATCTAAGGTGGGGTTCCACAGGAAAGGTTTTGCTAAATGACATTTGTGAATTTAAAGTCCATGTACTGTAAATAAAATATCACTATTACTAAACTCAGTTGAGTGGGAAGCAATAGAAATGTGGATTGAAATCAGATATCGTCAGGAATAAATGCAAAGACTATTCCTATAGTGAAAAGAGCCTTGGTGAAAGATGGAAGAACCTGTTGGAGTTGTTAATGACAGAGGAGGAACAATAGTCACAAATAGGGTTAGAATCCTAAATAAAGTTTTTCATTGAACTTTGGGGCAAAAATAACTATTATGATAATCAGTGCAAAGAAATAGAAAAGAACAACCAAAAATGAAAACCAAAATATTTCTTTCTTAAGATCCAAGAGTCAAAGAAAAATTTAAACCATGTTTAGAGGTGCTGAAAGATCAACAGGGGACTCTATTACCTGACTGGTATAAAATAGATAAAATAGAAACAAGATAAAGGTTCCCATTGACATTTAGTCCAGTCGTGTCCGACTCTAGGGCACAGTGCTCATCCCCATTTCCAAGCCATAGAGCCAGTGTTTGTCTCAAGACAGTTTCCGTGGTCACATGGCCAGCGCAACTAGACACGGAAAGCACCTTCCCACCATGGTGGTACCTATTTATCTGCTTGCATTTGCATGCTTTCAAACTGCTAGGTTGGCAGAAACAAGATACTGAAGAACTAAACAGGTGTAATGCACGGATTACAGATTTCTTCAACGTATAATCTTTTGAGAAAGAATATGCAGTTAGGAAGGAGAGTGCAACCTTATCTCAAAATAGTTGGAAGAAATAAATCACCAGGAATAGAATAGGTAATAACATATGTATTTCATGCTATAGAAACAGATTCTATCAAAATCCTGTCAATGATATGCCAATAAATAAGGGAAGCAACAAAGATACATTGACTGGAATCATTAATTCTACATCCCTATCCTAAAGAGGAGTGATGATGACTGCAGTAACTGTGAGACCATTGCATTAATTTCCCATGCAGACACAGTGATGTTCAAGATTTTGCAACAAAGGATTTTACCATAATGAATTAAGAAATGCCAGATGGTCAAACAGGAGCCAGGAAGAGGCAGCAGGGGTCGTATGGACAATACCCATTGGCTATTGGAGTGTACAAAAGAACTCCAGAAGAAATTCAAATTGTGCTTTGTGCAGTGCCTTTGAATGTGTGGATTATGAAAATATATGCATCTGCATTTTATTGTCCTGATCCATAACTTATACTTTGGGCACGAGACTACAGAAAATGGAGAAACAGGATAGCTTCCGATTGGCAGAGGTGTTGAAAAAAGACTGTTTTATCTTCTTATCTGTTCAGTCTATATGCAGAATGTATCACAGGAAAAAGTAGATCAGATTCATCTGAAGGAGTGAAAACTGATGGAAGAAACACCAGTAATTTAAGATAAAGCAGATGACATCATAGTACTGTCTGAAAGCAGCAATGACTGGAAATGGCTACTGTAGAAGCTTAAAGAATAAACTGGAATAGTAAGACATAAGACATAAGACATAAGAAATTTGTCATTGCGCTCACAAGTGGGTGCAACGAAATGAGGTGCTCTTCCCCAAGGTAAAACTGGACAACACTACAAAAAAAAGTTAAAACATACACAACTTTCATCATCCAAATATAGATACCCCGTTTTCTCTCAGCAATTAAAATCCACCAAAAACCTATGGCCCCACATTTAAACTCAATACTGCACTTGGGTAAAAACTGTTCTTGAATCTGCTTGTCCTTGCTTTCAATACCCTGAATCTCCTTCCTGATGGTAATAGTTTAAAGAGCTGATATCCCGGATGAGAGGAGTCTTTCAGTATGTTAGATATCTTCCTCTTACATCTGTTCTTATACAATTCTTCCAAAGAGGGGAGTGAACAGCCAATGATGTTTTGGGCCGTCTTAATCACCCTTTGAATTGCCTTTTTCTCTGCCACTGTGCAGCTCGTGAACCATACACAGAGACGGTAGGATAATATGCTCTCAATCGAACTCCGATAGAAGGTGATTAACAAACTCTCAGTCAATTGTTGCTTTCTAAGAATCCTTAGAAAATACAACCGTTGTTGTGCCTTCCTGATTAACGCAGCGGTGTTTGCACTCCAAGTCAGGTCATTTGTTATGATAGTCCCAAGAAACTTACATTCAACCACCTGTTCCACACAAACTCCATCTATATACAGTGGCTGAATGTCTGCTCTTTTTTTCCTATAGTCCACTATGAATTCCTTGGTTTTTTGGATGTTAAATAAAAGATTGTGTTTTTTGCACCAGCGGGATAGCTGTAATACCTCGTCCCGATACGCAGACTCATCATCCCCAGAGATAAGTCCTACTAGTGTAGTATCGTCTGCAAATTTGATAATCCTATTACTGGGATGTTTATTGGTGCAATCCGATGAATAAATGGAGAACAGTAGTGGACTAAGGACACAGCCTTGTGGAGTGCCAGTGCTGAGTATCTTGTCAGTAGAGATGTAGTCATTCAGTTTAACCCTTTGTGGACGATTTGTTAAAAAATCCAAAATCCACAGACAGATAGAATCTGGAAAATCAAGATCTTTAAGTTTGTCTATTAATCTGTGGGGTATAATGGTGTTAAAAGCAGAGCTAAAGTCCGCGAACAGCATTCTTACATAATTCCCTTGTGTTTCCAAGTGGGATAAAGCCATATAAAGCACAGTATTGATCGCATCCTCGGTTGATCTATTTTCTTTATAAGCAAACTGAAGCCCATCAAAGGGATGAGGAAGGCAGGAGATAATATATTTCCGAACTAACTGCTCAAAGCACTTCATTAAGATTGAAGTTAGTGCCACCGGCCTGTAGTCATTTGGACTGTTTGTAGGCAACTTTTTAGGCAGTGGAACGATGACGGAAGCCTTGAGACAGACGGGAACTGCGCATAGTGTCAGGGATCTATTAAAAATTACAGTCCATATCCCGGCTAGCTGATCAGCACAGTCTTTTACCACCCGACCAGGAATTAAGTCAGGTCCAGCTGCTTTTCTGGAGTTAACCACTTTCATAGTCTGTCTCACATCCTGCTCATTCACAATGAAGGGGGGACTCTGCTGAGTAAATGATGGCAAACGAACAGTTTCAGTTTGATCGATCTCAAATCGAGCAAAAAAGTTGTTCAACTCCTCAGCCACCTCCACACCTCCGCCTGAGGAAACCTTTTTTGCTTTGTAGTTTGTTAGTTGTTGAACCCCCTGCCAAACTTGCCTCATGTTATTGCTGAGAAAGCAGTCTTCAATTCTCCTCTTGTATTCGGCCTTAGCTTGCTTAATGCCTCTCCTCAAATTCGTTCTTGCTGCACTGTAGTCTAGATCATCCCCAGACTTAAAAGCCTTATTTCTAGCATACAACAGGCGTCTAACCTTCCCGGTCATCCAAGGTTTTTGATTGGGATAAACCCGGATACGTTTATCCACTGTGACCGTGTCAATACAGTGTGCCATATACCCTAACACTGCAGCTGTATGTTCTTCCAGATCAGGATGGTCAAAAACTTCCCAATTTGTTTGTTCAAAACAGTCCTTTAACTGCTCCATTGCTCCCTCCGGCCAGCTTTTCACTGTCTTGACTACTGGCCCTGACTGTTTTCTCAGAGGAATATACTCCGGAGCTAAAAACAGGGACATATGGTCAGACTGGCCCAAGTGTGGCAATTGTAATATCCTGTATCCATTTGCAATATTCGTGTAGACCTTATCTAAGGTGTTCAGCCCCCTAGTAGCACACCTTACATGTTGATGGAATTTGGGGAGGACTGCACGTAGATCTACATGATTGAAGTCTCCTGCAATAATGTATACAGCATCCGGAAATTTACTTTGCTAGTTGCCAATTTCATCGCCCAGATGACCCAGCGCCAAATCCGCATTTGCATCCGGCAGAATATAAACAACAAGAATAATAACAACGCTGAATTCCCGTGGAAGGTAAAAAGGTCTGCATTTAACAGACAGATATTCCAGCTCCAAAGAGCTATGACGTGTTATAATCTCTGAGTTTGTGCACCAGCTCTCTCTAACAAACACGCACAATCCTCCTCCTCTGCACTTCCCCACATTCCTGTCTCTGTCCAAATGATGTAATAAAAAACCTTCCATATCAATAACAGTGTTTGGAATAGTGGGGTTCAGCCAGGTTTCAGTGATTAACAGCACGCAACAGTTTTTCACAAACTTACTTGAGGAGACCTGTAACCTTAAGTCATCCATCTTGTTTGCCACTGATCTGGCATTAGTCAGAAAGAGACTTGGGAGTGGTAGTCGCTTTGTCTGTTTTTGCAGCCTATACAAAACACCAGCCCTGCAGCCCCTTTTTTTCTTCCTCTCCTTACGTTTCCTTTTCCTTCTCACTCTCGCTTTTGATGGAATTACAGTCCACAGAGAGCCAGGGGACCTTGCAATCTCTGATGGTATGCCATGTTTCCAAATAAACTTAGCTGTTATCTCCTGTTTACATTGCAATCCAATCCTCATAAGTTCACAATTGCTGTAGAGTATATTCACTCCGCCGGAGGTATTCACAACACCAGATAATACACACAAAAACATCCATAAAGAACGCCAAGTCGAAGAGCACTGAGCTGCAGCACCTGAATGTGCGGCCATTTCCAACTGTCATAGTGGGATTACAACTGAATATTGAGATAAAAATAATGACTATAGAAGAATTAGATAACAGTGTTAATGATGAAGAAAGTTAAATTGTTAGATGTTATGTTCCATAATCAGTCATCAACCCAAATTGAGATTGCTGCCAAGAAATTAGGAGACTTAAGACTTGGAAGGGCAGCCATGAAGGAACTGGAAAAGATCCTCAAGTGAACTGATGTCTTTCTAGGGCTCAAGAAGAAAATAATCCATTCTGTGGCAATTCCGGTTACTATGTATCGATGTGGAAGCTGGACAATGGAGAGTGTCGACAGAAACAATTATCATTTGAAATATGGTGTTGGAGTAGAGCTTTGCAGATACCTTGGGCTGTCAAAAAGACAAACAGGTAGATCCAGAACAAATCAAGCCTAAACTCTCACTTGAAGAAAATCGTCTCCTACATTCATGCTGTAGGAGTGTGCAGTGTCCATGGACAGAACACTGATGTCCAGTCCATGGTACAGTTGACAGGGCATCAGGGGCAGTCCAGATCAGAGTCTGACACAGATCTGTTGTTCTTATGGAACATTTGCCTCTGCAGCTATGAAGAATTTAAAAGGCATTCTGCGCATTCAATACATGTATTCAAAAATATCAAACAGGGTACACATAAAAGTCCATGCTGAAGCGTCTCTGTGGTTCTCAGCCTCCATCTGTTCTGACATCCCTAAATATTCCAGATCCATTATCCTTTGATGCGACTCTTTTAAGAATCTGTGCTCTGTGAGTTGCTCCCATTTTTATTAAAATACGGGACAGTGAGAAAGTAAATAATGCTTTTGATGACTTTATATAAAATATGAACTTTGAACCACATTCTGGCCTTGAAAATGGCTTTGCCTAAAATCCATGTAGTGTTAAGGATGTAAGACCTAGATTTCAAACTTCGGGTCCCATGTGCACTCAACATTTTGGAAAGATGAAGACTGCAACATCTGTGAAACTGATACATTGTCTTTGCAGAAACAGCCAATGACTTTTCCAGCTGTATGCTAATGCTATTTTCCTGTTACAATAGCTGTGGAATGTGAGAAGTCTAAAACTGTATCATTATGGTTTCTAGCAATATTGTCCCTGTAGCATATTCTTTGTGCTAAATAAATATATAGTGTTGTGGAAATACGGCTCAGGAAAGTGCTGCAATTAAGGCCCTCTGAGTAGATATTCTATCCTTAATTTTGCTAATAGATTTTAGTGCTTTGACCATGTCAACACTACTAAACAGAGTTGCCTGGAAGCAGCAAGTTATTGTTCTGCATTATAAGTTCACTTTTTGTGTGGCGTTTGGTGTCAAATAAAAAGCTAAACTATGTGCAAAATGGCAAATCCACTTACTTAGTATGCAATGGGCTGTGAATCAGAATAGGCAAGCTTTCTCAATACTTTTTCACGAATTATGTTTTTCTCGAAGTTTACTTCTACTTTGATTATTTAACGTTGGTAGCCATCCAAGGTTGCCCCAGGTAACCCATTTCAGAGAACGTTCCATGTTCCCAATCAGTGAGGTGTGCCTTTGATGGGACAAATTAAATTCTATGACTGACAGTACAGCCCGATGCATGCCTTCTTTGAAGTAAATACCATCAACCTCAGTTAGGTTTACTGCCACGTGGATACTTTTACTTTAGATTTTATCCCCAGACAAGTGAGCCAAATCCTAAAGGAGTGGTTGTCAACATTTGATACTACAGATGCTTTGGATTTCAAGCCTTAGGACCCCTAGATAGTATAGCTGATGGTCAGGGATTCTGGAACATGTTGTCCACAATGTCTTTAGGGTCAAGGTTTGAGAACTACTGCCCAAAAGAGCATGCTAGCAGCAAGTTAAGAAACAAAGATGGTCCAGCATGCCAACTTGTAGTTTCTTTACCATATAGATCTTTATACAGTGCTACTTTAATCCTAGGATTGGGCCAAAAACTTCATGATGACACAATATTGATTCAGTTGCCTGGGGGGTTATAGAAGTAGTTACTTTGGCTTCCATTAATTAAAGATGACTATGATCTATAGAGAACCAGTCTGGTGCAGTGGATAGAGTGATGGACTAGAAGACATGGGTTCAAATCCCCACTTGACCATAGAAACTCACTGAGGGGTGGCACTGATAAAACTATTCCTTTAATATATTCTGTGCCTTAAAAGCTCTGTTAGGGTCCCCATAAGGTGGATGCGACTTGCCAGCACATAACAACAATCATCTAGATATCACTTGACAACAAGAGAGATCAGAGTAGCCTCTAGATGTTGGACTACAACTATCAGAATTCGCCACCATTGGTTATCCTGGCTTGGGATGATGGGAACTGCAGTCCAAGAATATCTGAAAGAACACATTTTGTTCATCCCTGCTGCAGGTAAAGAGTGTGAAGAGATTCCATAGAACTGCCTTTGTGCTTTTTCAGTTGATGCACATGGGATATATATGACAATTCTCACTGTGATGTTTTGAGCTGTGGTGTCTCACTGACATAAGCAGGACCTTGCTTGGTGCTATGGTAATCAAATCATGACCATGCATGTTTCTGAATATCTTTTTTTAGAGAGCAGAATGTTCACCCCCTTGTTTTAGTTCTGTTGTTCCCAAATATGAGGCTCCAGGTTATTCATTCATTCATTCATTCATTCATTCAAGACTATGGCTCCCAGAAGCCCCTGACCATTATTTATTTTATTTTATTTATAAAGCCGATTCGTTACCCAACTTAGTGAGGACACTACTCAGAATGGTTTACATAACATGAAATATAGAACAGATGATAAAATATATTCAGTACCACAGTAAATCAAAAACATAACACCAAGTGATACCTGAAATAATGTAAACGCTAGCCAAATTACAATAGACCATAAGAAAATTTTGCAAATATAATACAAATATTATTAATTACTGAAATAAGAAAAAGAAAACAGGTCACAAGATAAAAGTATTGACCATTGGCTGTGCTAAGATTTTTGGGAGTTGCAGTCCGAACCAAAGCATATGGGGCTCCAGCTTTAGAAACCACGCTTCCGCTTTGTAGTTTGTACATGCAACATCAAGGTGCAAATGAGCTCCAAATGCCTGTGAGATTTTTTTTTTCCAATTTGACTAGCAGTGTGGAGCAATCTAGGCTCCCATACCTGTATCTGGGTATCATATATGCTGCTTTAGAAAACTACTGTCAGTTGGGCTACTGGGGGCCTCAGAGAAAAGGGGAAGGAAATCCAGGAGACCAAAGAGAAACTGAATTGAGTCAGCATTGAGATTGTTGCTATGGCAAATATGTTCTCTAGTAATAGGATTTATGATGTAAACAGATTAATTTTAGTCTGGATGACAAAGGGATTTCAAAACATGCCCAGTGCAGCAATATATTAGGTTTTCAAACAGCATTTCCTTTCCTTCACTCTGGGCTGCATTTTAACTTCCTCCTGTATGCCCTATATTATCCCCACCTCCCCATTAACTGCAACAGATATGCCAGAATATTGGTGGGCAATGCCTAATACTCATTCTGGTTGGCAGACATTATCCGGTGTCTCTGGGAAAGGCCCTTCCTTGCCTGCTGTACAGTTGTTGTTGTTAATCTTGAATATGCTAGGAATTCAAAATAGGTTTCTAAATCATGTATTTTTCCTTTGATTCGTGGTCGATTTCCTATCTGTCTGTGGTGGAATCTTAAAACAATTATTTTACATATTGATCAGAATCAAGTGGTTAAAAAGAGGATCCTAAATGGATCTTCTGCGCTGTTATCTCTTGAGGCTGCAGAAACATGATTGCATATTTGAATGTTTACTTGCTCCTCCTCCTGCTCCCTGGCTTCTCTGGTTTAGAAGGGTTTAAGCTTCATACACTTTACTGGCTTAAATCCCTGTGTTTTGGCTGGATGTGTCTTTAAAAAATATGTCAGCAGAGCCAAATTGTTTATTGGCTCTTCATGCTGCAGCTGAAGCACTGCTATTGTTATTATTCCAGAGCTATATTTATACATCTCTCTCCTTTTTGTCTAATTCCCATTTTTTGGCAAATAGGCAGCCAATCTGTCTTCCATAGTACAAGGAAATACAGATGGTTTGAGGCAATCACATGCTGCATATTGGTGGGGAAAGAGACTGGTTGCTGTCAAATTCATTCAGAAGATTTCAGATGGAGGGGATCCATCTGGAGATGATGTTGCATTGAAAGGCATGACTTCTTGGCCCATTCCCCTAAAAAGGAAATCTAGACATGAAGATACAGACTGCAAGTTTAATCCAGTACTGGAAGTTTTTTACACAGATGAGCCAAGAGGTTTCAGGCATTACAGTTAAAAAAATAAATAAAAAATGAGGAAACCATTCTAAGCCATTTGAGAATACCCAGACTGAGAAACCAGAGACAGTACTCTCTAGCTTTGTATTTAAATTTCCAGTCCACATTTTTAAGGCCTAACCACACGTGATTTGGAGACTTGAAGCTGCATATGGATATCCTACTGAAGGAGCCAGTTTGTGCAAACAGTGGTAGATCCCCATTCCTTTTCTTTCTGAGGGTGTCTGGCGATGGAGGAAATACTCTGCCATGCCAGTCTTCAGGGCCTTATGCAGGGACAGGTCATGGACCAACATGACAGGGCACTTCACCTTAAAATCTGAGTGTCGGGGTGTGTGGCTGCTGCCTATTCACAAGCTAGCTGTGGCTCTATAGTATGAGAGAGTTGCACCACAAAGAGGAATTCCGTGACATCTGTAGCCGGGCCCTGAATCATAATGGCCACTGCCAGTTTACAGCGGGGTGGGGGTGGTGCTCATCCAATGTGGTCCTGTGAAGTTTCCCACCAGTAATTTACATGGGCACATAATTGGAATAATGTGCAGCCATTCCTCATTCGGAGATTTAATCTTCTATAAAGCCTGTAGAATGAGCAGAGCCCTTAAGAATGATACCGTGTTTCCCTGAAAACAAGTCAGGGTCTTCTATTAATTTTTGCTACAAAAAAACGCATTAGGGCTTATTTTCAGGGTTTTTTTTTTCATGTACAACCATCTACATCTATTCAATTACAGTCATGTCATCTTATTCTGGCTGCTGCACAGTGGTGGAGGGTGGGGTTTCACTTCACTGGGGCTTATTTTGGGGGTAGGGCTTATATTCCGAGCATCCTGAAAAATTATACTAGGGCTTATTTTCAGGTTAGGCCTTATTTTTTGGGAAACAGGGATACTGCTACAAATTAATTCTAACAGAATATTGCCATGCTATCTGCAGATTGCAGCAATATGGACAGCAGTTTAGCAGGACCAGAAAACAGGGGCTGCTGTGGCAAGCAGGCCAGCTGGAATGTACGTATATTGATAGCTATCACTGGGAGTTATTTGAAGCCTACTTCCATATCGTGGCCTTCTCATGTGTAACAGTTTTTGTTTTAAAAAAATCACACACCATGGTGCAGATGGGTGGGACAGACCACAGCAAGAAAACATTATAGTCACAATTGGACAACTTTCAGTCTAGCATTGTAGCAAAAAGCTGGTTGGAAATGGTGCATTTCAGGGCCTTAGGCTTTGCCTGTTCCCATTTTAACAGAAATGCAGTACCACTGTTATTTGCATGATCCAAAGCAATCAGATACCCTGCAGATACAATAACAGTTGCAATTTTGGTTAACAATATTGTCACTCAGATAAAGGCTGTGAGACAGAGTCTCTAATTATAGTTACAGAGCTTGGCTTTTTCTTGTTCAGCGCTGATATGTTAATCTCATACTTGTGGGGCATTCCTAAGACTGGGGAGTTTCCAAACTTGCAAGTACAGTATAAGAAAAATGAAAGAAAGATGAGCAAGCATGCACCATGAATTAATCTTTTGCCATTGGTGGCACTCTAATGAGTCAGTTGAAGAAGGGGACAGACTGAAGCAGTTTAGAAATTCAATGGGCTGTATCCTGCAATGTCACCAAGCAACTGACATCTGTGCATGTGGATAGGCCCCTGTTACTTTAATGGCAGTGCTCTCAATTTGCATAAATTCGCATTGGTATCAGAGATGAGCGGATAGATTTGAGTGAGCAAAATCTTTTGTTCCAGGGCTTTCAGAGAAACTGCTCAGTTTCAGTTAGTGCTGGAAAAGAAGGGGGAAAGTGGGCAAAAAGTATTTATTTACAATTAGCATGTGAATGTCTTAATAACGGGGGCATAAAATGATGAGAAAAATTGGGTATGGTTTTAATCACACTGGTGGGTTTTCCACAGATGTGGAAATATTCAGCTACAACCCCCTCCAGCCCCCCCCCACCAATAAAACTTTTATCAGATGTACTTTAAAGTACTGGATCTCCCTTACATATTCCTTGCATTCCACTACAATATACTTGTTTGAATATCCCTTTAATCTCATTCACTCACAGTAGAGCCCTTGTGATGCATTTTTGAGGATGCTGCATGTACTGAATAATACACTAAGGAACTAATTCTAAACTTTGAGCCATACATAAGAGGGAAACCCAGGCCAGCTCTCACTTTGCCTTCCATTGTAGAAGGAATCACAGCTTGAAGGAAACCACAGAGCGCCACCAGAGAAGACCAAGTGTTCAAAAACAACTGTGGAACTACCTAGACCTTCAAGGCATCATAGCACCAACCCAGCCCTCTTCCACGCCCCCAGTAGCCAAAGTGCACCTGCATAATCCTAATCACGGATGCCTGGTCATTTGTGTACCTTCTGTCAAATCGGGAGAGGAACCTGCCTTGGCAAACACACACACAAAGCCCTGCATGGCAGCCAAAGGCGAGGACTCTGCCAAGAATTACACAGCCCTGTCATTTGTTCCCAGATGAACCCAGCAATCCACCACATACTCCATTCTCAGTCATGTACACACAACTAAGCATTTGTGTCTATGTATACATGCATGTGCAGACAAAAGATAAGGAAGCATACAAGCGAGTACATAGAATGCCCTATAACATAAGGGAAAGTGGACACCCTCTACTATGAAATCTGGTCGTAGAGGCCTCAGCTGAAGTGCAAGCACATGCTGTTTCAGAAAGACATATCTTCCCTTCCACTATAGCACTCAGAGGAAAAACAGTCACAGCTGACTGCGCCATACAGTGGTGCCTCGCAAGACAATTGCCTCGTGGGACAAAAAACCTGCAAGACAATTGTTTTTTGCAATCACTATGGTGCCTCGCAAGACGGTTTTTTCTATGGCCATGCTTCGCAAGACGGGTCCCCACCCCCCGAGACCAATGCCTCACAAGACAAATAAATTTCATTTGTCCTGCGGGGTTCCCATAGGGAACCACACAAGACGATTTTTTTCGCAAGACAGCGGTTCTCACAGAACAAATTACATTCATCTTGTGGAGCACCACTCTATTCCCAGCATGTTGGGGCAGGGTATGCAATTCACAAGGCAGAAAGACATACAAAATCCACTAGGCAGAGAGAGGAAGTAGTGGGCAGTATGTAGTTGTGTACTGTCAAGTTACATCCAATTTATGTCCATCCTGATAGAGGGTTCAAGGTATGTGAGATCCTTAAAAAGTGTGCAGTGAGCCCAAGTACCTTGCAATCGCTGACTCCCTCCTCAGGCTTGGCAGCAGCTGATACAGGGTGAACATAAGTTTTAAAGCCATCTCACAAACAAAAATAAACTGTTTTGTCCTGTCACTGTGGCCATCTTTAGGTGAGAACCAAAAACTTGCTCAGACGTTGGGAAGCTTCTCACCTTAAGATGACCAGAGCAACACGTTGCTGTTTGTACTGGAGGAGGCAGGCTCTCTCTTTGAGAGCTGTGTCTCATTTTCACTCAAGTCGTCTTTGCTTCCCACAGCTCTTGGCTCCCACTTCACCTCCCCCCAGGCTGGGTCCTAGCAGTCTCGCCAAGCAAACGGATTGAAAAACTTGGCTGTGCTTCATCTTAAACAATATGAACAAATCGGTACTAAATTTGGAAACGGGCTTAGAAGGAACCAATCTCTCAAGCCTTTGAGCATCTGCAAGAGAGAAAGGAAAAGTGTGTTAGTACGTAAAACTTCCTTTATGCCAAGCCATCTTTGAATGGGCATTTTTTTCAGTGCAGCAAATCTTTTATAGGTTATAAACTCTGTTCTGTTTTCACAGATAGAGGGGTTAAAGCCCCCTTTCCTCATACATTGTGTATGTTTCATACATGATGGCATGCAGCTTCTTGGTCCCTGGATGTGTCTTATTTATCCTCCTCAAGAATAATGTACAATTCTCAACCTGAACATGAAGGCATTTCAAGATGAAATTGAGGCCGAACGCCAGCACCATCTAGTTCTGTTCGAAGAAGGGAATCATGACAGAAAGACCATTTATAACAGCAATTAAACCAAAGTGTCAATATTAAAATTTTAATTGAATTCAAATTGCTTAAATCCATTTAGAACAAGGACAGGACATACAGGCGTTACACTTTAAGGGTATAAATATCAAAGAAAGTCAGAGCATTATTTTCCTACCCTCGCTTCCCCCCTCCCCCTTACGATAGTCTCTGCTGAGGTCCGTATTGTTTAATACGACATGTGGCCTTGGCATTTAAACTTGTGCTTCCCATAGGAAGTCAGGGAAATAATCTATGGTAATCTATAATCTTTTCTCTCAGGGCTCATCCAGTTAGTGTTCTTTAATCTACCTGATAGTATGGTGATGATATTGGTATTTTAACTGTTGGTGATACAAGCTTCAAGTTGGTATCAACAAAAAGTGACAAAATGCTGGATTTGCAGGGATTTGTTAAAAAACTATTTTCCTGGAGTTAATATTGCTTTGCTTTGCTACAGGGTGGAGTTCAGGCAGCAATGAATACTTTGGTGAAAAGATGGTAATCTAGGAAACAAAAAAACAACACCCAAAATTTAGTACATAAAATCATATTTAAAAGGCTCCAGAAGTTTTTTGTGCATTTTCAAAGTGCTGATGTGAAAGATAGCTGATTTCTAAAAGTGATTAGAAATTGAGTGATCTTCCATTGAAAAGGGTTCAGATCAGTGTTAGTGCTAATCTAGTAACAAAACAAGACAACATCTAGCACAGAGGATCATTCTTAAATGGGTTCCCTTGGGTTTTCCAAAATGTAGTTATGGAAGACATCTGATTTCCAGAGGAGATTAAGAATGGAAGCAGTCTCCACTAAAAATTTTAGAATTAATATATGAAAACAAGTTTGTTGCTGTTTAGTCATTAAGTCATGTCCGACTCTTCGTGACCCCATGGACCAGAGCACGCCAGGCCCTCCTTTCTTCCACTGCCTCCCGGAGTTGGGTCAAATTCATGTTGGTAGCTTCAATGACACTGTCAAACCACCTCATCCTCTGTTGTCCCCTTCTCCTTTTGCCTTCACACTTTTCCAACATTAGGGTCTTTTCCAGGGAGTTTTCTCATGAGATGGCCAAAGTATTGGAGCCTCAGCTTCAGGATCTGTCCTTCCAGTGAGCACTCAGGGTTGATTTCCTTCAAAATGGATAGGTTTGTTCTCCTTGCAGTCCAGGTGACTCTCAAGTGTCTCCTCCAGCACCAGAATTCAAAAGAATCAGTTCTTCGGTGGTCAGCCTTCTTTATGGTCCAGCTCTCACTTCCATACATCGCTACTGGAAAAACCATAGCTTTGACTATACAGATCTTTGTTGGTACGGTGATGTCTCTGCTTTTTAAGATGCTATCTAGGTTTGTTATAGCTTTCCTCCCAAGAAGCAGGCGTCTTTTAATTTCATGGCTGCTGTCACCATCTGCAGTGATCATGGAGCCCAAGAAAGTAAAATCTGTCACTGTTTCCATATCTTCCCCTTCTATTTGCCAGAAGGTGATGGGACCAGTGGCCATGATCTTAGTTTTTTTGATGTTGAGCTTCAGACGGTTTTTGTGTTCTCCACTTCCACCCTCATTAAGAGGTTCTTTAATTCTTCCTCACTTCTTCAATCAAAGTGGTATCATCTGCATATCGGAGGTTGTTAATATTTCTTCCGGCAATCTTAATTCCGGCTTGGGATTCCTCCAGTCCGACCTTTCGCATGAGGTATTCTGCATATAAGTTACATATGAAGGGAGACAACATACAGCCTTGTCGTACTCCTTTCCCAATTTTGAACCAATCAGTTGTTCCATATCCAGTTCTAACTGTTGCTTCCTGTCCCACATATAGGTTTCTCAGGAGATAGATAAGGTGGTCAGGCACTCCCATTTCTTTAAGGACTTGCTATAGTTTGCTGTGGTCCACACAGTCAAAGGCTTTTGCATAGTCAATGAAGCAGAAGTAGATTTTTTCTGGAACTCTCTGGCTTTCTCCATAATCCAGCACATGTTAGCAATTTGGTCTCTAGTTCCTCTGCCTCTTCGAAATCCAGCTTGTACTTCTGGGAGTCCACATACTGCTGAAGCCTACTTGTAGGATTTTGAGCATAACCTTGCTAGCATGTGAAATGAGTGCAATTGTACAGTAGTTGGGGCATTCTTTGGCACTGTCCTGCTTTGGGAGTGGGATGTAGACTGATCTTTTCCAATCCTCTGGCCGCTGCTGAGTTTTCCAAACTTGCTGGCATATTGAGTGCAGCACCTTAAGAGTGTCATCTTTTAAGATCTTAAATAGTTCAACTGGAATGCCATCACCTCCACTGGCCTTGTTGTTAGTCATCCTTTCTAAGGCCCACTTGACTTCACTCTCCAGGATGTCTGGCTCAAGGTCAGCGACCACACTATCAGGGTTGTCTGGGACCTCCAGATCTTTCTGATATAATTCCTCTGTCTATTCTTCCCACCTCTTCTTGATGTCTTCTGCTTCTGTTAAGTCCCTACCATTTTTGTCCTTTATCATGTCCATCTTTGCACAAAATGTTCCTTTAATATCTCCAATTCTCTTGAACAGATCTCTGGTTTTTCCCTTTCTATTATTTTCCTCTATTTCTTGTTCATTTAAGAAGGCTCTCTTGTTCCTCCTTGCTATTCTTTGGAAGTCTGCATTCCATTTTCTGCAACTTTCCCTATCTCCCTTGCATTTGGTTTCCCTTCTCTTCTCTGCTATTTCTAAGGCCTCGTTGGACAGCCACTTTGCTTTCTTGCATTTCCTTTTCTTTGGGATGGTTTTTGTTGCTGCCTCTTGTACAATGTTACGAGCCTCCATCCAAAGTTCTTCAGGCACTCTGTCCACCAAATCTAGTTCCTTAAATCTGTTCTTCACTTCCACAGTGTATTCATAAGGGATTTGGTTTAGATTATACCTGAGTGGCCCAGTGGTTTTTCCTACTTTCTTCAGTTTAAGCTTGAGTTTTGCTATAAGAAGGTGATGATCAGAGCCACAATCAGCTCCAGGTCTTGTTTTCGCTGACTGTATAGAGCTTCTCCATCTTTGGCTGCAAAGAACATAATCAATCTGATTTTGGTATTGCCCATCTGGTGATGTCCATGTGTAGAGTCGCCTCTTGTGTTGGACACCGGATGTGTGAGTGGACCCTTGTTAACTCCAGCTGCACAAGGATATTTGCATGCTTGGTAAAGAGGAACGGCTAACAATCAACTACACCAAAACAAAAATCATGATCTTTGGGAAGAGAGCACCTAAGTATAACTGGTCACTGGATGGGCATGCTATTGAGCAGGTATACTCATTTAAATACTTGGGCCTTCAGTTCTGTGAGAAACTCTCCTGGAGACAGCATTTAAATGCCGCCATCTTACTGAGCACCAGATCATTAGGGCAATTAAAAAGATTTTTCTACAGCAGAGGAGGCCAGCTGGTAAATCCTGCCCTCAAGGTGTTCGTTGTCAAAATTCTAGCACAAATGCTCTATGGGATAGAACTATGGGGAGAGACAGTCAAGCCCAAATTAGAAATCCTGCAGAACAAATTCATGAGGTGGATACTGGGGCTCCCCCCAGGAACCCCCTCGGCTCACCTCAGAGCTGAGCGAGGCCTACCCTCAATTGCAGCTAGAATTGATCTGGCCTATCTTAGATATTGGCATAGACTGAACAATCTGGAGGACTCCTCCCTAACAAAGTGCTGCTGGCTAGAACAACTAAAGTCTGGTGGATGGGCACAACAATGTCACCAAAAATTAAAGGTCCATAACCTTCCGATGGAAAAGTTCCTTAGTTTAAGCTCTCGCGACCTCAGGAACTGGATCTTTGATCTTGACGCTAGTCAGGATAGGGCGGCTATTGTTGGGTCTCGTTTCTCTACCTGGTATCCTCAACTTCAGGTGAATCATGCCAAACCAAATTATTTTGAGTTAGTGACTTTTCCCCAGATTCGCAGAGCATTTACAGAACTTAGATTTGGACAGATGGCCTCAGCATATCTCGAAGGGAGGTATAAAGGAATCCCAGTTGAGGAACGAAAATGTGTCTTTGGCTGCATCCAGATTGAGGATCTAACTCACTACTGTTCTGCCCTCTCTACAAAAATCCTAGGGAAAGATTTCTGTCACCCATCATTCAGATGTATTTTAACTGTACCACCACTGAAACAGTTAGGATTGCTCGCTGATACACAATCGAACATTACATATGCTGTAGCACAATTCGTACTAGCAGCTAAAAATCTGAGGCTTCGATTTGTCAGGGATCATAATGCTACATAAATGCTGAATACAGTGGATTGACGTTCTGTGCTATGACAATATTCTTACATCTGACTTTATTGGTTTTATTAGTTTTATTGGTTTTATTGGTTTTAATGGTTTTAATTGTTTTAAGATTATTACCTGTTTTAATCGGATTTTATATGCTATAGTAGTCAGTACGTTGTAAAGGTCTATGGCCAGAAACAATAAAGTTTATACGTTAGCATGCTTGGTCACACACCTAATTGCAGATCTCATTGCCTCAGTGCCTCATCAATTAGCTGCAGTTGGTCATGCCAAACATACATTAATCTTAAACCAATATCAATAGGATTCCAGTCAGTTAATCTTAAATATGAACATGTCCTTTTTTGTGTAGTGGAACATCTTGGCAAGTGGATCAATAAAATATAATTAATAATAAATAGAGATGGCATCTACAGTGAAATAGCATGAAAAACCTTGAATGGTACTTTCTTAGAGTGCGACTACATGGTCAAATACTGCGGAATTTGCTCCATTTAAAAATGGGTTTATTCAAAGTATTTTTAATGACTGCATGATGCAAAGGTTTATTTAAGTTGGTCCAATCCTTTGTGGTGCAAAGCGTCTTTTTTTCTCTGCCATTGGAGGGCTTCTACTTTTTCAACCTTCTGAAAAGGTTGAGCCTATCTCTGACATGCATCAGGAACTGTTAGTAGTTTAGGGTCTTTTTCTTAGGCCTCACTTCTTTTGGAGGTAAAACCACTAAGACTTCCCAAAATAACCTCCTTTCTTCCTAAACACATAAGCTCTTCTGTTATATGGGATCTGTTTTCTTCCCTGGAAGAAAATGAAAAAGACTTATCTTCTTTTTAATAGGGGAAATCTGCTTTGCCTGCAAAGCAGGTAAAACCACTTGGAGCAGACTTGCTTTATCTGTGAAGTAGGAAGGTTTTATTACGTGTTGTAAATGTTTTGTGTGGAGATGGGGGTATTTATATTCATATAGGAATACAAATATCCCTGTACAGCTGGAGTTAACAAGGTTCCACTCACACATCCGGTGTCCACTCACACATCTGGCAGCGGCAGCCCTTCCCTTCCTTCCAGTCGCTCTGGAGCACTGCTCAGCTAGCCACTCGGCAGCCTTGCAGGAAGACTTGTCCTCCCTCCCTTTGCCAGGAGTGGCTAGACGACTGGGAAGAGAATGGCGCTCGGGAGCGACTGGAAGGATGAGCAGGGCTGTGGCTGTCACCAGAGATGTGAGTGGGCAGTCTGGCCCCAGGGGCGAGACCATCATTAACTCCAGCTGCACGGGGATATTCATCTATGAATACAAATATCCCCATCTCTAGTTTTGTGTACAATGCATACTAAAAAGGATCGCAGCAATGAAGAATTATACCGTAGAACACAAGACTCCTTCCCCGGGGTGCATTGAAATAGGAAAAAATATTCAGTCTTCTTCTGAGTGCCAAATACACAAATAAGAAACATAACATTTTCTGAAACAGTTGTCTACGTCAGTGGTCCCCAACCTTGGGCCTCCAGATATTCTTGGACTACAACTCCCAGAAGCCTTCACCAGCACCTCTGCTGGCCAGGATTTCTGGGAGTTGAAGTCCAAGAACATCTGGAGGCCCAAGGTTGGGGACCACTGGTCTACGTTATTCACACAGTTCCCAGTGTGATGTAATGGATATAGGATGGATACATTGATGGACTAGGACTCTGGAGAACAAGGTTCATATCTCCACTCAGCTATGGAAACTCACTGGGGGGAATGGAACTGGTAAAACCACTCCTTAAATATATCACTTACCTTGGAAGCCCTAATAGAGTTGCTATAAATCAGTTCTGAATCGACAACATGTGACAACAACAAATTATTCATTAACATGACATTTTCTCTCGTTCATTGTGGGTCTTCTACTATAGCTTCACGGTGCACCCAGGTATCGTCAAGTCCACTCCATGCTAGATAAAGAACACAGAAGCTTTTCCAAGATTGCTAACTTAAAGACCCCTCAACAATCCTGATTGGGTGGTACCTGTGAGTCATCAGTAGTTATCATGGTATTAACTCATTACTTGCTTAGTGCTGGGCTGTAACTTGGAGGAGAGGTAACTTCGTAGTATGTGATGCCACATAATGGTGACACTGGATTCACTAGCCTGTTCTCATAAGCATCATTAAAGTTTTTCTGACAGCAACATATTATGTACCTCTTTCTCCCCATGCATTGGGAGCTGTTTCCCCTTTATGTTTGCCTCATGAGGTACCAGAGAGAAAGCCCAGCGGTTAATGTAGCTAGATGGGAATATACATTTGATTATTCTCTAATGTTACTTTCCCGTGTGTTGAAACTTTGAGGTAACCATAGGAATATCATGCAACCAAAAACAGATGGAAATGTTTCTCAGTTGCAGATAGGGAGGGAGAAGCAGAATCCACCATGGCTGTTGCTTGGGACCTTTAGTTAGCTATGTTGTAAAATGCAAGGATCTGGAAGCTCATCAGGAACAAAAAGAAAAAAAAACCTAGTGAAAATGTCTAAAGGATTTGAAACAGATGGAAGGAAGCAATATTGAAACAATGGCCACATGTGATGTCACCATAAACTACAATACCTCTTTTACCCTGCGACAGTAACATAGTGTCATGGGGGAAAGATCTTCAATACAATAGAAACAAGAAACAAAAATTAGGAACCATTGAAGGCTCCATGGAACAAGCAGTCTTCACAGACCACCTAAAGTACAATAGTGAGGAGACCAATCTAAGGTGGGGTTCCACAGGAAAGGTTTTGCTACAGATGTAAGGCCTACCCCAAGTCTTCTTCAGCCTCGCTAAGCCTAGGTGATGTGGCTGATAACAGGGCCACCGAAGACAAGTGCAAATTATGGGTAGGATATTCACTACCCTATTGGCCTGTTGGTTTAACGGTTAGTAGTGGCTCAAAAATGCCATTATGCTGTTATGCTATTTTTCTCATATTCTTCTGTGGGATGTAGTAATACTTGTTCTGTATACGGGAACTACTCTTTGTTAAAAAAATACCTACCAGACCTCAGGCCGTGTAGTTTCATTTTTGATTCTCTGTGGACCATATGAGAGGTGAAGTTCTGGAAGTTAACAGTATGGGAGGAAGGGGTGAATACAATCCTAACAGCCCTTTTCAAGTATGGAGAATGTTCATGAGTACAAGGGACCATTCATGCCCTTCTCTCTTCATCCCAGTTTTGTCACTTTCCTATATGTGAAAGGCGACAAGTGTGAAAAACTTTGCTATCTCTGAGGGCTGTCTCTAAATCAGCACCCCAATTTTCCACAGATAGCCCCCACAGATTGCAGCAACACTCTCTCTTCAAACTCAAAGACCTGTTCACAAATGTGGGAAGGTGATGGAAGTGATAATGAGGGGTCAGGGCCAGCTAGAATTCCCCTGCTGTTGCACTGTACATGTGAGCATTCTCGTTTTTTAGAAATGATTGTCACTTGTTCTCCGCACCGCTCCGTAAGGGAAAGACATCTGAAAAATAGTTTGAATTGAAAGTAGAGCTTTTGACTAAATTTTTGCATCCTTTAAAATTTTGGCACCAGGGTCAATATCTTCTTGGCCTAATTACAGCTCTCAGAAGTCACAGGTTCATCTGAATGAAGTCTTCCAGATATCCTGTCCATGAACTATTTATGGTTTATGCTTGCATCTCGGGTGTAGCTTAAGACCATACTAGAAGCCGGTGAAGGTAATGCAAGACTGAAGTTATATGATCTGTAACACTCATACCCAGCAACAGTCTGCTAAGGCAGTGGTTCTTAACCTTGGGTTACGTAGGTGTTTTTGGACTGCAACTCCCAGAAGCCTTCACCACCAGCTGTGCTGGCTGGGGTTTCTGGGAGTTGCAGTTCAAAAACACCTGAGTAACCCAAGGCTAAGAATCACTGTGCTAAGGTACATAAAGTGTTCTCCAGCATCACTTTCTGGGACTGTTTGTAGAAGTTCTCAATGTGCATAAAATGTGAATGGAGACATTTAGGTGGAAAAGGCCCCTGTGATGTAAAACTAAAAGCAAATGTGGGGCTTCAGAGAAAATATGCCTTCAAGACTTTGGAATGAGATAAGAAAAGAATTAAGAGTAACTCTAATTCTAAGTCAGATTAATTGCATTTTTAGTGGTCAAAATCTTATTGATTACTTATGTTGGTGTAAGTGCAGTGACATAAACAGCAATTTTCAATCTCGATCTCTTGTCATACACCAGTTGTATGAATCAATGCACAACAAAGGATAAAAGCAGCAACCTGTTTTATTGTTGTTTAGTCGTTAACTCGTGTCCGACTCTTCGTGACCCCATGGACCAGAGCACGCCAGGCCCTCCTGTTGCAACCTGTTAGCTAGTTGTAATTTGCCATTACACTTCATACCACTACACTTACACTGGTGTAACTAACCAAAAGGATTTGGACTAGCTTGCATATGGCAATTTAGAGTACTCCAAGCGCTTCACCTCAATTGTGTGAGGGAAGCCCATAATGTTTGTGCTGAAGTTGAGAAGGTTGATTTACTTATGGCCATTTAATTCATGACTGAGGTGACTACCAAGTTAGGGAATTTCTGAGCTGCAGTTTTTGATCAACCTAATGGTAAAACCAAATGGTTGTAATGAAGTCTGTGTAGTAGGTTTACCATCCATCCATCCTTACCTGAAAATCTGTCTCAAGAAGATGACCAGAGAAGAAGGGCTGTGGGGAGAGCATTAATGTTCTCCCTTAGTTCTCTTTTTTAAATATCTGGCATAACCATGATGGCTCCAAAAAGCTTTTAGTTGATTGGTCTCATCTCCTTATTATTTTTGCGACACATCCTCTGTGACTGGTGTCTTCCTTCCCTTCTTATTTTGTGATATTTGGTTTTGTTTGTTTCTGAAACTTTGTATTTGATCCATTTTTCTACACTTATGAAGGTTTACGCAATAAACTATTCTGGATTCACTTTATGAAAAATGGCGAGGTAGCCGATTTTTTATTAAAATGACACATTTGACCTCCAGTCATTTCCTTACATAAAGCTCCCTAGGTCCAAGCTGTGTTTTCTCCAGGAAGCTTCTGTATAAATAGTTATCTTCATAAACAAGCATAGAGAACCCTCTAGTTGTGTCTTACTGTGTTAAAGCGAGTTGCAACTAGAGTAGGCCTGTTTGAATCAACGGAACTTATGGAAGAGTCAATTCACCAAATTCCCACTGATACAATGTGCCTACTGTTGTGCAGTTTGCTGAACTAAGCAACAGGATTTCAGCTGTACAGAAATAAAAAAAACAGATTATTTTTAAATGTTTCTAGATGGTTATTTTGAAATTTTTTTAAAAGAACCATGTTTTCTTTACATAATACAATGCAAGAGTAGGTGATACCTTTATTAGACCACTAAAAAAATCATACAATCTGCTCTATGGACAAGACACTGGTGCATGCCTAAGGAAGTGGATTTTGATCCACGAAAGCTAGCAAATTGTATGAAGTTTTTAGTGTTCTGATAGAAGTATTATTTACTCCATTCCTTTTTTTTAAGTGACAAAAAGTTTTTTTCAAATTGTTTTTGTGCCAGTTTCCCTGTTATTTGCTGGAGCAAAAACAATATGGATAGGAATTGGGAGGGTCTTTGGTTGGAGAAGATGGGTAAGAATGTCAAACCACTGAAACTGCGTGCCTTTCTTTAAAAGCAATTTATTTTCCTCCTCACTGCTATACAGTGTACCAGTAAATGGTTCCAATATACAGAGACATCATATGGTACATTAATGTTTGTAGTTTTAAATAGTTGCTCCTCCCCTATGGGGGAAAAAACCTGTATTCAACACTGTGTGTGGAATACTGGCATGCATGCCATCCCCACCAATCTGATCTTCCTCCATGTTGGAAAGCGGGGAATGCAGGGTAGAATGCATGGGTGTTGGTGTGTAAGCCTCAGATCCCCTGTAGAGCTTCATATGAGCCAGAAAGTGAGGTCTGAATTGCAAGAGATGTCAGCTTAATAGTTACAAGACACTTTCTTCAAAGCTGCATAGTTAACTTGCAAATGAAGCCCTTTGTTTACATCCCAGTGGCCAATCCCTAATCAAAAACAACCTCCTGTGCAACTTGTGGAGCTGCAAAAACCTCACAATAGGTTAAACAACTCCTCTTTTCCTCTTAAGCTTCTAGCTGAGAAGTTGGCAACTCCTATATTTTGGAGCATTCTACATTAAAAGTAAGATATTCATTGCAGGATCAGATGTGGCATTAGTCTACACAGAAGCCAGTGTCTTGAATCATGAATCATCATCTTCAATAAAGAAAAATATATTTGTTAGAGAACTGCATCCTAGGAAAGGAGTGAAGGATGGACTCTGCTACCGCTGGCTACATGATTAAGACAGACAGAAGGAGAGGAAGAGGTATACATGAGGAAGTGAAGCAAAACTGGAAAGTATAGATGAGGCCGCATCTTAGTTCCTGTCTCTACATCAGGCACACAAACTGGAATAAAATACGATTTCAAATATTTATTTAGGAGATAAGTGATCCTATCTCACTACACTTTTCAGAAATGCCTTAGGACCAGTGTTTGTTGATGCCATCTGATATATATATATACAATTCTGGCAGTCTTTTGCAAATTCTGCTCCTCGTGCAATTGTGGAGCCTTAGAGAAATGAAAACAAAATGTAATGAGTATTTTAATATGTTGTTTCAGGAAAGACAGAAGCTGTGATCAAGAACTTCAGCCCACATTATAAACGCCAATATGCAGTTGCCTTTTGTAAGGACATCCAGAATGAGCTGGAACAAAACAGAGATTTGCAGTCCCAGTTCCTAAAAACAAAGGTAAGAACTAGCATTTATTGTGGCTGCCTATATGAGGCATATTTTAAACTTATATGAAACCAGTTTAATGGGCACAGTGTCCTGATCCAGCTGTTGGGGCAAAGCCTCAGTCACTATAGTGCTCCCTCCTTGCCTTCTTCCCTTCCTCTGCTTGCGTGCTTTAGTTCCATCCCTGATTTCCTGGTTGATGTTAGTATACAAAACATGCAGCCAGTGCTCAAGTCTCCAGTTAGTTAAAATTTATTGGCTGGCCTTGATCAGTCACTCATTCTCAATGTCAGCCATCTCACGGGAGCTCAATCAAATATAGTTTCTTCTACTCCTATTTTGTTCTTCTTGGTTGATTATTTATTTGTGTGTTCTGACTTTCTTTCTGTGAACTCAAGGCAGCAGAGGAGATTCGCTTCTCCTCACTTTATCTTTGCAACACCCTTGCCAGGTACATCAGGCCAAGAGAAAAGGATTGATCCATTGAATTCCATGGATCTGAAAGACCTTGAATATAGAGTGTGACTAGATGGCCAGTTACTCTAGCCTGGATTGGACTAGATGGTGCTAAACAGGGTCACTTTAAGGTGTGGTATGTCATTTCATGGGATTCTTGCATCCACATAACAAGGATAAGCCACACTACCCTTCAATCTTGAGAAGTTGAAAGCTTCCTCACACTCAAATTTCCAGTTTGAGGAAATTTGCAATTTTTTTTCCTAAGCGGCATATCACATCAGTGTTGCCTTAGCAGGGCTTTTTAAAAAAGAACCTTTATTTCCTTTTTCTTACCCTTCATGGGGAAGCTGGAAGAAGCTTTCGGTTTCATAAGATTGTGAAGCATGACAGCTTAAGCCATCTGCTTTGATTCAATCCCAGTGATCATGCATGTTGGAACGAAACCAAAACAGAGCCATTCTGCCTGCACCATTAAAAAAAAACCCGAGCCCCTGAGAGAAAGGCAAAAAGGTGCAGGTAAGCATGGATCAAGGACAGGGTGGTTTCCAATGGTCCATTCATTGTAAAATCACAGGGGAAAGGAGTGAACCAGCCCACACCCACATCAAAACAAACTATAGGACAACTCCCTGTCTAGTCTCACTCTTGTATCTCTCAAGTCCCACTCCAACAGTTTAATTCCCATACTATACTAGTTTGCACACATTTTTTCTCCCAGAAAAGATAGGAGTTTTCATTTCCTGTGGGCAGTACAGTAAGAACCTTAACACCTTTTGAGTAACAATGCTTTTTACCCTGGAGCAGGTGGGGTTGGGTGGGTACACTGCACTGGCAAACTGGCTGCAGTAGGAAAACCTTTCCTTCTTCTGTTTCCCATTCTCCCTCTTTTAAACAGAAAGAAAACCATCAATCTTACAAATAAACCCTGAAAGCAGGAACCCTTAGTTTACTCAGCCCTCAAAAATCTTCACTAGCAACAGAGGACTTTGCAGCTTAATATTAATATCTGTGGTTGAGGCAGCTCACTACAAAATTGCTGTGGTCCATTAAAACAAACATTAAAGCAACAACACAAAACAGCACTATATAGAGATCCCATCAAGTCACAAATAATTATTAAAAATAGCTAACCAGTTATTATGCGGGATCTTTATTGAAGGGGGGCAGGCAGTGGTGTCACAGTCTGCCCCCTTCAGCCATGATCCCTGGGACACCTGTGCTTTGCTTTGCCCTTTTTAAAAAATAATACTGTATAAAGGATTGGGAAGGCTTCACAAGAGCTAGTTTTATTTATTTGTAACATTCTAACATTTACATTAGCCTCCTGCAGAATCCAGTATGGTCCTTTATGAAGGAGAATCGTTACACTTTGTTGAAGATTTGAAGAAATGGAAGGACAGATACATAGTGATTAAAAACAACTATGCTGTGGAATGCTTTGAAAGCAAAGAGGTAAATTGTCAGTTTTTAAAGTCCTGAGCCTTGATCTTAAAGTGTTTTGATCTAGCATGCTCAGTTCTGAGATCCAAGCGTCTTATTTAAGGTCAATATGAGTGAAAGGCTGCTACAGATATAACTTGAGAACTCAGGGCACTGTTTTGTTCTGTTTCTAAAATGCAATCACACATTCCAAATCTTGGATCCTGGACTGCTGAATTTCATGATGTGGGTACTTGCTGAGAATATTTACATACCATAATTTTTGTTTTTCAGAATAACACTTGGCAATAGGTTCTTCTTTTTTTCCTGTTTATATTTATTGTGTAGTATTTTTCAGTGTTTTGTAAGCTGCCTTGGGAACAGGGTTAAGGCTCATGAAAGAGTCAATTTAATTTTTCATTTTTGATTAAGTCATAAGATGTGAAGATACAATATGATTCTTGAAAATCTTATTTAGCCACCACTCTGGCTTTTGAGATTTCATCAGGAAAATGCATACTCTTGCAAAAGCATATTTTTAAAGCCATAGCAACAACAACAAAAGAGATTTTTTTAAAAAAAGAAGATGGAAAGCAGAGACCTTAATTTTGCACACAGTATTGTCATCTCTCTTTTTTTTCCCTGTATACCCCCATTTAACTCTCCTACACTAGGCTAAACAAACTTGCATCATGAAATTTGTGATGTATTTTTTTCACCTCAGTGAGAATTCCATTGTATTGCATTGTAGAAAAATGCCCTAATTTCAAAGGAGTGTTAGTGGGCACAGATTCAAATGGGTTCTAACTTAACAAGGTGAAACAAAGTTCTTAACTATTCTAATTTGTTATTTCCTACCCTTAATAAATTCCAGTGTCTCCACAAATGGAAGAAGTTTCTGTTTTCCTCCAATGGGACCAGTGTGCGGAAAAATTGAATTCATCCCTTCTACTTTGCTGCATCATGGTCTCCTGCAAACTATCATGAGGCTTTTTTTGTCTGAATACATTAAATTGGTGGAATCAAAAAAGAACCTAATTGGCAGAAAGCCATGGATTAACTGGGATTCAGTTAATTTTGTTTCTCCTAGCTGATTATTGTTTGGGGGGGGGGTGAAATGACAAGTGGCTGAAATTTGGGACATTTTTATAATTGTGCAGGTGACACTGTTGCAGAATGCCTGCAATAGAAGCCTCATTTGGAACAAAATATGATCCTACAAGTTAAAATGCCCTGACCTACAGTAGTGCATGAAGACTCATATCTGTGAGTCGGAAGAAGTCCATTGGCTTAAATTAGATTTATGCTGTTGTTGAAGTTTCTTTTTTTTCCCTCCAAACCCTAGGCCTATCAGAAGGGGCTTGGTTCTAAAAGCTGCATTCTACCTGTTGGTGGCAAAGTATTGACTTCTGAGGAAGAATATAATGTCATATCTGATAAACATTTTCCAGACCCTAATGGTAAGTTACCTTCAAAAATAATGTGCCCAGTCCTCCTCCTGCTCTTTTAAAATCCTGTTTGATTATTGGTAAATGTTAGACCATTTTTATGAGTTGCTAAATAACTAAACGAAATGCATTACAGGGTGTGTACACTGTGTGTTAATTGATATTTTCTGGCACAGATTGTGTTGCCCTTCTAAATGCTGCATGGAATATTTTCAGAAAGTATTAAAAATATGAATTGTTGCAGGGTGCATCTATGTAGGAAATAACCTAGAACTTCACTGAGGGTGGACAGACTTTTCCACATGAGATCTATCTGATGGATTGATGGAGTGGTGAACTATACACTCTGTTAGATGAGCAATGCCAACAGAGTGAAGTTTTTCTTTCTTTCTTTCTCTGCTTCTTTAGCTTTGATGTGAAGGAGGGCAGCAAAAAAAAAAAAAAAAAAAAAGATGGAGAGAAAGCCAAAACCTGCATGCTTGCTTGAACCTGAAGTCAACAGGGGTTTTAAACTGTATGCAGTCTCTTTAATGGAAAATGTAATTTAGTCTAGAGGCCCTTCTGGGCCACTGTTTTATGGCATAACCAAGATGATTCCAGGGGCTGACCCTGGCCTGGATAGGCTGTTTACTTCCAGGAGCTCTACAATCCCAGGAACTGGTAGGCCATCACTCACAGTTGCACCTGGCAGGTGCTCCTGGGGGAGTAAAAAAGTGCCGGGCTGCAAACTAGGGAGCTGTCCTGTTAAGGCTTCCGACTTGGAAAGAAAGAAACTGGAGCCTGAAGGGAGCAGTCTTGAGCCTGCAGTTGTAAGAGTGCAGCAGCTCCAGAAAGTTGTTGGGGCAAGGTGTTCACGGAGCGCTGTCCTTGGAGCTGTGCCATGTGCCAGCCCTGCAGGGACTTGAGACCAGCCTTGGAACATGACACTAAGATAACTGATTAGATGGTGTGTGTAAAAGAATTATATATGTAAACAAATAAGAAAGAAACGTGTTATGTCAGCTTCTGGACCATACAAGAGTGAACAAACAGTCCAATCCTGACTTGAAGATATGCACAAGTCTGTCCTGTTGGCCTATTGTCATTTTAGCTGACCCTTGGCCATCTTGGAATGAAATTATAAATGGCTAAAATGGCCAAGGGCCACCTGAGCCAACATTAGGCCAAATTAAGCTGTGTTGAATCCAGGCTTCTCCTGGATAAGGAATAATGAAAATTACTTATGACTATCATCACTTACTTACCTCGGAAGCCCTATTAGAATTGCTGTAAGTCAGTTCCAACTTGACAGCACATAACAACAACAACTTTGTCACAGTGTCCTAATGGTGGGCCAGCATTGTGGCTGTGCTTGTGGTCTGGAGGCAAGACTTGAATCTGCAAATATGTAGCTCCTCCTTAACACCACCTCTTCCCCACCCCTTCTGGGGCTCTTCAGCCAGCAAATCTTACCAGCAGGCCAGTTTTGTGTTATGAAAATTGCCTCCAAACATGCCCTTCAACAGTAACATTTAGAAATCCCCAGAAAGCATTACCCACTGAATCAATGCGACAATTTTGTTTCCCTTCTTCATATTACTTTTGAAATTTATCATTCTTATGCCTTTCTTGGGGGTGGGGGTGAGAAAGCTTATTAAGGGTAGCTTTGTAACTGTTAACTCCTTACTTTCAAGATGTAAGTTCTTGTTTCAGGAAGGCTTGAAGTGCAGAGAGCTGAGGGGAAAGGGGGCAGGGGTCTAGGCAAGATTCTAGCATTATCCGCTGTGGCTGAAGAACATTTTCTGATGTTAGAGGATTATAGGGCCTAGTGGACCCGGATTCAACCTTGTGTGTCTGCTGATTGAATGCTCAGGTAAGATGATACTGCAGCCTGGATTATTTCCTCAAAGTATAGACATGAGTCTGCCAGACTCACAAGAAAAATGAACTAGTAAAACAAAAGTTAAAAGCTGGGAGCCCTAGTTGGAGAACACACTCACTTGGCATCTTGCACCACTTGTGTGTAGTTGTGAAACTGCTTGCAGGTCCCCAAAACTGCCCATTTCTTACATGTATTTCTTCCAAGGTTCCAGTGAAAAGGAGAATTCCCCAGCTTTTGTCGTTCTTCCAAAGGAATTTCCAGTCTACCTATGGCAGCCTTTCCTTAGACATAATTACTTCTGCTTTCTGGATCCTGTGGCTCAGAAACAATTTAGCACAGTATTGAATGATTGCATCAGACACTTAAACCATGGTAAGTACAGTAGACAAAGTTCTTCCTATCATGCCTTTATTTGGGGAGGGTCTGCTCTGCGAGTTTGCCTACTGTTGGTTAGCCAGTTAATGGTTTTTAGTTTAGCAGAACTAAGTCAAAACTCTCTTGTATGTCTCTGGTAAGTTATGGTGTACTTAGAGTGGAACTGCAAGGTACAGATGATATGGAGATGCTACCCTGCAATGCATTTCCTCCGTGTTCTTTTCGGCATTGATCTATTGGGTGGAACTGGATCTGTTGGGTGTGGTGACTTTCTGATGTTGAATGTGATCCAAGCAAGAGAGGAAGAACTCATTTATTTTCTCAGGTTTAGAAAGGTTGAAGCTAGATTGACAATCCTGGAATTTGATTCTTAAATGTGTGCTTCTCTCTATTCCTCCTAAGGGAAGAAAGCAAAAGGGCTACCGAGATCTAAAGCACATGATGTTGCAACCTTTCTGAAATTGCTAATTTGAAATCTGATCTGATTAGTACTTCAATGGCCAGCCCTGACTGAACTGGATTTACTCGTTTTCTTAAGATTTTGCAGATAGTGCATCCTGTTTGTTACTTACTTGTCAGGGCAGTCCCTGTTTTAGACAGAAGAAAGTTGTTGTCTTATCTGGGACATTGTAGGAAGTGACAGCATAATGTTGGAAGGGAAATACGTGTGACATGAGGCTATCCTTGAGTCTTCCCCATCCTCTTCGACCTCTTCCAAATTGATACTCAGATGTCTACCCAGTCCTCACTGGGCTTTTATTTGGGGGGGGGGACCTTTTTCCACTAGGAGCATTCTACAAATCTTCCCATCACACACCTCACCCTGAACAGGCTGAAACCTCCTTCTTGCTTCTCAATGACCTCATTTGAGTTGGAATCACCAGCCAAGTTCGCTATTAGAGGGGGTGATTATTGTTTGGTAATTAACTTTAAGATTCCCATATCATTGTGATAGCTTGCAATGTTCTTGACACCTGCAAGACTGAATTTATCAAAGTATGGCACACATGATAAGCACTCAGCTTTTAGTTTTGAGATGTATTAAAATTCAGTTCCAATTTCATATGCAAAAGTCCAATGGTTTGCAAATGCAGATCATTTTCCCATCAACTACAAAGGAAGAAGCCATGCCCAGCCTGTGTGAGGCTGCTGGTTGCCACCATGTACACATCCAAGCCTTCTGTAGGAGCCACAGGGCCCATGTTCCAAAGGAATGTTTCCCCATGCTTGCATATGCTCCTTCATGACCAAGGTAGATCCCTCTTTCTGGTATAAATCTGTCTTTGTTCAGAAGTACATAAGCATTATTCTTACTGCCCAAACAAAAAGATGCATTAAAACAACATCTGCATGGGGTGAAGCTTCTGTGTCTTGAGGCACATCTGTATACTTGGCATGTCATTAAATATCAACTTGGTAAACTGAAGTTAGATGCACTTTGCAAAACAGCCAGCTGAAGTCAATTTTCTCCAATGCATTCTTAAAAGGAAAGTGTTCCTTTCCCATAGTTTCTAACCCCTATTATTCATCTCTTGAAATGTTGGTCATCTGGTGATCTATGTGAAATGCAATTCCTTTTGTTCTTTACTGGGTAAGTATTTGACTAGATCAACTTTTCCTGGCACGCTCCAAATAATCTGTGACTCAAGAAGTGCATTGTAGCTTTAGTTTGCTCAGCTTCTTTTTGCAGAAATGTTAGCAGGCTCTCAGTACTCTTGGCAGCCTCTGTTCCTCACTGAATTTCAGCCCATTGCTCCAGACTTACAGAGGAAAGAATGTACTAGCAAAGGATGGAAGGGATGACTTAATAGCCCCCCCCATCTTTAATATTTCTCAATTAATGTTTCTTGGTCTTTGTGCTTGCCACAACTGGTTTACCTGTCTCACAGAATTATTATTTTTTGGTCTTCAGTATTTCACTATTTAATTAAGCACTGGCTTGATGGGGAGTTGCTGTTTTTCTGGTGTAGCGGTTGCACAAACCGATATTTCAGATGTCTACCAATGTTGTGGCCTTTTGGGGGAAGGAAGAATCTTGCAATGTGTGTTAAACCAAAAGCTGGCACAGATGTTTGTGTCCAGCAAAGAGAGGGCAACACCCTTTTTAGGTTTCACTAGCTTGCTATTTCCATTTCCTCAGGGTGGCTGTCCCAGAAAAATAAGCTAAAACAGTTAGAAGCTAGAGTCCACAACATCAGCAGTTAAAGTCAAGACAGGATTTAAAAACAAAAAGCAGGACTGGTATAGTTTTGTTATATGCTATATTCCCTTGCCCCTTGTTATGTATTTCATATCAGTTGTTAATTCCAGACGTTGTATATTCAGAGTGACGTTTTACTTTGTATTAAATGAAAAGCAGATTCTTATGTCTATAGGAGATGTTAGGTTGAAATGTATAGGCTGTGCTTTTGCCTAAAGATGTCTCTTGATGGCTGGAAAATATTTTATGTGGTGATAATGCTCTTTTTCCAGAATGATAGATGTCCTACTCACACTGAACCCAGCGCATGAAGTATATCCACCGGACTGCTTGTCATTGATATGCCCCTCATGTAGTAGCTGAGGCCTCCTGTGTGCTCAGGCTCAATCCATGACAGTCTTACTGTGGAACATACAGAGCTTGGAGAACTGACTTTGCTGTTAACAAAGAACCTGAGGGGGGCAGGGAATAACCTGCAACCAAGGACCACAAGCAGCCCTGAGCCACTTTTCCTTGCAGTTGATAAGTTTGGTGTTGGTGTTTTAACACTGCTATTTGCTGGGCCAACAAAAGTTATTGAATATCTTCCCCGATCTCTAGGGATCCCACTTCCAAAATGGATATTTTCCTAATCCCAGAGTCTGTACAGAAACAGTGATGGCAATGGAAATTACTGGGAATTTTTTTTAACAAAAGCCTCTTCCAATGAACAGCAATCCAGCTTCTGAAATCTCTGGGATTTTTGAGGCTTTCATTTGCTCCCCAGTAATCCTACATTTCAGTGGGTAGGGGGTGCATATGTGCACATGGGTGGGTGGAAGGAGAGTATGTGCACATACGTTGAGTCTGAAAAGGGATTGAGAAGAAATGTGTCTGTGCCTGTCTGATTGAGGAGGGCATGTGAGCTTAAACGGATACGCATATGTGGGAAGTGTGTGTACATGTGTGTGCCAAAATGAGACAGCAACCTTCAGGACCAAAAAGACTATGCATTCTTTTTACAGAAGCTCTAGTACGGCAACTAGATAGTGCTTACTGAAAAACTTTGGGAAGTTTCTGTCGAGCCTTCAGATCCATCAAGCTGCTTAATCCTACAGATGTGCTAGTTTGTGTATAAGGCTTGCAAGTTTTCAGTCGCTATAAATACAGAGCACAATGGCAGGGCTGTATCCTGTTTGGAAGTGACCTCATCTGGTTTCTGTTGGTGGTTAGCAGCTCTTAAACCACATCATCTGACTAAGGAAGTTTCACAGTTCAAGTTCTTTGTGTACTTAGACTATCTGTTGTTGTAATAGAAGGCATTCAGTGAAAACTTAGTTATTTTATCCTGCTCTGAACAGATTTGCTTTTAGTTCAACTTTTAGGCATCTTTTTTCTTTACTTGTATCAGAGTGTTGCATAATTTAAAAATATGCATATATATCAAATATAGATAAAATAAAAAACAAATTAAAAGGTTGAGATAATTAGACTATTTTTGACCAGAAGTGGGCTACTTCAATAACATTATCTAGCCATTTGTTTGTAAATGTGGTCAGTATAAATTGCATTCACAGAAATGCTGCATTGATTGAATTTTAGAAATTAAAATTTTAGCCACAAAGCTGATACAGTACTGAATAAAATGTGACTTTGGTTCACGTAGGCCCTTTCACCACCACCATCACTTTTCTTCCTCCATCTCCCTCCTTCTTCAGAACTATTTTCTAGTTTGAGTCAATCCAACCTATAATGTGCTCTGAGCCATTACCACCTTAAAAATAACTGTGGTTCTTCGAGAGAGAGATTTTCTATAGCAGTGGTTCCCAATCTTGGATAACCTGGGTGTTCTTGAACTGCAGCTCCCAGAAACCCTGGCTGGCATAGCTGGTTGTGAAGGCTTCTGGGAACTGCAGTCCAAGAACACCTGGGTTAACCAAGGCTGGGAACCACTGCTCTATATAATCGAAGTGTGAGTATTCCTTTGAAGATAAAAATAGCACCAGGGTGAGAAACTTGTTTTGGGCCCCAGGTGGGATGTTTAGCTCATACATTTCCTAATGTTGGAGGTTCCCTGCTCACAGTACCAGCTGAAATGTCTGGCCATTGCTGCAGTGGGGACCCCAGGCTTATTCCCTCCTTACCTTCCTCATGGGAAGAGAAAACAGTGTTCACACTCAAGCACTGACTGCCAGAGTGCTCCTGAAGCTGATGCTTATGAGTGAGAAGCTTTGGCCATCCTGTGGTTTCTCCCATGTAAAAGAACATAAGGCAGGTGAAACTCTCCTTGTTAAAAAAAAAAATCTCCAGGCGAAGACTGGAGGAAAAGTGGAGTTTCCTTTGCATGCCATTGGTTTTCTTTATCTCTGAACAATCTAGAGATGGAATTTAAAAACAAGTCATAGATCTTGAGTAGGTGGAAAACAGACAGACAGACATTCAATATCATGTGTCTTTTGATAGGTAGCCTTTTGAGATGTAGCCTCCAGCAATTTGGGACTGTCAGGAAAACCAGATGCTCTCTTGAGAAGATTTCTGGGGAAGGAAAAGACTCTAGGCTAGAAGGTTTTCTTCATAGGGTGAAGGAATTTATTTATTAAACTTATATGCCGCCCATCTAGACATTGTCTACTCTGGGCGGCTCACAACACACAGAAAACACGGAACCATTACGTATTATTAATGAAAGAAAACCATTTGTTTACCCACTGAGATTCTCTCTTTCATAGGGAGACTGTTCATATGCTAAAGAAACATCAGGAAGCTCCTGTGTGGATCATTCTTTATGAATGATAGTTCTGTCATAGCCATACAGTTATCAAATGATGTACTGTAACATAGCGGTCTCCAACCTTTTTAGCCCCGTGGACCGGCTGGGGAAGGAGGGGCAGCCCCTGCACTCGTGTGCATGAGCGAAGGTGCTCTCTCTCTCTCTTGCGGGCACAAAGGAGGGGGAGGCGTTCATGCAGGTGCGCTCGTGCACATTCACAGAGGGTGGTGCAGTGCTCGTACGCATGCTCAAAGGGTGGTCTGGTGCTCAGGGGGCACTCGCACGCATGTGCAAAGGGGTCGGGGAGCACACCTGTGGGTGCAGGCACACACACGCAGGCGCAAACAGGCTGTGCGGGGGGAAGTGCATGTGGTAGTGGTGGGAGGTCTGTCTCTGCGGCTCAGGCCACGGACTGGGGGTTGGGGACAGATCAAACACCATTAGTGTAGGAGTAGACAACGTGTAACCTTTCTGATGCTGCTGAACTACAGCTCCCAGCAGCCTTAGTCAGCATATTCAATGGTATAAACAAATAAATAATAAATTTCAAATAAATTTATTTATTGTCATTGTAAGTACATATATACAACGTAATTCACACAGATACCCAGAGACCAGACCTACATGCACACACATTAAAAAATCCCCAAAACACTCCCCACCCACTAAAAAAACCCCACTAAGAACACAAACATCTACACTACAGGCTAAGTAACACTGTCCAACTGTTCGTTACTGGTGGTCTTTAAGTTCATTGTTAAGTGCTAATATATCTCTGGGATAAAAACTATTCAGAAAATGTGTGGTCCGAGTCTTAATTGTTCTGTATCTTCTGCCAGACAGCAACAGTTCAAGGAAGTTGTGAGCAGGATGGGAAAAGTCTCTTAAGGATATTGTGTGACTTCTTCAGACAGCGGGATCTGGAGATGTCATCCAGGGCTGATAGCTGGAGCCCAATGATATTCTGGGAAATTTTAATAGTTCTCTGTAGAGCTTTTTTGTCTGCTACAGAGCTACTCCCAACCCATACAAGAATGCCATAGGTTAGGACACTTTCAATGGTGCTACAATAATAGGACAGAAGTAAATACTGAGATAAATTTAACTTCCCGACCATTATCAGGAAATACAGCCTCTTCTGTGTCTTCTTCACTAGCATGTTGGCATTTATAGTCCATGAGAGGTCCTCTGAGATGTAAGTGCCCAGAAATTTAAAACTACCAACCCTCTCCACTTCCTCGTCATTTATGTACAGTGGTAAATGTACATTTCTCTTCCTCTTAAAATCAATTATGAGTTCTTTAGTTTTCTTGATGTTAAGTGTAAGATTTTCTTTACACCGCAGTATCAACCTTTGTACTTCCTTTCTGTAAGCAGACTTATTGTTCTTATTTACGAGCCCCACCACCTTCGTATCATCCACAAATTTAATAATTGCGTTGATGTTATTAGAGGAAGGGACTTAACACACAGCCCTGGGGAGCGCCTGTACTTAGTACCAGGGTAGAAGAATGGTGAGAGTCCATTCTTACTGACTGTGGCCTATCTGTCAGAAACTCCTTTACCCACACACAAATCTTCTGAGGTAATCCCAGTTTGATCATTTTAAAAAACAACCTATTGAGTAGAATTGTATTAAAATCAGAACTATAATCCACAAACAACAGCCTCGCATAAGTTCCCTGTTGTTCTAAGTGACTCAATACAGTATGGAGAATAATGGACATAGCATCATCAGTAGATCTGTTTTTCTTGTATGCAAATTGCCATGGGCCCAAAGAAGGTGGAAGACTAGATAGATAGGCATCCTTCAGTCTCGAGAGACTATGGTAATGTGCTCTGTATGGAGAACTTGGAACAGCGTCTAGTGTGGCTGAGAAGGCCAATACGAGAGTGACAGTCCCTTCCACACTGAAGACAAATCCAATCTGTCCCCTGTCCGGCTCCCTGCTTTTGCTGCTTTTGTGACTTCCTTTTTGCCTCGGCCTGCTGGGCAAGGGTCTCTTCGAATTGGGAGAGGCCGTGATGCAGTGCCTGCCTCCAGGCTGAACGCTCAGATGTCAGGTTTTCCCATCTGTTGAGGTCTATTCCTAAGGCCTTCAGATCTCGCTTGCAGATGTCCTTGTATCGCAGTTGTGGTCTCCCTCTGGGGCGCTTTCCCTGCACTAATTCTCCATAGAGGAGATCCTTTGGAATCCGACTATCAGCCATTCTCACGACGTGCCCGAGCCAACGTAGACGTCGCTGCTTCAGTAATGTATTCATGCTGAAAGTTCCAGCTCATTCTAGGACTACACTATTTGGAACTTTGTCCTGCCAGGTGATACCAAAAATCCGTCGGAGGCAACGCATATGGAAGGTGTTCAGCTTCCTCTCCTGCCATGCACGAAGGGTCCAGGACTCACTGCAGTACAGGAGTGTGCTCAGGACACAGGCTCTATAGACCTGGATCTTCGTATGTGTCGTCAGCTTCTTATTGAGCCATACTCTCTTTGTGAGTCTAGAGAACATGGTGGCTGCTTTGCCAATGCGTTTATCCAACTCGACATCTAGAGAGAGGGTGTCAGAGATGGTTGAGCCGAGGTACACAAAGTCATGAACAACGTCCAGTTCTTTTGTGGAGATGGTAATAGAAGGAGGTGAGTCCACGCCCTGGCCCATGACTTGTGTTTTCTTCAGGCTGATTGTTAGTCCAAAGTCTTGGCAGGCCTTGCTGAAACGATTCATGAGTTGTTGGAGGTCATCGGCAGAGTGGGCAACAATGGCTGCATCATCTGCGAAGAGGAAGTCCCGCATGCATTTCAGTTGGACTTTGGTCTTTGCTCTCAATCTAGAGAGATTAAAGAGCTTTCCGTCTGATCTAGTCCGGAGATAGACGCCCTCGGTTGCAGTTCCAAAGGCATGCTTCAGCATGACAGCAAAAAAGATCCCAAACAGGGTTGGTGCGAGGACACAGCCCTGTTTCACTCCACTTCGAATGTCAAAGGGGTCTGATGTTGAGCCGTCAAAAACTACAGTGCCTTTCATTCCCTCATGGAAAGATCTGATGATGTTGAGGAGACGAGGTGGACAACCAATCTTGGGAAGTATTTTAAAAAGGCCATCCCTGCTAACCAGATCAAATGCTTTTGTAAGGTCTATGAAGGCCACAAGGAGTGGCTGTTGTTGTTCCCTGCATTTCTCCTGCAGCTGTCTGAGGGAGAATACCATGTCAGTGGTGGATCTATTGGCTCGAAATCCACACTGTGATTCTGGATGGACTCTGTCTGCAAGCACCTGGAGCCTCTTCAGCACAACGCAGGCAAGCAGCTTCCCTACCACGCTAAGAAGAGAGATGCCACGGTAGTTATTGCAGTCGCCCCTGTCTCCTTTGTTCTTGTACAATGTGACGATGTTTGCATCCTTCATATCCTGTGGTACTCCACCTTCCCTCCAGCAGAGACGAAAGACTTCATATAGTTCGGTGGTGATGATCTCCTTACAGCATTTCAGCACTTCAACAGGGATGTTGTCCCTTCCAGGTGCCTTGCCGGAGGCAAGACTAGTCTTAATGTAATCCAGCACTAATCTCTCAAAACATTTCATAATAACAGATGTTAAAGCTACTGGTCTATAATCATTGAGATATACCACAGCTGACTGCTTGGGGACTGGCACTATAATAGATGTCTTCAGGCAAGTGGGGACAGAACAGTGCAACAAGGATAGATTGAAAATATCCATAAAAACTTCAGCTAATTCTGCAGCACATCCCATGATTCCATCTGGTCCAGCTGTTTTTCAAACATTAATCAAACAATACCTGAAGAGCCACCAGTTGACACCCCTTCTACAGAGAGAAATGTGCTATTAGCATAGACATTATACCTTTTGGACATTTTGGTGTGAGTAAAATGTCACATTATCTAATCAAGAGAGGTAAGGCCAAAGATGCTAGAGTGGGTCACCATATGTCTATGATTGGGAACAAAACCTGATATTAACCCAAAATTATAGGGTCTTATTTTCCTCAGTATTTTCTCTATATTTTTTCAATAGCTTAATATTTTAACACACACACACACAGTATGTTAACTTAATAGAAAGCCAAGATGTGAATTAATTAACAAATTAAGAAAATACAATCCAAATGGAATATATTGTATTAGCGCATTGGGTTCATGTAGCTTCATGGTGGTGAGGCTTTTTACTGCATCATAGTGTATACACTATTATTACTAATATTTACAACCTTTTTTCCTCCATCAATCTGCCAAAGCAATGCACAACAAAACTGTACATTTTGTACAATAGCAGTTAGGAACATTGTTTTTAGTTCAGTCATGCTTTGACTCCATATCTCACAAACTTCATTTCTTTTCCTTTAGCGAGCTACATATCAGACTAAATACTTTGCTTCCAAATACTGAGTCAGCAGCGTGCCTCAGCTCTGTGGAATGAATCAAGATGTAATTGCCTTGTGCTATAGAACAGGCAAAGCTGCCTCATAAATTTTGGTTGCTGTCCAGTTGTTGGCTCTAACTAATGAAACATCAAAAGACAGAGAGAGATTATGCAGGACTTCTTCCAGAGATTTCTCATCTTTACAAATATATTTCTTCCACAAGCAGAACAGGTAGAGAAAGTTGGGAAGACAGAACTAGATGAACTATGTTTAGCTCAGGAGTGATAGAGTGAGTTGGAAATTGGCAGAGGCTGTTGCAGTTGATGGGATTCCTAGTGTTGTGTAGTGGATCGAATGATGGACTAGGACTCTGGAGAACAGGATTTGAATCCCTGCTCAGCTATGGAAACTCACAGAGAATGTACCACTGCTAAAACTGCTCCTTAAATACCTCACTTTCCTTGAAAGCCCTACTAGGGTCACTATACATTGGTTCCAGCTTCACACACACACACACACACACACACACAATGCAGTTAATACTGCTTGTAGCAGTGATGGTTTGACATTTTTTCCCCAACATTTCATTGTGTGATGCTGAGTACTTTGAATGCCCTTATTCATTCTGATTACTCAAAGAGACAGCCTTAAATGAATCCATTTGACTGATAATTCTGTCACAGACATTTTGTGCCACATTACAGCTATGTGCCCTACAGCATTACAGCTTGTTTCCTCTCTGGCCTTTAGGGGGAAAACAGCCTTAGTGTAAACTGATGATCCCAATGTTCCCAGTATTTGGCAGTTTGCCCTGAATTCTGACTAACAGTCCCTCAGTGCAGGCAAACCTGCTTTGCCTTCAAAGGAACATAATAAATGGAACTGCTCCGTCGGTTAACACTATGTTTTGCATTATGCAAGCCGTTCTTGAATGAGACACATAGACATTTTGGAAAGAATGGTTGGCTTAACGAGTTAACTGGGGCTCAAAATTAATAGAATATTTAGTTATTATTAATGTATTCTGGCTTTTGAATCCACATAGACCCCTCAAGGAGACTCATCAACATAAAATAAAACATAACAAATGGCAACAACGGTAAAAGGAGGAGTCTGTTTTCAGCTCTAGATCAGGATCTGTGGTCCGTTGAAAGGCAGAACAAGGAACAGGGATGCAACCTGTACTGGATGGGGTTACGCTCCCTCTCCAAACACATTCGATCCACTCCACACCTTGGGGGTGCTCCTGGATTTGTCTCTAAGCTTGGATGCACAGGTTTCACCAGTAGTCAGGAGTGCCTTTGCACTATTAAAAATAGTGTGCCGGCTCCTAAATATATATTTAGGAGGGACCAGCAGCCCAATGGTTTCCTTACAAATTCTGTACACATTATTATGTACCACTTCTCTAACCTCATACGGTCAAATATTACAAGCAAGGGAAGGTTTAATTCCGTCTTGGGCTTGGGAAAGTTACTTTTTTTGAGCTGGAGGTTTCTGGATGATTCTGGTTGTTAGAGTCCAATAGAACAGAGTTTCCAAGATCCAATTCTGTCCTTCTATATGAAAACAAATGGATGTGAGAAAAGCCCTATCTCCACTGTAACCTTGTACTTCTTGTTTGCAATGTCAAAAAACCCAGAGATTGCTGTACAAAGTGGGACCATATCATACTGCTTAGAAATGGGACTTCAGTTTTGTACTTGCTTAGATGGTCAGCTGAAGTTACCTTTTTCAGTTTGCGAATGGTGTTGCTAGCAGGGGAGTCTCAGGCTCTATCCTATCTAGCTTTGGACCAGACAGATGGGAAACATTGGGGGGGGGGAGGCTGGACTTAAATTCCAAAAAGTTATAATCCACAAAGGGGATTCAGGATTTGTAATCCAAAACCCACATGTTTTCCATCTCTGCTTTGGACCAGCAACCATGGATCAGCCCAGTTGTGTTCGACACCTCCTTGGGGGGCAAGCCTTTGGTGCTAGGGTATTGGCTGTGCTTCTTGATAGGAGAGAACAGAATGAGTGTTGCAAGGGAAGGTGCTGTCTCTTCGTTGCCCCCTCTGCTAGACGCTGCTACTGACAGATGCCTTTATTATTAGTCTAATAGAAGTATCCCTCACTCTTGTTTTCAGATGTAGGTAAACGGATCAGACAGCTGTTTTCTTTTTTTATTGGACAATAGGGAGATACCCTGAATAACTATCTATTGCTGCCAGAGTGGGACATAATTACATTTCAAGCAGTTTATGTCCTCCTCTGCCTACAATGGTTCTCTTGAAAAGAGGAATCAGTAAACACCAGCATGAGTGGATTTTGCAGTTCATTTTTGCTGAGGTTTTTGATAAGTGTAGAAACTTCCTTTAAAATTACTATTATCAACGTTGGTCTCATTATGCTCCCATGTGGTGTAGCAGGAGTACGGCCGTTGTTTCTTCCGACTTAATGTACCCAGTATCATTTTATCTGCTGTGTAACTGGCTGTGTAGTTAGAGCAAGTTTATTTAATTTCTAAGTCACACTCAATTCATCACACACTCTGCTCCAAGATATTTCCTCAGCATTATGTCCTGGACCTGCTTTTCCAACAAACCCAGAGAGAGAGAGAGAGAGAGAGAGAGAGAGAGAGAGAGTCCATAACCTTAAGTGCCCTGTTGCCTTACTGAAGGACATTGCTCCTCCATAGAATATGGGCAAAACGTAGCAGTGTGTTCTCAGGTGCGAGTTTCTAGTTCCATGTATATAGCAATGGATCTGTCTGTTCATATTAGATGGTGGTTCAAGCAAAAACGAGGAACAAAACATGAGTTAGGCTGCAGCACTAGCAAGGGAAAGTGCTAAATATGAGCTATGTAGATTTTTGAGAGCCAGATGAACCTTGGGCACATTTGGCAGCCGCATGACGCAGGGCCTGTCCCATGGTGAATCCCTTAAACAAAAAGTGGGCAAGGTGGTTGGCTTGTCCCGAGGGTAGTTATTGACTTCTTCTGCCTGGAAGCAGAAATAGGCAGTGAATTCACGCAGATTCAAAGCCTGGTTAAAAGGAAAATATAGTGGTTTTGTTCCCGGGATGAATAGAAGACTTACCCTGAACTCCTTGTGTCATGACTGAATTAAGGCTGACTGACGAAGCATTAAAAAATCCCTTCTGAGCATCAGCCTGCACTGGCATAAATGGCATATTATTAGGAGAGAGAATTTCTAAAGTGCTGAAAGACACCTGTAATAGTATGAACTTTTCATATTTCTAATAGTTTGCAAATTAGCTTTCTTTGGTCTGAGACTGATCACAGAAAGTATAATTTTATTTATTTATTTATTTTATTAGATTTATACCCTGCCCATCTAGACCAATGGTCTACTCTGGGCGTCATGAGAATGAGGGGAAAAAAGCAGTATTTCTTATAATCAGCAATGCCTATTTATTGTTTCAGATTTTTTCAAGCAGTACTCCTTTGAAGCAGAAGCCTTTTTAGAAGCTGTCCAGTTTTTCCGTCAAGAGAAAGGTCACTATGGTTCGTGGGAAATGATAACTGGAAATGAAATTCAGGTACTATCCTTATTTTGGCTGGGTTTTTTACTTAGCTAAGGACCTAACCATACCTGCTGAAAGAACCCCAGTTACCAATTATTTCCACACCTCTGTTGTACCGATACGTTTATTTTCATGATCATATGGTATATATACTTACTGGTGGAAACATTCCATTGGTTTTAACAATACAGTGGGGTCTCGACTTACGAACGGCTCGACATACGAACGTTTCGACTTACAAACCACTCTCATAGGAATATATGGACTCGACTTACAAACTTATATTCGAGTTACGAACTTTTTTCCCCCTTTTTTTAAAAGCTAAGTCATCTTAGGTTAAAAGGAAAAAAGAAAAAATATCCCCCTCTAGTGGCAGAAGGCGGAATAGCAGCTTCCGATTAGTTTCTATGGACGAAAAGAGCAGATACGGATTCAATGGTTTTCAATGCATTCCTATGGGAAATGCAGATTCGACTTAAGAACTTTTCAACCTGAGAACTGCCTTCCAATACAGATTAAGTTCGTAAGTCGAGACCCCACTGTATTGACTCATTTCTTCCTATTTGAAATGCACGATACACCATGGAATCTATTTTCTCTGGTGTTTCCTGGGGCAGTGCTACTTCTACTCCTATTTTTAAAAAACTGATACATTGATATGGTGGAAAGGGATTATATTTTGGGAACATTTGATCTGTGGTGTCTGTGACTCTGGAAGTAATGCATTGCCCACCATCATCCCAGCTTCCTCCTGTACAGAGGTGCCTCTTTGCAGACAGTAAGCTGAGGCATCAAGCAGTAAACAAGACAAATGGTACATAGAAGTCAATCCACACTGAGATTGACCATGTAAAGCTTTAGACCTTGGTTTATTGATATACTGGCTGCAAGATTTTTTTTAAATAAATTAATCGCAGGCAGCCACATGGAAATCATGATGGCCACCTTCCCTGGGGACCAAGGATGGGAAAAGAATTTATAGGAATGTGTACACATGCTTTACTGGTAAGAATGAATTGATACATCATTGGTACAATTTAAAACCATCCTCTTGGCAAGGGGGAAATAAACTACAAATAAACTGCTGGCTGAGAAAATGAGTCTATATCTTGGCTGTATGTTGTGTGCTCAGAAATTTATGAACAATCTAAAAACTAGCCAAATTGGTGTAACTGGGGTTCTTTTGCCCGATGTGATCAAGCCTTAAGATAGCTGTAGAGGCATAAATAACATAATGCACAGAAAGCTTGGGAATAGAAAGCCCAGCGGAAATTTGGCATATTTGTTGAATTATTATGGTAAGCCATACACCAAAGACTTTGTATTGTTGAAATGTATTGGATGTGTGTTACTTGTGCCATCATTTCAGTAGAATTAAACACAATAAATTTAAGTCTGGCTCTTATACTTTGACATGTTTCAATATTAATTTCCACACGGCTTGGAATGTTATTTTTTAAATGCAACACATTAGTACTGGTCTTTACTTTTGAAAAACTGTTGTGTTGATCACTACTTGTCACTTTAAGAACGGTGTGTTACTAATATGTTTCTTATAAGATTTCTTATAAGAACTGACTTACACATTCAAAAATGTTAAATGTGATGTGGGTCTAAGTGCAGTCTTAGCCTTGTATTTGTACTACTTTGCAATATGGATTATTAAGGTACCATAATTATTCTTATGGAGCATTTCAGGCACTTGAAATGTGCTATGTGACTGCTATTACAGCTGTAATTACCACTAATGATACAAATCTTAGAATGCAAGGACAATTACATGGAGGGGCAGATAGCTTGACACCATACATAAGTGTACATTTAATCAAATTGATAAAAATTTAGATTCTTTAACAATGTGAACGCCAGATTCATATCCAACTTCTATATTTTTTAGCTAAGGGATGTAGCCCTAAAACATGATATCATATGGAAATTGTGATGTACCTTGGGGGATTACAGTTAAAAATACTGCTTGAAACTTACACATGGTTACAGCTTGCTTGAATAAATTCTATAGCATCTCATTAGCTCACTTGGCAGACATTGGGAGTTACTCATGGCCTCCCTTGAGAGTTATTGTAACAGAGCTTTGATGAATTACATTATTATCTCCATAGTAACAATTCATGCTGTGCCTGGTATATGATGCTGTGGGTATAATGTGTACTCTTACGGACTTTAACCAGGTATTTTTAAGGCAGTTTTCTAGCCTATGAGAACAGTGTGCAATGATTCAGCATATAAATATTTCATGAAGTTTTCTTGGAAACCTCATAAATAGCCATATAGATATTCAAACTGTATGCCATGTTTTTACTATATCAATGTGCAGTTCTTAGTTTTCATCTTTGAAATAAAGCCTTGATAGGATCAAAACTATTCCCTCTTTTTCACTGGTGATGTTTCATAGGGCTAAATTTCAAGGGTGGAACCACTGAAATGAATGGAATTACCACTAATTTAAGTCCCTTTGATGTCAACAAGCCTACTCTAGGGAAAACTAATGTTGGATTTATCCCAGAGTTATTTGTAGAAATTTGCAGATGAGATAATGAAACAGTAATTTTTTAGACTTGCTGCCTTAGTTTTAGTACAATTAATGCTTCATCGAGACACTCAAAAGTCCGGCTTCATATTGTTGAGGATTGTAGTAGGTGTTTTTGAGCAAGTGTGTGGAATTCAAGTAGTGCACTGTCCAGGATATTGGGGACTCCCCATTGTTGTTCTAAACCCCCATTGCTGTGCAGAACGAGGGGATGCTACAACATTGTTGTTCGGGAAAAGGTATCAGTGAGTATTCATCTCCCTGAAGACCTCTTGGAAAGAAATAGGATTCCTCCTGCCATACTGTTTGAAACCACTTGTTTGTGTCAGTTGATTAGGCTGCGTTGTTAATGTCTATATAATACCGTTCAGATGCATGATTGTTTTATTTTGTGTTTTTCTAGATTCTCAGTAACCTTGTGATGGAGGAGCTTCTACCTAGCCTTCAGAGCATGTTGCTTCCTAAACTGAAAGGGAAGAGAAATGACCGAAAAAGGGCATGGTTTGGTGTAAGTATTGTTTTCAGACCCCTAATTTTGAGAGCAGTCATAAATTTCAGAACAAACTTTTACTGAATGAGTGGTTTAGAAATCAAAGGTATCTTTTAAAAAACCTGTTGGTTTATGAATATACAGGTGGAACAGAGGGCAATGGTGGCGATGAAGAATTGTGTTTAGTTTGCATTTGATCTAGACTTAATAAATTTACTGTTCTTGGATCAATATATGAAGAGAATATAGTTATCACTTGCATGGATTTTGTGATGCAGTTCTCCCAACAAAACTTGCATACAAAAATATACACAACAGGGGGAAATTGTGCCTAAAATGTATATCCTTGGCAAAAAAAGTGCACAAAAGTGATATATTACTAAAAAGCACATAAAAATGCATTGTATAGGAGAGGTTCTTGCTAATGTAATTTCATAAATGTGTATATTAGAAGAAATTTGAAATTCTGTCCACATTTCTGTGTGAATGAAAAATAATAACCTGAAACTGAGGTGAATTTGGAAGGGAATGAATTGAAGGTGGAAGAATGAGAAACAAAAAGAAAGGGGAAATAACAGTTTAATCCACCCCAAGAAGTCAGCAGGTGTGTTATCAGCCAATACTAATTTTGAAACAGATGCTGCAGCTGGTACCTTCCTTCTTTAAAACTAAATATATTCAAACCAGCTTCAGACTCAACTAAGGGTGTGAATATACTGTGCTATGCTCAAATTTGGCTTTGCTTCAATATGTTTTGCAGCCTGTATTATATTTGAAATTGCAGCCAGTGCTCACACAGGGGCTGCAGATTGATTCAGGGGTTCACTGGTCATACTGGATGCAATGCAAATCACATTCCAGCCCATAGCCTGCCTTCTTTCCTATGATTCTACCTCTGTCAATTTGGCAGGCAACTGATGGGCATGTAAATACAGGAAATGATCATGATGACCTGGTGATAGAGTGATCTAGCACTATTCTCAAATATGTAAGACATTTTTAAAAATAAAAGAAACCAGAGGATGATTGGGGGAGAGAAAAGTATGTGTGTGTGTGTTCCCCCAGTCCTGAATATCACACCTCAACTGCCTGTATCGCTGAAATGCCACCTGTAGACACACACCCATCTTTTCAAGAATGTATTGCACAGGGAAAAGCTAGTCCGAATTGTTTATGCTTGGAAAAAGTAGAAGCCCCCCAGTGGCAGAGAAGAAAAAGCACCTTGGGAGTAAAAAGGGCTGGACCAACTTGAATCAGCTTTTGTATTATGTGGTCAGTAAAAATACTTCAGATTCACTCATTTTATAAGCAGACCAAATCTTATGGTATTTGACCATGTCATTGCAGCCTAAGGCAAGTTGGGTGCTTTAAAAATTCCAGGGTACAGCAAACATCAGAGACTATTAAGGAAACACTTCCAACTGCCCAGTTACACAAAATTATGGGTCTTGCTGCTGTGGGGATTTTGTTTTGCAGATAATGAACTTTTTTATGACCTGGTGATAGACCATTTGCGTAAATACATGGGCACCAACCTCACAGTGCTTCAGGTTTTCAGGGTCATGAAACAAAATATAATGGTGGATCGAAATGCCATTTGGCCAATGAAATTGTCACTCAGACTGGCAACTACAATGAAAAAGCTAGGGTATCTCTCCTGGGAGCCTTCATTGAAAGTCCTATTTTTAAATCCCAGGAAGGCTATCTTTGAACAGATTGCATTGCTAGTTCATGAAGCAGCTGGTTTACCATTGACTCCATCTATATTTTCTTTTGTTCTAGATAATAGAAGAAACTTACAATTTAGTCCAAGAGCAGGTTTCAGATGGACTGCATGCCCTGAAGGAGGAATGCAAAGAAGTTACCATGGGGCTTGAAGGAACCATTCGTTCAAATATGGATCAAATTGTGACCTCTAAGAACTTTTTAGCTGGGAAAATAAAAGGTAAATTGAATATTAAATCTTCATTGTTTCTTAGTACTGAACATTTCACTAGCAAAGATTTGTGAGCTAAGTTCTTTGTGGCCTCTGTGAATCATACCCTGGGTGATTCACGCCTGCGTGGAGCCTCATTGGAAGATTCTAGAGCTTCTGCGGTAGCAATAAACTCATTAGAACATGTCCCTCCCCACCCACATAAGTACCTTGGCACCAAACATCCCCTTTCAGTTTCTTTCAACCGACGCATTTAGAGCCTCAAATTCTGCTTCTGTGAGTAAAAGAGAGAGTTTATTCTTTATTCCTTCCTGTTATCATTTTTTTTCCTTTTAAACTATTAGATCAAACTCATTGTTATCAGAATTTTTTTTCCTTTCCCCCGCTCGGCCTCTAGCCACAGCACACACCCCTCCAATCATCGGTTTTTCTCCTCAATTATTTTCTCTTATTCATGGCCCCTTTGGGCCCATTTAAGCACTGCGTTGTCTGTGATAATAAGATCCCACTTTCCAACAGACACTCTAAGTGCCTTTTCTGCTTGGGAGAACAACATCAAACTTCCTCCTGTACCCATTGCAAAAATTTTAAGCACAGAGTTCTTCAATCTTGCCTCTCAAGGTTAAAACTCCGACTTTGGGAACAATCCTTACAACCAGTTCAAATGGCCCAACCTCCATGTAGGGCCACTTCCTAAACCAAAGCAATGGAAAAAGCCGTTACCGAATCATTGAAACAACGTCCATCGGCTACACCAGCTCATTCCAGTTCTCCACCTGCATCGTTTAAGACTTCGAAGACACACAAATTGAAACCCTCGATATCAAAGTTTTTTTACTTTGAAAGCAACTTCTAAACATCAGAGACCTACTGAAGCTGCTCCAGCTCCGCAGCCTGTTCCTCCTAAACGAGCTAAACAGTCTAAGCCTACAGACATCCCACCACAGCCACAATAACTCTCTGAGTCAATTTCGATCAGATCTCCCTCAGATGATGACATACTTCCATCCCATCAACTCTGTTCTCAGTCTCCAGAATGGGATGATAGAGTCGACCGACTAACGTCCTCTTTTCCCAGTCCACAACCTTCCATTCCTTCCAGCAATCCTTCAGTTATTCCATTGCCCGAGGATTCCCATCCCGAATGGCTCGACACCGTTCCATATTCAATGGCCTTGGATTGCCCACCAATCCCTAACCAGAACTGTCGACATCAACAATCTCAACAGTTCGCTTCACTGAGTGTGGGTTCAAACCCATGCTCAGCACATGCATCAGGTTGCCATTTGCCCCGACCAGTGCTCTGCTCAACAAACTGCACCGACTAGTCGACCAGGTGTTTTACCCAGTTGAATAATACCATCTAGTAGTCAGCCTACCTCTTGACAACCATTGCTGTCGAAGTGGCCACATCACCGAGCGGTGGCTATACCTCAACCTGCTTCCGACTTGGTATTGAAAAAACTTCAGACAGTAGAGCAGATTTCATCCACATGTGAGGCTTTTGCAGCCCCAGCCTCCCGATACTTTCCTACTACAATAGATGACGGAAATCACTCTTCACGCTTGGCATCACCAGCATCCATTTATTCTACTGTTATGCCATCGCATCAGCAACCTCCGTTTCGACATCACAGAGGCACAGGCTCTAATATTGACAATCCTCAATATTCATCCTGGTCTGTGGACACACGTTCCATTCCATTACATCACCGCAGTTCCCATCCTCCGGTAAATCCAAGTCATCGACCCTGGCACTGTTACGACATTGAGCTTGACACCGAGGTCCATCCCTACCAATTGAAGTCCGTCGATGCTCAACCACCATCTTTCGATGTCAGCGATCCTCGACATCGACAGATGTGCATGGACATGCCACCTCCATCTTTTTGGACTCATAACCGGCAATAGTAAGAAACTCACCCTCTCGACACCGAAGTGGATCAACAGTCCGTTGACTCCAGACGTGACCTTGATGGCTCTGACCATGGATCTTGGCTGCAGACTCCATCAGTATTACTTACCTCTCCAGAGTCGGACATTGTCGATACCGATCTGTTGTCACCGGCAGAGGATTTTCAGAACTATGCCCAACTTACGATTCGCATGGCTAAATCCCTTGATCTGCAAATCCACTGACCATCGACAGAACCAGCTGATCATCTATATGATCCGGTCTCTAAAAATACAACCACTCCGATACACATATCGATGTTGCCATCTCTCCTTAGTACTGCCGTTTTTCCTGGCTCAGAATGTCCGACTTAGCCGAAGATGCTCAGAAGCCCTCCCCTTCGATGGGGTCTTTTTCATGCTGAAACTGACAATATACTAGAGAACGTACAAAAGAAATGTTCAGCAGCCAGATGTTGGGGAGTTTACCCTTCCTACCAGCAAGGTCCTCAGCAAAATCAATGGAAATGACCCTATAACTCATGCCAGAGGTTCCAGTGAGACCCTCCACAACAAACCTCTTACAATCTATGCTTCAAAAACCAAAGAGCCAAAACCCACCCCACCAACCCTGCCCTCTGGAAACACTTACCTGCATGGGAATCAATCACCACAGATTCCTGGGTACTCTCCATCCACTTCTTTGAACTTCCTCCGACAACACACATCGTTACTCCTCCGTCACAACCCCTGCAAGAAGAAATAACAAATTTACTTTTCAAATATGCCATACAACTCATCTATCAAAACAACACCAGTTTTTTTCTCGCTATTTCAATCCCCCAAGAAAGATGGGGGACTATGCCCTATTCTAGATTTAAGATTATTAAATCATATTTCATATTGCAATACATCCCGCACACAGAAAATTCCTTCTTTTCCAACTTGGATCATAAGCATACCTATTCAAAAGACTCCCATTTGGCCTTGCAACAGTGCCGAGAGTATTCACCAAGTGCATGGTGCCGGTAGCCACCTACCTCAAACTTCAAAACATTCTCGTTTTTCCATATATTAATGACTAGCTCCTTGTACCACGCTCCTATTGCAAAGCTCAACAAGACACCCGTTTCCCCTCGCCCTTCTTTGCGATCTTGGTCTAACTATCAGTGAACAGAAATCAAAATTAAAACCCACAAGGACTATACATTACATAGGCACGCTCATAGACTCGCACATTCCTTCCTGCAGAAAAGAGACAAAATCTCTTCACCATTACTTCATGGCTTCACTCCGCATGCCTTGATACATGCCTTAACGGTGCAACAAGTTCTAGGCACCATGGCGCCTATGATGTCAGTTGTACAGCATGTGCGTCTCAAAATGAGATCTCTCCAATCCTGGTTTCTGGCCCTATTCAATCCACTAACAGACTCTCCCCACACTCTCCTAAGAGTCACTCCAGAACTGGCCTCTCAACTTCAATGGTGGCATTCCCATACCAACCTTTCTATTGGGTAAACGTTCCAACAACCTCGCTTGCGAATACAAGTCACTACTGATGCCAGTCACACTGCCTGGGGGGCTCATTGCAAATCCCTCACACAGCCCATGCCAAATGGTCTCACAGAGAAAAACTGCTCCACATAAAAAAGTTGGAGCTACTAGCCGTCATAAAGGCCTGCAAAAAATGGTACCGATCGCCACCGACAACACCACACCGATGTACATTCTAAAACAAGGCAGCACCCACTCCTCAGGTCTCCTCTACTTAGGAGTTGACCTCTGGGAGTGGTGTCTGTAACATCACATTTGTCTCACAGCCTTACACATCGCTGGTCAACACAATGACCTAGCAGACTCGCTCAGCCGTACAGATGCCCAAGCTCACGAGTGGGAACTAGTTCAATCAGTATTCCACCAACTATGCCGGAAATGGGACACACTGACTCTCGATCTCTTTGCCTCCTGAACAAATTGGAAATGCCAACTTTATCGCTCCCGAGCAGGAATAGGAAAATATTCACAGGGAGACGTGTTTGTTGGCCGTTGGCCCAAGACTCTTAACTACCCTTTCCCACCATTCCCTCTCCTCCACAAAGTTGTTTTCTATAAGAAGACAAAACCAATGTCATCATTATAGCCCCTTGGTGGCCAAGACAGACTTGGTTTCCAGTTCTGCACAGTCTCTCATCAGACATCCACCATCTCCCCTGCCTGCCAAACCTTCTCACACAGAACAACTCCCAAGTCCTAAACTCGGACTTACCTGTTCTGCACCTAGCAGTATGGAGGATTCTCCCTCGTTAATGAACGTTCTTCATCATGCCAAAAAAACCATCCACAAGGAAAGCCTACCTGTAAAAATCGAAGAAATTTCAATCCTTTACCAAATCTTCCTCATCATCTTCCATCAATCCATCACTTTCCACTGTTCTCTGCTTCCTCCTACATCTCAGATCCAAGGTCCTCTCCATCTCATCCTTGAGAGTCTACCTTTCGGCAATAATATCATAACAACCTCCAAATTCTCCAGCAGCAAACTTCTTCAAACATCCAACAACAAACATTTTCTGAAAGGTCTCTCTCATATCTACGCCAATAATTGACCTCCCTCTTCACAATGGTCACTAACTCTTGTTTTGAAACAGCTTACCAAAGCTCCTTTTGAGCCAGTAGCTACAACTGACTTAAGACTTCTCACCTTTAAAACAGCTTCTCTCGTAGCCATCACCTCAGCTTAACGAGCTAGTGAATTGGCAGTTTTACGCTATGACTACCCTTATCTACAATTTTTTCCCAATAAGTTGAAGTTATTCATGGACATTTCCTTCCTCCCCAAAATTGTCTCTCAATTTCATTTTTCCCGATTGTCCTTCCTTCACTTTTTCCGTCACCTTCTTCAAACCAAGAAAAAAATACTCCATACATTGGATGTCAGAAGAGCTCTTGCTTTTTATCTCCAATGTACCCAACCTTTTAGACATCTCGATCCATCAGCTACCTACAAAAGGTCGTCAGGTGACTTCCCAATCTATCTCCAGATGGGTCACCTCTACCATTCATTTGGTTTATCAACTTGCTTGATAACCAGCCCCTAGAGTGGTTCGCCCTCACTCCACCAGGGCAGTGGCAGTCTTTCTTTCTCTGCGGTGTACCTCTTCCAGACATCTGCGCCTCTGCCACTTGGGCACACCCGTCCACATTTATCCATCATTATAGACTTGACCTCTGGCAGAAGTCTGATGCGGCATTTAGATGTGTTGTTCTAGCCTCTACTTTGGTGTGACACCCTGCCTCCAGGTAAGACAGCTTATTAGTTACCCAGGGTGTGATTTACAGGGGCCATGAAGAAGAACAACAGGTTACCCACTTGTAATTGTAGTTCTTCGAGTGGACCTCTGTGACTCACACATCCCACCCAACCTCTCATCTGTCAAGCCATTGTTCACATACTATTAAGCGGTGGTTGACACAACTGAAAGAGGACGCTTGGCACCAAGGTACTTATACGGGTGGGAGGGGCATATTCTAATGTGTTTATTGCTATCGCAGAAGCTATAGAATCTTCCAGTGAGGCTCCGTGCAGGCGCGAATCACCCAGGGTGTGAATCACAGAGGTCCACTCGAAGAACTACAATTACAGGTGGGTAACCTGTAGTTTTCCCTGCCATGGAAAGACAGTGTAAAAAAGCAGCTTCACCTATTAACCCCCCATCTGTAAAACTGCCACTAAGCACCATAGGATGGTCACTAATAAAGTCAGTTGGCAACTGGGTTATATCTTGTGTTCAGATTTCCAAAAATTTGCACAAGCCAGGGGTAGCTCCATCTTTAACTACAGGAATGTATGGCTTTTAAAGTTGTTTTGTAAAGCTTTATTGGTCTTTTCCTTTATCTGAATAATTATGAAATTATTCAGATAAAGGATTTAATCAATACAATTACTGTATTGATTAAATCCAAACAATTTTATTTCTCTTTGCAAGCTGCAAAAAAGGGTAGACCCATTTTTGTGCTTCACAGTGAAAAGTGTCTAGCTCACTTTTTTCCTGGTATATACAGAGAACTATGAATTGCATTGCCACCACCAATCATGTATGTGTGCATATGTACCACGTCGAAAGAGGGAGTATAGAAGAGCAGGATGTCAAGGCAATATTTATTTTGAGTATGTAAGTAAAACAACCAACCCATGTACACACTTCAGAAATCATACATCTTGACCAGAAGTTGGAATAGAAAGTGCCTAGGTGTTCTAATTCAGAACATTTATCCCAGCCAATTTGCTCTTTCAATCATTCATATAGAAAATGCTATTAGATCAATATATGTTAGAAAAAAGAAGGAACTTCTGGATTTATAGACTTGACACTCATGCCCTGCCATGATATTCAAATATTAGTTTAAAGATTTTGAAGTAAGTTCTCATGATCGGCTTAAATCTTTAGGAACTGTATCTGAACCTATCCAGAAATGCTGTGGTGAGAACATTCAGCCCTTTCTGCCTTCCATACTGGAGGAACTCATGGGCCCAGTGAGTTCTGGCTTCAGTGAAGTCCATCTTCTCTTTGAAAAAGAGGTCAATGGAATCAGCCAAAGCTTTCAAGCAACAAGTGATACCACAAAGCTGAAAGAGGTAAGAGTGATGTTCAATTAACCATTTATGGGAGTGGACTCCACTGCAATCAACACACCTGTGGAACTTGTTAGTGTGTAAATGGGGTCAGTGTCCAATTTCCATGCTTGTTTGAGGACTCATGACATGGCCTGTAGCTAGTGACTATCTCTTGATCTCAGTTCTGCTCTGGATACTAGAAGTAACAGCAGACGCTCTGATGGGGTCAGCTTGGTGAATATGCTAAGGAGGCACGGCTTCCTGTCCAGAGCTAAAAGAGCATGACAATAAAGCTAATGAAAACGTATTTCATAAGAAGCAAATTCTGTCTGTCATCAGCTAATGGCTTTTTATTAAAATAGTAAGAAGCAACACATTTATGTAAATAAATTATCATACAAAAGGTTGCAGCTTACCTTGGTCATCTACCCTCTAATGGCAATTCTGAGATACTCTAAGACTGCTTTAGGACACAACTCCTCAGTCTATGTCTGTGCTGTAAAGGCCAGGAAGCCAGTTTCCTCTAGGCTAATTTAATAATGGAACAGCCATGTAACAAAGCTGTTCTCTTCAAAGAACCCAATAGTCTCTCCCTTTTCTTCCACTGGCTGTCAGGTTTTTCTTGGCCACCCGTTTTCCATTGCTCTCACGCCCTCAATTTAACACTTCACTTCATCTGATTACACAACGTTGTCATTTAAAACAAATCGTTGCATCAGCATCACTGCTAAAAGTGTACTTCCTTGCAAAACTGTCTTTCTCACAGAATGTAAACTGCCTGATGAGTCTTCCATACAACTCAGTAAAAATGGAACCTTGCTATCTGAAAGTCAACCTCCTTCAAGAGCAGCTCCAGGACCTCAAGAGCCGCTTCAGATTCCATGACATTGACTTGATTATTCAGAAGACCCAAAATTTAATGCAGGAGGTATAGTATTTTCACACATGCTTTAACTATCCATTCAGTTTTCATCTCAGAAGAAGTGCATCTTGTGAGTGAGTGCTTTGACATACATATAGATTGCTGGTTGATATGCTTTGGAACAAAAGTTGCATTTGTTGCATTCACCAAATGGCTAAAGGCTATCTAGAGAACTGCTCAGCCAGCATGGGTAAGGCCAGTCATGTGAGCAGCCACATCAGAATCCAATTGTGCATGTATGTTTGCCAAGTCAGGTTCAATCTCTAAAGCAGGAAGTGAGGGGTGCTGGCTAGGAAAGGAAGAAAAGCTGGGCAATTAATATCCATACCAGACTTAACCAGCCTGAAGGCTTCATGTTGCATGCCAGCTGCAAGGACTGGCAATGTGCACGGCTTCCTTCCTGTGTCTGATCAGGCCTAGAGTGACCAGATACGATCCCATCCTCTTGCTACAAAACTTTATACAAGAGATATAGTACTATGGCTTATTTAAGGCATGGTGTATATGCCTGAATCAGCTGCAAAGATAGGGAGAGCGGGAGGGCCGCCTCAAGAATATAAAAGTAACAATATTGGCCATCTCATGAGAAGAGAAGACTCCTTGGAAAAGACCCTGATGTTGGGAAAGTGTGAAGGCAAGAGGAGAAGGGGACAACAGAGGATTAGATGGTTGGACAGTGTCATCGAAGCAACCAACATGAATTTGACACAACTCCAGGAAGCAGTGGAAGATAGGAGGACCTGGTGTGCTCTGGTCCATGGGGTCACAAAGAGTCGGACACGACTGAACGACTAAATGAACGAACGATCATCATAAAAGGGCATAAATAAATCTTTATGAATCTTAATTAGTATATAAGATATTGACTGATGGGTGTCATCTGGACCACTGCAGATCAATAAATATGTCATTTGTTTTTCAATATATTTGTAGCTCCTGGAAAATGCAGTGTATACTTTTGAACAGTTGCTGGGCTTAAGTCATCCCCGAGATACAGCCAAAATGGTAACAGCTATTGAAAAAGTCAAACTTCGTGTCTTAAAGGTATGCTTCCCCACACTTCTGTACAGTGAAGCTTTAGGATCAGGGTATCTGTTATAAAATCCAATGAAAGTGTATCTTCTCTTTTGCATACTGAAATTCTGTTTGAAAATAGCAAGGAAAGGGGAACTATGCAACCTCCATATGCATTCCCAACAAGGCATGAGAAATTCTCACAACCTCTCCCTCCTTAGATAGTAAAAATATAAAAACATCAAATTAAATAGCTAACCACATACTTTCCTTTCATGAAACCCCAGATCTAGTGCCTGAAGCAGCTGCATCACTCTGCCCAATGGTAAGGTCTGCACCAGAAAAGCTAAATGTCTAGTTGCAACCAGACATAAATATAAAAGGAAGCATAGGTCTGATACTCATATATTTCTGGTACATACGCTGTAAAACAGCCAGTCTTATTCAGGTTTCACAGGGGACAGAAACAATTACTGCTTCTGTGCACTGATTTTGGTGGGATTACTTTGTGTTGGTGTAGGAAGGCAGGAGGGTAATTGCCAGCACTTCAGGATCTCACAGCTAATTATCTTTTAAATAAACAACAGCAATACGATTATGACAGCAGTACGGTCCGGAAGAAGATATTTCAGGATGCCTTGGTCCAAATCTCTTTGCCTACAATGCAACGAACACTGGCCTCCACTTGTAAACCAGTAAGTATCCACACTGAAGTATGTAATTATAAGACACATATATGGAAGCTATAAAAATTAATGGCACCATTCTGTGTATTTTAAAGACTATTAAAATAGAAAAATGACTGGTGTAGATGTCCAGACAAAGAAACAACCATTTGAGACTAGATTTCATTGTGCTTAAAGCCTGTAAATATCAATGGGGTTCTTGATATGACAACCCATAGAAGTCATATTTTAAGATCATCTTGATTTTGAGTTTCCTCGTTGATTCCTACAGCTTTGTGTGGCCCCTCTTTATCTTCCTTTCATTCCCTGAATTTTGTCTTCTTTCTTCTTATTTTCTTACTTTTCATGCCAAGCATAATGCTCCTTTGGCTCCTTGCTGTCCGAACTGTGCAATCTCTGCTTAGAACTGCTGCCCAGGTGTTGCAGGCATTCCCTGGGCTCCCAACCCGCCCCATCTCACAGCAATCACACAAAAGGAAGAGGGAGAAGAGGGAGAGGCCAAAGGCACAAATACTAGAGATTTCCTTTGCTAAACCACTACCTTTGTAGCATGGCAACCTCTCATAGGCTATTTGAGTAATGCCTGGCTCTGAGGGGGTCCTCAAGGTCAAGGTATTGTAGGCAACATGGGGGGGGGGAGTGTCATGTCACAGATGAATTATTTTGGCCACTGTCCGATAATCCCTCAAGCCCTAAAGATCTCCTTGGAGCAGCCATTATAAACAGCCAGCCAAGAAGTGGATGCTTTAGGAAGGCAGTGCTTTGATGAAGGGAGGCTACGCCTCAAGTGGCAGCAAGTTGGTGGTGTCTCCACTTCTCCCCCCACCCCTGTGCTTTGCTTGCCTGAAGCACTTCACCACTGCTCATGGCCAGAAGGGCCCTTTTTACTACAGTGGACCCTCTACTTACGGAATTAATCCGTATTGGAACGGTGGCTGCAAGTCTAAAAGTCTGTAGGTCGAATCTCCATTGGCCTACAATGCATTGAAAACCGATTAATCCCATAACTGGCAGTTTTTATTCTATTTTTGTCCCATTTTGGTTTTTTTCTGGTCTGTAAGTCGATTCTCCGGCTGCAAGTCGAATCTAAATTTTGCGGCCAGAGAAGTCTGTAACTCGAAAAGTTTGTAAGTCGAGCCGTCTGTAAGTCGAGGGTCCACTGTACTATGGAAGGCTTTACTGTTACAGATCTGCACAAAGTCCCTAGCAAATTGTTTACTCCTCCCATGAAATTTTCTCTTGATACAAAGATGGATCAAGAGTGGAGATGGGCGTGAATCAGGGGAAAAAATGATGATTCCTTTTGATGTGTGATTCATCAAGGTTAACAAATAACAAGTTATAAAAAATTCTGATGAACTGATTCACTAATTTTTTTTTTAACTTTAAACCCCTATAAATGGCTCCCCAAGCTCCTAGAGACACCAAAATTACAGAGAATCTTACCCTGACACTCCTCTACAAGTTTGGTGAGGTTTGAGTTTCATACATTTGAGTTATACCCCCCAAATAGTGCCCCCCCAGGAAAGTTCCTCCCAGGGACCTAGAGACACCAAAATCACAGAGAAGTTTCTTCTGACTCTCCTCTACAGTGCCTTCAAGACTGGGTTTCAGACATCCAAGTTCTACGCCCACAAAGTTGTCCCCCCCCAGAAAGTGCCCTTTGGCAGCTGGTTTGGGGAGACTGAAGAGGGTCAGTAGAAGCTTTCCTGTGATTTTGGTGTCTCTCAGCACCTGGCGTGAACTTTCCTGTTGGGGCTCTTTGTGGGTGTATAGCTTAGATATCTGAAAACCAATCTTCACAAAACTTGGAAAGACTGTAGAGGAGAGTAAGGGGAAGCCTCCCTGTAATTTTGGTGTCTCTAGGTTCTTGAGGGACCATTTTATAGCTCAATCAATAAAAAAACACTAAAAATTAAATGATTGTATGCATCAGAGGTACTGTATTGATTTGTACAAATATGAATCAATGAATTAGTGTTTTTGAATGAATTTGGTGATTCATTTTTAAAATTTGTGCCTATCTCTAACCAAGAGTCCTTCACCTTTAAGAGCTCTGACTGCTTTAGTTTATTCATAAAGCAATGATATCACAAAATGAAATTTATGATTTTGTATCTTGTTATACAGATGCTTCAGGAGTATGAGCAGTACATTTTTGCTGAGCATACCAATGTGATACAAGTTGAAAATGTCTATGAAGAGATTTTACTTCAGACTTTGCTTGATGAAACTCTTAAAGGTAGCAGCTTATAAAAATATCGTAATGAAGCAAGAAACCAGCAATAGATATCCTGAGATAGTAGTTTTGTTCTGATTCACTTCCCTTAGCTCACAGAGATTTGAACTTCCTTGGACTTTGGAAGTCTTTAGATACCCAGTTCTGTTAAAGGATCATAAATATTATCCTTTCCCCATCTCTCCATCAAATCCACATCTCAAGCCTAGTTCTATTTATTATCCCATAACAGTCTTATTCCCTAAGTAAAGCCATTTCTCTTACTATTTTGACCTGCAACTGTCATTAGTGCAACTGAAAATGACATGTAGTTACCTGTAATGAGTAAATTTTATGGTTATATTTAAAAAGAAATACAAAAGTAACATGAGTGGGAATGAGATTATTTTGTCAATGAATGAGTAAGTTTCAAGTTTCTTAAATTCAAGAGCCTTTGGGGCATTTTCTTAGGAACACTTTGAGTTTTATGCATTTTGTTATCCCTTCTAAGGATTTAAAAAGTTTTTCGCAAAGTAGAGTACAGATAAGTAACAAAATAATACAGCTACCTACATTTTAAATATTGACAATGACAATATCTTTCAGACACTACAACAAGTGAGGGCAACAAATTATGTTTTAGAAGTAACTTTTCAAGCTCTCTTCTTTCTTCAGCCAAATGTATAATAAATAATGTCAAAATCCAGGGAGGGGTAGAAGCCCAACAAGTGAAATGATAGTCTTGTGTTGCTGCATTATTTACTGTCTTTCTTTCTCTGTAGCCATTGTTCGTTGTATTCCTGTGCCTTAAACTTTTGCTAACTTTTTCCATTTCCTGCTTAGTGATAAGAGAAGCTGCACACTTGAAGAAACACAACCTCTATGAAGAAATGAACCTGCCTTTTGAAAGCGTATCCAGCTTGAGTGACCTAAAAACCCCTTCAGGATCAACCCAAGCTAGCCCAGCTAGGAAGCCAGCCACCAATGGGACAGTAGTACCAGATGCTGACAGTCAAAGTAATGACGTGTTCACACCAGAAAAAAGCTCTCAGGAGGAATGCCATGAAACTAGGAAGATGGTGGACTATAATGCAGAAACCTCTACTGCTGCACCTAGTATTTTTGCTACACCAGTGGAAAAAGAAATCATTTCAGATCACAGTGATAATCAGGAGCCACCTTCTGTGACGTACAGCACTGCAGAGGAACAGGGAGCTCCTCAGCTTCCCGATGTAGTAACGACAAGTTTTGGTGGAAGCACAATGGTAGAAACTAAGGTACCAGTGGAAGAGGGAAAAAGTTCAGTTCCTGGTGGTGTGGATGAAATAAGGAATTTGCTGACATTCACAGTCGAATTGCCACTAAATGTTTCATTGGAAAGCAAAGAAAATGTTCTTTGTGAATCTGTGATTTCAAAGCCACAGGAATGTTTAGAAGAAAGAGAGAAGGACAGCAAAATGAACATGGTGGAATGTGGAATGTGGGAGACACAGGGGCTTTCCAAGGTGCCTTTTCCCTCCAGTGTGGAAGGAAATGATGTAAATCCAGTGAAGATTTCCAAGGAAGAAAGCTGCATAACTTTCATGGATTCTTCTGAGGTGCCTGAAGAACTGGGTGTTTGTCAAGCCTCAAAGACAGAGTTGGAGACAAAGACAAGCATGTGGTATACTGATGTGGAGAGTGGCAGTACTGATGAACAGTCACAAGCAAACCTGCCTTCTGAACCCAGGCAATCTGGTCAGACCGAAGGTATCCCTCCTGTTCATAATGCTCTCATGGACCAGATATCGCAAGTGGAACAATCTGCCGAAAGTAGAGAACTTGACCAGGAGAAACAAGAGCCTTCTTCCCTTCCCTCTGTCCCAATGGATGACAGTTCCCAAGTAGAGAAATCTGCTGATGGTGATTTTCAGGAAGCAGAGTCCTCCCCTCTTGAGTCTGCTCCAGGAGACATGGATGCTCCAGCCTACTCAAGTGGTGCAGTCATAACAGAAGAGTCTATTTTGAATATTGCAGACCTGTCCGTAGAACCAACTGCTCTGTCAGTTTCTCCTGAAGTCAAAAAGAGTGAGTGTAAAAATCTAGAGACATTGCTGAAGACAGACAATGAAGCCCTCACTCTGGGTGAAGGGTACGATCCTAAGCCAGCATGTAGTATGTCATTTGAATGTTCAGATTCTGCAAGTACAACAGAAAGTGCAACGGACAGATGGGAAAATGCTGAGGCTATGTATCCCATGTCACAGTCTGAGAAATAAAGATTATCTTGGGAGTCTAAAATCTTAGACTTATGGTCATTATAATAGAGATGTCTTGAAAGCAGAATGAAGAGATTTAATCAAACTCACACATCCTATTTCAAAACACTCACCTTTTTTGGAATCTGTAGCTTACTGTTTGTGTAACTTCCTTTCTCTGCTAGCTATTGCTGTTTGTAATTCATGCATTCCAACCACTCAGAGTTTGGCTAACAAAAGATTGATTGTTGTCACCAAAATGGTAAAGACTGGTAAAATCTGTCTGTGGAAAGTTGAGTGAAGATTTTAAATATTTGAACTCCTTGAAAACAAAGTTCACTGAGAATGTTCATCATCACTATTTACAAGGAATAATTCTTCACATGCATAAGGATTACAGTGCTGTAACAATAGAAGGAAATGCTGGTGTTAGAAGGAAATGCTAAATCAAATCTAATTAAAGGGCAAGAACATTTGCATGAAGTGTGCTAAGAAGAAAGTGACAGAAGTCTTCAGTGAAGGGTAAAGTGGTTTGCTTACTGGAGTTTGTACAGCAAAACTGTGCATGGAGTTCGGACATTTAGTAGTCAAATTAGAGCTTCTATATTTAAAAGCATTCAGATATTTTGACAATGGAGTGGTCTGATTTCCTCTTCTCATTTTATAGTTATTGCAATATTTAAAGCTTTCAGAATAGTTGGAGGCTTCTTTGTCCTTTTTAAAGGGGGTAGAGGCACCTTTTGCTGGGTACTTTATACATACTTCTTTTTCCAAAGGGAATAATAAATGTTTACAATAATCTGCACCTTTAACTATTCCAGGGTGCCTTAAAGCCAGGGTTATGTGTGTGCTTTTTAAAAAAATACCCAGTTAATTGCAGATTCAGTGATGAAGCATCTCATTTTTAGCAGCAAGGAAAGGGGAACTATGCAACCTCCATATGCATTCTGTAAATTAAGGGCATTGCATAAGCATTGCTTTAGAGCAGCAGTCTCCAAACTACAGCCCACGGGCCACATCCGACTCACCTTGCCATTTTATCTGGCCCGTTCTCTTCAGTCCATACATGCACGCATGGGGATGCATATGGGCAGCCGTGCAGGTGGGCATCTGTGCAGGGGTGTGTGTGCGTGCGTGCATACATGCATGCACACTCGCACACATTCCTTCTGCCCCCTGAAATGTGGAAAATTTATGTGGCCCTCACGCTCAAAAGTTTGGAGACCCCTGCTTTAGAGAATATATTTTGATCCTTCTAGTCATGAGAGCAATAAGGAGCTCTACCAGTTATCAGATCATTGTAGTTCTATAAGCCAGAAGGTTGAGGATTAGGATCAGAATTTACTTCCTAATGAGCAGTGTGGTAGAAATACTGTACTACCCACATATTTTTCTCTTGTATTTTTTGAAAGTAACAGGGCTAAAAAGATTTATCATTTTTAAAAAGGAGCTGAAAATCCCAGAAGAGGTACTGGGTATCCCAGAGTGGGCCAATGTATTCATCACTAGTCCTTGGCTGCTCAGATTGAAAACATGATTTTACAGTAGCACCTCAAAGGACAACATCCAGCACCTGCTTCTGCAAAAGGACTTCCTTCCTTTCTTCCTGCTATATCCCTCTCATACCCCTCATCTGTTCAGGGGAATCCCGCAGTCTTCCAACATAGATTTGGGAGGTGCAAATGGAGCTGGAGGGGGATACAATCCATTCTGTCAGTGTTGCATCTACTGGTGACAGACATCATCAAGTACAATGCTAGGAATATTTAAGTTGGTGGTCTGGGCAGATGTGCTGCTTCAGCTGTTTTAAAAGAAAAGTGCAATCACAGAATATCTTGTTAATAAACATTATACTGTAATAACAATAAAACAAAGGTTCATGTTAAAACATAGCGCTTGGCTTAACCAAAAGTATTGATAGGATTTAGCTTTAGAAAAGTTGCTATGCTATCTTTGCAGTGCTATCTAAAGAACAAAAGGGAGCGGGTTATAAAACTGATGAGATATCTAGCATTTATTTTAAAATTTATCAGCACAACTTTTCATATTTTTATAGTATTCCCCCCCCCCGAAGTAAATACATCTAATTAATGTTTTCCCTGATGAATTGGTGACTCACCTGCATTGGGCATGCCCTGGGTGGCACACACAATGATATGTTGTAGCATGCCAAGATGAATATTAGGACAGTCCTTATTTTTCTATTAAAATTTGTATTCGTTTTAATACAGTGAAGTAACATAAACTATTATCGCCAAACTCAGTTACATCTCCTTTACTTCAATTTGCCCCTTGGCAGAAACCATATTCTATGTAATGACAACTGAGATCTATGTTACAACATACAGACTGGGACTCCGTTGGGCAGGATCCACCTGAACAAAGGGAAGGGTGTCATTGGTGGCAGAAGATACATGCTAATTTAGGATTTATTTTGTAAGTGTGTTGTGTGAGAGTCATTTACACCCCAAAATCATGACAGGAAGCTTTTAATCAGCAGCAGTCTGCCACTGCTACAATTCCCTTTGCACGGGTGACCATTTCCCCAGCTGGACTGTCTTCTGTTCTTATAGTCCATCTATTACAATTGCTCTATGAAAAGGATCCTGGTCATTTTAAAATAATTGTTTATTGTGATTTTATTAATTATTGTTGCCTTGGAATGACTTTTGTCTTGAAAGGCATGATATAAGTAATTGTAATAAATAATGATAATAATAAATAAAGCAATATACTTTTTAAAAGTTGCTATTGTGTGGTTTATATTTTAGCATCATTTTTTCAGACATCTGCATCTCCAAAAACTCCCAATTTAAGACAGTAGTCCCAGAACTTGATACAAATTTGTGAACTCCAGATGGCACCTATGGATGTCTCAGACAGAAAACATCTTTGACCAGAGCTTCCTCTGCAGTAAAGCACATCCTACCTCAACTTAGCGGATTACTGCACAGGCATATGCCCCTGCTGTTCGGTCTGCTCTGGGGATGGGCTGGTTTGCTCCTTTTGCTGACAACCAGATACTGTAATTGCCAGCACAAACCAGCCCATCCGCAGAGCTTTCCTACCCGCATCATTTGGGGTCTCTGTCAAGGACTGTTGTTTTTTAGGTGCGGGTAGCATGGCTCCATTTTGGTTCAATTCAAGCATGTGATTGTTGGGATCAAACCAAAGCAGCTGCCTGGCTGTCCCTGCTTAATGATCTTGAGAAATGGAAAGCTTTCTCTTTAAATTTTCCTTGCAGCTCAGCTTTGGCAGGGAAGAGAGGGGAATGTATTCACAAAGGCTTTCATGGCTGAGGATCTAATGGTTGTTGTGAGTTTTTTGGGCCCGAAAAACCCACAACAACCAAGAGAGTGGAAGTTTTGCATTCCTTTTTAATGGCTGCTAACTAATACAATGCAGCAAGGATACTTTGACAGGGCTATTTAAAAAAAATCAAAGTACTGTATTACTGATATCTTAGCAACACTTAAACATAAATGCAAAACTTTCACTCTCTCCTGCCAGACCAGAAAATTTCCATTTCTCAAGAATGTTAACCACCTTCTTCAAAGGGACAGCCAGCCAGCTGTTTAATGAGCTTGAAAGAAAAGAAGATCTTGGTTGGGTTAAACACAGTAGCTTGAGATGTGGCACTTTCCAGGGTTTCCCAGGTACAGAATACACCAAAGTGGTTTATTATTCCCTTCTTCTGGGGGGTGCTCTGCCTGATCCAATTTGGCCATCTAGCAAAGTCCTTCCTTTCAGATCTTGGTTCTCAAGCTTTGGTCTGACAGATTTTAGGTCTTCAGTTCCCAGAATCCCTGACTATTAGGCAAGATGGGTGGTACTTCTGGGAGCAGATCATGAGAAGGATGAAAGGTTGAGAATGAACTGATGGATAGTTCAGTGGCTTAGGTCTCTGGCAACGGAGTCAGAGGTTGAGAATTTAACTCCCCACTGTGCCTATTTGAGAGGGGCTGGATTCGATGATCTGCTCTGCAGTTCAAAGATTATTATTATAATTAAACTACTGGTTTAAATAACTTTCAGCTCCAAATAATCTCTCCCAAAAAGTATGGGTCCCTGTTGGGAAAGGGGGTTACACTTTATGATCTAGGATCTAATCCAAACATATAAAGCCCCTAAAGAGTACAAGAAAAATTGGAATGGAGCCCTTATTCGATGTAACAATATTGTTCACAACTAGTGAAGATTTAGGCAATCCATGCAGGTATGATTTTCGCCATGTAGATCTGCTACTTGTTACACTCCCCGGATCAGGAAATCGATGATCAAACCTCCTTTCTGTGCTAGCACCGCGAGGACCCAATTTCGAAAGGCGGCTAGTATCTCTTAAAGCAAGTCCAAGCCTTTTCGAAAGACCGCCCGCCAGCCTTCCGGAAACCGCCGGGACACGAATCAGGAAAGCCTTTTCAAGCGTTGCATCTCGGGGCCGGTGGTTTATTTATTTTTTTTATATATATTTTTGCCCCATTAAGAGCATATAGAGCTAGGGCCGGAAGGAGGAGGACCCTCGGCTTCGAAGGATGCTCTTTTTCTGTCTCCGAGCGAGGACGCTCCCCATCCCACCCCACCCCACCCCACGGGTCGTCTGTGGCACCAAGAGAAACGGCGCCCTGCCATCAATAGCCCACGCGGCTTTCAAATGGCACAAGATGCCTCGTCGTTCTTCTTCCCCATGGACTCCTGCCGCTGTAGCGGAGTCCCGTTAAACTTTCCCTTCGATTCCCTTATGCCTGGCCGCGGACGTCGGTTGCAGCCAAAGTGACAAGGAGGCCTTCCTTGTGTGTCCCTGTAAAGACGGGCCGGGAGGTCGAGGGGCGCCCGTTCGTGGGGCTGCGGTGATTTCCTGGGATGCGCGGAGCGAATGAAAGGAAGTGGGTGGGAAGGAAGCGGGACGGTGCCGGTGACGTTGGCCATTCAGAAAGTAGTGACTCTTGGCAAGATAACCCGATTGACAAATGTAATGTGACTTAAAACACAACCACGTGGATTCAAGTCCACGGGAGACGGGGCGTGCGTCCTGTTCCTGTACAGTCCTGACGGACATTTAAAAAGCACGTCTCCAAAGGGAATCCGGAAGCTCCGTCTCCTAATAACGAATCTGCTCCTCTACTGTATTCTTATCTCTAGATGCAAGAGCCGTATCCAGGTTGGCAGGGTGCGAGGAGGAAGGTTGTCTCCTTATTCCACGTATCACTGTATCCGGGTCCGCTTAGCTGGCAATCAGGTGACACAAGTCCCGAGTTTCCATTCGCTCTCAGGCAACATTCGTGTCACCTGACCGGGAAAGAACCCGGAAGCAGCCTAGCGGTGGGAGTGTTGTTTCCTTGGCTACGCCAGAGATAGGAGGGGGCGGGAAGGGGGAAGAAGGAGTGGAGGGAGGAAGCCTTTTTCTTGTCGCGGCTGCGGCGCTGTTGAAGGGATGGGACACTGCCGGGCCTAGCGGGGCAGCTACCGCCATGAGCGGAGCAGCGACTGGGGGCGAGGGAAGGAGCGGCGACTCCCCGGCGGGCCGTTGGCCTGGCTGGAAACTGCTGGCTTTGGGCCTCCTCTCCGCCTCTTCGGTACTGGTGGCAACCCCGGCCGTGCAGGCGATGAGCCGGGAAGAGAAGCGTCACCTCGGGTAAGCGAGCGAGCAAGCAAGGGAGGGATGCGGAAGAAGAGGGAGGTGGCTGGCTGGCTGGCTGGCTCTTCTCCACAGCACCCACCTTACTTTGCTCTTCGTTTCCGCCCGGCGAGGTCACCCTGGCAGGGCCAAAGAAGGGAGTGCGGTTGCTTTCCTCGAAGCGGGGAAGAGGAGATTGACCGGGGGTTCGTGTTGTCATTGTGGCAGAAACAAGGAGGACGCTCGAGCCGAGCGCCTTGTCGCACTTGCCTGAACTGCATTTACGACTCTTGAAGTAGGGCCAGGCCCGGTTAGTTCTTGAATGGGATTTCTCCTGAAAATCGTCCGTAGATCTAGAAGAGAATCCTTCCTGAAACCGGGAAGGACAACAGCTGCTCAGACCTGACAATAAGGGCTTGAGAGGCAGTTTCCTATGTTTAACATATTTTTGGAACACGGATAACTGTCTCTTGGTGTATTTCACCAGAGGAGTAGTTATGTGCAAGCCTGAGAGAACTGTTGGTTCTATCAAAGTGGAAAATGTTAAACGCTTTGTTTTTAAGGAGCTAAACTGTCTCTTGAAAAGGCATGTCTTTCTTCAGGGAGAACTCCAAAGCTTGTATCTTTGAGGAAGAGAGGACAATTTTCTGTAACGAGTTATAATATTTCCTAGCTTTAAGGCAACCCATGAAGAAGTGGTGAGTTTTTGCTATTTTTGAGGCTTTTGGAGAGATGTCAGATGTAATTATGCATACCCTAGTGTTGAGACTGAATGGAAAAAATAGGATAAGGGTTACACAGGTTTATAGTCATCATTATCTTTGAACTGCGGAGCAGGAAAGGACCCTGTGGATCATGTAATCTAAACCCTAAAAGGAGACATGGGTGGAAATTGAACTCCCATTCTCTCAAGCTCCACAACTAGGTACCTAAACCATTGAGCTATCCAGCAGTTCTAACTGTTCATAACAGACAAGTTAGTAACTCCTAGAAGACTCTTGAGCCTGTGTTAAGAGGCATATCTGTGCAACATGTTAATTTTATTCACCTTACATGTGCACTTATGTTTTATCCATTTGTGCATTTATTTAAAGAAATTACTTCTTTCATTATGCGGTTGGGGCAATTTCTGTCATAGCCTTCCTCTTTCTCCTACTATCTTGTTTGCTTTCTAGTGGAGGCATAGGTGTAGACAATGTTGTGTCAGATTTCTCAACCTAGAAGATATTTTTCATACAAATTGTTGCGCAGGAGCTGGCAAACTATTACACAATTTTTTTAACATGGATATCAATAAATACCTTTCTAAAAACATTCAGGTGGAGGAAAAAGAAAGATCTTCCTTGTTATCATGTAATGAAATGGGAAAGATAACCCTGAAAACAAGTATTTATATTCTTTGTGAGATAGATGTGTTCTCATTTCTGCGCCATAAAGCTGTTTCCATGATGCAAATCATTGCTGCCTGGACACATTTCTATGGATGGAAATCCCTGCTGCAGTAGCATTTGCCGTGACTTCTTGGCTCATGGCACTTTTTGTAAGGATGCGGTTGTCATGGGTTAATATGTAAAAATAGTCAAATCTGAAAAATGCACATTGAAGCTTTTTTAAAAAAAGAAAGGGCAAAAGCTGCTGTTTATGATTTGTGTTTCATGCATCTAAGAGCCCATGTGAGATATGAGATAGTGATGTTTTCGGCTTTCAGCATAGTTCTCTATTGCTGTTCTGTACGATTGACTTAAATTGTTGCTTTCCCTCCATTTTGGAAACAGGATGAGCTAGAAATTTAGTTACATATGGGCAGCCTCTTCAGATTATGCTAATAGTTTAAAAATCATATTTAAATCAAATCTGTATGGATAATAGTACCTTCTAATAAGTGGGTATATTAATTGATCCTTGTCTGGTGTGCATTCAGAGCTTCAGTGCAGTTGACCTGTGTGAACAAAACATGGTGTAGTTTATCTGAAGGCAATAGATCATATAAGAACAAAAGAAGAGCCCTGCTGGATCTGGCCAAGGGCCCATCTAGTCCAGCTTCCTATAACTCACAGTAGCCCCACCAAATGCCTCTGGGAGCACACGAGGTAACTAGATGCCTGTCTCCTGATCTGGCATTTGGAGGGACCTTCCTTCTAAGCATGGAGATTATACACCCCCATCATGGCTTGTAACCTGCAATGGACTTTTCCTCCAGGAATCTGTCCAATCCCCTTTTAAAGGCATCTAGGCCAGATGCCATCCTCGCATTCTGTGGCAAGGAGTTCCACAGACTAACAACATGCTGGGTCAAGAAATATTTCCTTTTGTCTGTTCTCACTCCCCCAACACTCAATTGGAGTGGATGTCTCCTTGTTCTGGTATTGTGTGAGAGGGAAAAGAGCTTCCCTCTATCCACTTCATCCATCCCCTGTATGATTTTATACGTCTCAATCGTGTCCCCCCCAGAACCTTTTCTCGATTAGAGAGCCCTGAATGCTGTAGCCTTTCCTCATAATGGAGGTGCCCCAGCCCAGCCATCGTTTTAGTCACTCTCTTCTGCACCTTTTCCAGTTCCACTATGTCTTTTTTGAGGTGAGGTGACCAGAACTGTACGCAATAATCCAGGTGCAGCCTTACCAGCGTTTTATACAATGGCATTATAATGTTGATTGTTTTATTTTCTATACCCTTTTTAATGATACCTAGCATGGAATTGGCCTTCTTTACTGCTGCTGCACATTGGGTTGACACTTTCATCGAGCTGTCCACCAGCACACCAAGATCTCTTTCATGATCCATCACAGACAGCTCAGAACCCATTAGCTGATAACTAAAGTTTGATTTTTTGCCTCAGTGTGCATTACTTTATATTTTCTTATGTTGAAACGAATTTTGCTGCCCATTTTGCTGCCCATTCTCCCAGTTTGGAGAGGTCCTTCTGGAGCTCTTCACAATCCCTTCTGGTCTTCACCACCCGGAAAAGTTTCGTGTTATCTGCAAACTCGGCCACTTCACTGCTTATCCCTGTCTCCAGGCCATTTATAAACAGGTTGAAAAGCACTGGTCCCAGGACAGATCCCTGGAGCACACCACTCTTCACCTCTCTCCATTGTGAAAATAACCCATTGACACCTACTCTGTTTCCTGATTCTCAGTTAATTCTCAATCCATAAGAGGACCTGCTCTGACTGTGGAGTTTTGTCAGCAGCTTTTGGTGAGGGACCATGTCAAATGCCTTCTGCAAATTCAGATAGACAATATCCACTGGTTCACTCGCATCCACATGCCTGTTGACTTTAGTGGTTTTGTTGACAGTGACATACAGAGGAATATGCAATATTTCTCACAGCTGTAGTACTTGATAATGTCATATATCAGAGGCAGTATTAAAACTTGTATTATAGGCAATTCTCAGTGGCTGTTATTTACAGATTTAGAGGCATGTTTGTAATTATTTAAAGTGACAGGATAATACACAAATGAAAAGTTGTAAATGATATGTGTGTCCATATTCTTAATGTTCTGTGTGCATGGACTGGTGATTTTAATGTGTGGGTTAGCAATAATGGGCGGAACAATAGTAGCAAGTAAATTATTCATATGGACTTTCCGATTGATGGCTACTGTATTAATCTTTTTTTACTTAATGGAGTCATATTTACCATTGGCTGTACCGCAAGAATGTTCGTGTTGCTTTCAGCCCTTTGGCAGCCCCCTCTTCTTCCACTACAGAAAGGTGAATTACAGCTCCTAGAATCCTCCAGTGTAACCACTTTCCATTTCAGTTTTTGTAGCATTTTCCCGCACTTTTGTGGTCTGTATGGCACATGGGAGAGTCCTCAGACAGTTGGCAACAAAACACCCCAGAGTGGCTTACCCCTTCTCTACTGTGATGACAAAAAGACGTAAGGGAGGAGGAATCCTTGCCTCCTTCCTCTACTTAGCTAGAAGGACAAGGTTCTCATTGCCAGTTCTGAAATCTTTGTTCGTATTTGTATGATGGCATTCTGAAATTGTCCAATTCAATTATGCATAAATCACATGACAAATCAGAGGACAGTCTTTCAAAAAAAAGAAGTTGCACTATAATTGCTTAATCAAATGTTCAGACACAAGAACAGAAAAATAGCACATTTTGAAAAATTCAGTGTGTTGCCCCTTTCTGGTCGATCTGGGAATAAAGGGCACCCAAGGCCCTAGAGTGTATTGAATTCATTGTGACCACCGGATTATTTAACCATCAGTTGGAAGACTGCTTAGATTATGATTACTGTTCAACATTTTTTTTCTTTTTGAGCTTCACTTAAATTTCATGGAAATTTTCTGAATTAAAAAATAATACTGAAAAAGAGCCTTTTGTGTTGAGTTGTTCATGTTTGTAGTGCCACAAGGGACCTCCTCACAGAAAGAGGACTGGATCTCCTCCACAGTGTTATTGAAGCTTTAGTAACATACTCGGAATAATTCTATTAAAATAAATAGGATTCAGAGAAACATATATTGTGATTAGCATGTAAATTACACCTTGATGATTCAAAGTTGCATAGGCAGTTGTGACATTCATGCCAAGGTAGAAGTCATTTTCAGCAAACAGTTTTGCCCAGTTCTGCAGTCAGTTGCACAATCGGGTATTCAGTGCAAACCTCCTAAGGTTTAACTTTACCCTACACCAAATGCAGTAGAATGTCAGGCTTTGTTTATTATACAGGTGTGCACGCATATATCCTGTAGTTCTTATCAGTGAAGTAATCAGGTGCTAATAAAATGGTATGGCTACAATGTTGCATATGTAACCATGTGCAACGTAAAAAAATGTAAAAACTTTGGGTTAGGTTCTGAATGAAATGAGCAATATTAGGTATTCAATCAGCTCCCAGACTGGGTAGGACAGTTTAACTGATGTAATAACAGTGATGGTTACATCAAGTTAGAATCTCTATTAACAATGGAAAGTCACTCTGATAAATTAATAAAGCAAAGTTTGTCATTTCAGGTGAGAAGAACAGTGCAGCTACCCACTTCTTGCTTAAAGGATTTTCTAAAATGGGATTTCCTTGTGGATCAAAGAACATGGGAAGCTGATTTCTGCAATGATGGTCTGCCTAAGCTAGTACTATTAATGCTAAAGGGCAGTTGCTCTTCAGCATTTGAGACAGGATTTTCTTTTCAGGACTAGTAGGAGTTTGAAGGCCTTCTTTATGTGAAGCCTGTCCTGCCACTGAGCTACATACATCACCACAGAGTAAATGCCTCTGATACTCACTTATTTCTTCTTACAAACTTTGCTGTGCAATTTTTAAAGTACAGTCCTATTCTAGTTACAGTTTTGCCATAAGCAAAAATCAGTATCCTGGGAGAATGGATGGACTGCTCATCTTCTACCTGTAATTGAAAGGACAGATAGCAATGTACACGCAGATTTGTAGCCGCCTAGAGTGGTCGAAATGACTAGATAGGCGGGGTATAAATACAATAAATAAATAAAATAAGTAGTAGGAACTGAGATTAGCGCTGGGGCTGTGTGCATGGAAAGCAGTGTGTGGATCTCTGTTATTCCAATTAGGTATTGTATATAATTTCTTCTACTCACAGAGTAGCTTTCCTTTCTTATTTTTTCAAAATAATTATGTTCCATTAATCTCAGTGAGAGCAACAGCAGTGTCCAAATTCGGTTCTTTATTCTGATGTTAAAATCTTGCCATGTTTCCTGATGGTTCCACTGGAAGTCAACAAATTTCTAGATATTTTTTCTGCTTCTTAGAATTGGATAACATTTTCAAGCATAATAAATTATTCTGAGGGATTTTGCTGATCAAACTTAAGAAAAAGAGTTGTAGGGTGTTTTGTGCTGTGTATTCTATTAAATGACAACTGAGCAAAGTGTGAGGTGACAGTTGAAAAACGGAGAAATGAAAAATGTCAGTTGGAATCCAGAAGCAAGTCCTTCTATACTGGTACACTATTTTGTACAGCAAACTTTCCATTACACTGGTTTAATGTAATCCACAACCAGACATGGGTCAGCTCACAGAAGGAGTCCTCTGGCTGTTGAGTATTTCCCAAATGGTTCATCAGAGAGCACAGGATGAAGACAAAATCTGGTGCCTTTGCTAAGTCCTATGCATTCCATCTGCTCAGTCTGTATTGGGCTTTGAAAGGCTAAGATACATAGGTGGAGGAAGGGTAAATTGTAAGCAAGCATAATGTGTAACATTTACATAAAGTAATTCCTGATCAAAGGACCTTTCTCTTAGGGCACTAGCCTTAGCTTCCTGTTTCCTGGCTTTATAACATGTGAGCCAACATGAGAGAATCTTAGTTTTGGTTTTAAACTGCAGTTTTAAAAATATTTAAGTATGGGATAGATATTGATGTAAACAGCATTCTTTGCTTGTTTGATTTTGTTGCTGCTGGTGGTTTAAATACTACGTATCTTTTTTGTATCCAGAAATAGTGAATATTTATGACTGATGGCTTTTTGTCTTGGTTGATCACTACTACTTTTATCAGTTTGGAAGATACTCTAGATCTCATTGTGTTTTCATTTTTTATTTCAGTAGCTATTTCCATTTATAGTTTGTTTTTACTTTTAGTTTTTTTAGTTTTTCAGTTAATTAACTCAGTCATTCTGTTTTTGTTTCTTTTTTCAGGAATCAAGTAGTGGAAATGTTTGATCATGCCTATAGTAATTACATGGTAAGGAAAATGACACGTAATTATTTCGAACATTGCTTAACTTGCAACAATTAATAATTGATTCGGTTTGCTTTTGGATTAGTGTTCTGGGATTTTTCACGTAGTTAAATTATATTTTATATTTTTGATTTCTCTGTGTGTAATTTCTTAAACCAGTAGACCTCTGCATAAGCTTCTTTCCAAATTAACAAACAGTAATCTTCATAGAGGTGTTATATATGCTTACATATGAAAAGCAAACATATGCTTCTCATATGTTGTGTTTAGTTGATGATACGTTTATTTAATTTTGAGTAGTAATTATGTGTATGTAACTATGATTTAATGTTTGTTCCTTTTTTGTGAACCTCCAGAATAGCCCAGGGAGCTAGATGGGGAGTATATAAACTGTATAAATAAAAAAATGAATTAACGTAATTCTTCTGTTAATACATTAATGGATTTTTCATACTTTTATGCTAATGGCCAAAATCCTGTGACATTTTTACACTGTGTAGCATAGCACAATTGCTTTAAATCTGCATGGTGCATTGGAGCAAATCAATGTAGGCATTTGCTGTTGTTCTCTTGCATACTCTGTTTGTCACCAAGATGTATGCTGATTGTGTTACACCAGTGGGTGTAACTAGTGGGATTTTGACCGATATAGCAAAGCTACTTAATAACCAATCTTGCATTTTGATATTAAGTTTGTTTTAATGCTATTTGGCCAAAGATTATTTACGTTAATATAGAGACTATGGATGCAATTCTGTACATTCTTTATGGGATTCATTCAGAGAAAATGCCCTTCAATTCAACCTGTAAGATTGAAGTTATAAATACTTAATGGATGTGACTCTGGTATCAGTCAGGAGTAAGGAAACATAGCCATAAATTGAGTTTATGTCAGAGTCAAGAAATCATCATTTTCAGTTAATGGGGAAACAATAACTTCTGTTACACTTTCATGCATTTGTCTTGATGTGTTTGCTTTTGGGCTTTGAAACTTCAGTCCTAATAAAACCTCACCTACTTACCCATAACAAGCAACAATTTCTTGAAGGACTTTTATGCACATTTAATTAACACTAGTTAACACTAATGTTAAGTGAAGTGAAACATAAATAATAACCAGATCTATTTTTAAAAATAGTGGAGCTCAGAGAAAGTACATTCTCTTTGGATTCTATGCTTTTATGTATCAGGGCGTAATAAAAATTATCTGGTCCTTAGCAGACCTGAAAATTAGGTAATTACAATGTCAGGTAAACACATGACATATTACACCATGTCATGATTTATTTTACAAAAATAAAGCCATTTTTATATAACTTTATCAGTCTCTCACAGTGTTGTGGAGGAATTTTGCCCACTCTTCTTTATAACGTTGCTTCAGTTCATTGAAGTTTGCAGGTATTTGTTTATGCACAGCTCTCATAAGGTCCTGGCCATAGCATTTATGTCGGCTTGTGAGGTCTGGACTTCGACTGCACGCCTTGATTCTTTTCTTTTTCAGCCATTCTGTTGTAGATTTGCTGGTGTGCTTGGAATCATTGTCCTGTTGCATCACCCAATTTTGCCCAGCTTTAGCTGTTGAACAGGTGACCTCACATTTGACTCTAGAATACTTTAGTATATAGAGAGGAGTTCATGGTTGACTCAGTGACTGCAAGGTGCCCTGGTCCTGTGGCTGCGAAATAAGCCTGAATCATCACCCCTTCACCACCGTGCTTGACAGTTGGTATATATTTGTGTTGATATGCTGTGTTTGGTTTTCCCCAAATGTGGCACTGTGCATTATGGTCAAACATCTCCACTTTGGGCTTGTCTGTTCAAAGAACATTGTTCCAGAAGTCTTGTGATTTGTCCGGATGCAAACCTAAGCTGTGCTGCCATGTTCTTTTTAGAGAGAAGAAGCTTTCTCCTGCAACCCTTTCAAACCAACCATACTTATTCAGTCTTTTTCTAATTGTACTGCCTTGAACTTTAACATTTAACATGCTAATTGAGTCCTGTAGAGTTTGAGATGTAACTGTTGGGTTTTTTGCAATTTCTCTGAGCATTGCAAGGTCTGACCTTGGGGTGAATTTGCTTGGATGTGCATTCCTGGGAAGATTGGCAAGTGTCTTGAATGTTTTCCACTTTTGAATCTTCTTCACTGCAGAATGATGGACTTTAAATTGTTTGGAAATGACCTTGTAACCCTTTCCAGATTGATGGGCAGCAACAATTGCTCCTCTGCCACCATTGTGTTTCCTCCTTGGCTATTGTGTTAACACACACCTGAATGCTCCAGACCAGCAGACTGCTAAAACATTGACTTTTATAGAGGTGGTCATACTTGCTGATGATCAGTTACTCAAGGGCATTTGGTTAGCAGCACCTGGCTGCTACTTATCCTCTTAATTCCTATGGAATCAGTAGGAGTGTACTTAGTTTTTCACAAATGGCTTCTCCATTTTGGCTTTATTTTTGTTAAATAAATCATGACACAATGTAATGTGTGTTCTTGTTCATCTGAGGTTGTATTATCTAATTTTCAGACCTGTTAAGGACCAGATGATTTTTGTTATATCCTGATACATAAAACCGTACAATTCAAAGAGCATGCATTTCTTTTTCACATGACTGTATGTTAGTAGTACTGCTATTTATCACTTCAGATATTATGTGATGTAGATTTTATGCCTGATACTCATGAAAACAAACTAAAACAGAAAGCCATTTCCCTGCCTTCCCAGCAAGGAACATTAATCAAGTACAATTGCTATGAGAGCAAATATACTGGTGCCTGAGGCCATGAGCTCTGAACAGACATATTGTTCTTTCTATTGTGCTTCAGTTAGATTGGAGTAATAATGCTGATCTTTGTAGGGCTATGATAAGAATAGGTGCAGTGAGTGTAAAGCACTTGACTTGGGTTATTAGTAAACATGGTTTAAAATATGTATATAATGCCTTATATTATGTGAAGCAAATCTCAGCCTTCAAGAATACAAATCTCAGATTATTGTGGTGGTGGAACCCAAGTCAGTGGTGTCTGTTGTGTATAGAATACAGTGGGAAATTTGTTTAGTACACAGTAAGACTGACACTTGCAGAGTCAGGGAAGAGAAATATATTATTAAACTGGATGTTCTGTATTGTCATCTTGCTGACAGAAGGAAAATGACTTTCTCTTTATACTTATAACATGAAATGTTTGGATTATAAGGAAGTATGACTTGGCATATCCTGGAACCTTTAAAGTCAAAAGGATATTTACTTGCCACGTATACTAAGACCTTAAACAAACAAATTGCATTCTTGCTTGACAAGCAAGATAAGGTTTTAAGACTTATATGACAGTAAGATTTTATGGGCTACTGCTAAGTGCTGAGTTGAGTTCTTGTTTTTGTTTTGAAGATATGCTGAAAATTTATTTTCTTATATGTATAATGGAAACATGCATACATTTTACTATATACCGTGTTTCCCCGAAAATAAGATACGGTCTTATATTAATTTTTGCTGCAAAAACGCATTAGGGCTTATTTTCATGGGATTTTTTTTAATCTACAACAATCTACATTTATTCAAATACAGTCATGTCATCTTCTAGTGGCTGCTTCATGGTGGAGGGCAGGGTTTCACTTAACTAGGGCTTATTTTGGGGGTAGGGCTTATATTACAAGCATCCTGAAAGATCATACGAGGGCTTATTTTCAGGATAGGTCTTATTTTCAGGGAAACAGGGTCAGCTCTAATAATCATTGAAGGTTGTTTTTTTCCACTACGGTTTCATACCAAATTAAAGTGATCTTAACCTTGCACCAAAATAAGCTACACTACTAAATTGTCCACATTTTGCCAATGGATGATAGATCCTGAGGCTCTGCAAGGGAATGTAAGTGGCCTTGGCCCCTTCCTTCTTGGGTTTGCCCTGTAAGTCATATAACCACTTACTTCAAAATGATCCCTGTTGAATCATAGGTCTTACTTTGAATAGGTACATCTGGGATTCCACTGTCAGACCTTTCAATCTTGCCTTAAACAGCCAAGGTTTTTATTCAGTTTTTAAAATAACCATGTAATTGTGGCTCACATTAATGGTGTACTTTCAGTAGGAAGAGAGTGGCTACTCTGCATGACTCAAGATACAAGATGTGGAGAATGAGAGAAAGATCATGATAGAAAAAATTGTGGCTACCTAAGTGTTACATACCAAGCTATGTTCTGAATAAACCAGAACACCACCACAAAATCACAGAAAAGGCTACCTGTTAAAAACACACTGTAGTGGCTTGTGTTTTTCTAAATTTTCCGAAAAATATTTTCTAAATATTTTTGTATATTTATTTTCCTATGTGGAAAGCTTCTATTGCCACTTAGATAAAATGCTAATCATTCCAGCCAGAGAATAGGTGTTCTACTCAGAGCTTTTCAGCAGTTTTTATTTTTGTAAACATAGGCTCCCATGATTGTAGAGACTGTGTGCCTCTTTAATTCCCATATTTATATTAAGGCCTAGATACAACTGTGCCATGAATTTCAACATGCCTACCAACCTATGTGTCTCATTTTCCATTTTTACAATGAACAGGAACATGCCTACCCAGCTGATGAGCTCATGCCTTTAACTTGCCGTGGAAGAGTTCGGGGTCAAGAACCAAGTCGTGGGGATGTGGATGATGCCTTGGGAAAGTTAGTAGTTTGAAATGACTATATTGATGATGAAGCTGCAACATTTTATTTCGGGATTTGGGCTATACGTTTGTATTTAGAATCTACCTGACCTGAATGTCAATACTGGATAATTACAATGGCAGGGATCATTTCTTCTTGAGAAATTAAGAATAGAGGAGAATATTCCAAAGCAAAATAAGGGCAAACTAGACATGGAAATAATTGCATGAATGTGATTAATATGCACATTTGTGTAATCCACATAGTCTAAAAAAAGCTTAAGCAGCCTCAGGACTATGCAGGGTAATCATGGGAGGTGTATAGTAGTTTAGCCCTTTCTCTCCTGTCAGCAGTCCTAATCAAAACATTGCTTTTGGAGCAGAAATTCTTGGTTGTCCATGACAGAGGGAAAATTTAGGGCTCCAGCCTTTTTCTTATGATCCTAATGTTGCTGAGATTGTTTTCTTCTGCTGTTTACATAGTAGTAGGTACATATCTTTCATTGACTTCATACATAGTCTGTCACTCAGCATAGACTTGTAAATAGCCCCATCACTTGTGAATCTATGGTAAGATCTATTGTAGGCTTCTAGGAAGAAGTATTTTACAAAGGTAAAGGATCCACCAGCAATAATAAATTGTTTTTTAAAAGTATGGGACATTAACCAAATTGTTAAAGTTCCAGAAGGTAGACACATCTATAGTAAATCTGTTCAGAAGTAGAGTTTATAATGTACCAGAACTCAAAGCATATGGAATTGTTCACCTTAATTGCTCTGCTAGAAACGATTTGATATTTTAAAATGGATATCGCATTTAGTAGTATTGGAATTTATGTTTATAGAGATTAAAGTTAATGTATATTGACAGTTTTAAATATGAATGTGTTCCGGTATAATTATTGTATTATAGTATTATATACTATACATATACATAAGTTCAGGGCTTGTGTAGTACTCTCAGAAGTACTCAGAGTAGTAGTACTCTCAGAATCTTAATGTGACTGGGCCTATGTCATTGCATTTTGCTTGTACAATCTATTTGGCCTTTCTTGGCAATAAAAATATTGTATAAGATTCATAGAGATTGGGAAGATCCACAGACACATATACACATAGGCACTGTGTTTTATTTATTGGTGGAACAAGGTTTTCTCCTACACTCCGTAGCATGTAATATCTGTACTGCAGAGTCAGGGATGAATACCGTTTCCCCTTTATTTATAGAGGAACAAGAATCTGACTGTGTTACCCGATAGCTGTGATAAATTAGAATCAGTTGTTTTCTTTCTATATACATAATGTGTAATAAATTGTGTGACTAAGTTATGTATTTGGTGAGAGGGCCTGTCAGAATCTGCCTGCAAATCAGCACTTGTCCTGGAGATGAGAGAGGTGGAACTGTGGAGTATTGTACAAGGAATGTAAAAGAATTTCAAACAATAGTTCATTTCATCAATTGAGAGAGCTACAAAAATAATCTGGATTTTGTGTGTGCAACTCTTACACACATGTACCACATGTACGCATGTGGTCCATTTGCATGATAATTTTCCCGTTCACACTGCTGCTCTAGTAAGGAACATCAGAATATATTTAATTGTAGCTGAGATAGTTTATTGTAATACTTATAATGTACTTATTAAAGTTTTCCTTGCTCTCTTCTCACTCTTCACCCAGATTTTCACTGACTTTGATTGATACTTTGGACACTCTTGTGGTAAGTTTAATCTTTGTTGTTGTTGCTCCTGCATATTTTCCTGTGATCCACTTTTAACAATTTTATTAAGTGTTTACAAAATTTCATCTGACTATATTATGATCTAATAATCTGTTTTTAAAAATAAAGCCCACAATACGTCTTCTAGTGCAGGAGTCGTCAACCCCCGGTTCACAACCTGTTACCGGTCCATGGGCTTGCTGGAATTGGGCTGCAGATACGGATCTCACCCCTGCATGCATGTGCGGTGGGCGTGTGACGCTCGCTGTGGGGGGTTCTTGCACTAGCAGTGGGCGTGTCACCCTTGCACAGGGGGCGTGTCACCCCTGTGTGGTGACAGCCCCCCGTGCAAGCGTGACACCCACCGCGCATGGAGCTCGCTCCCCTGAACTGGTTTGTGGCCCCAAAAAGGTTGGGGACCGCTGTTCTAGTGAACTGTTTCTATGAGAGGGAATCAGGTTGTTGACAGGATTTTTCCCCCCCAGGTGTTAAATAAAACCAAAGAGTTTGAAGAAGCTGTTAAAAAAGTGATCGGAGATGTTAATCTAGACAATGACATTGTAGTATCAGTGTTTGAAACCAACATCCGAGTCCTTGGGTAAGTTTTATGCTTCAAAGGAAAAGACACCTTGTGCACTGAATTTCCTACTCACTGTTCCTTGCTCAATCTGTCAAATGGTGGTTGACTCTGGCTTGTGATATTTCAACAGTTATTGTTGACAAGTTTCTATGAACATGTTTGTGTAAGGACAAGAAGCAAAGATACCACAAAATGTGATGTTGGTCCCTTAAGATGACTTTTAAAAGTAGTCATCCTTTTAAAAAAATGTTTCCAGATTAATGTATAATAGCAACAAGAAAGGGCTGTACTATCACTTCTGGGCCTACTTTTCCTTTTGTAGGAATTTTAGACCCATATCTATAAACAGCCATATTGACTGTATTGTTATATTGGGTCTCATGGGGTTTTAGTTTTAATGTGTAAACCAGCCAGAGTATTGCTAGCACTGAAGGGGTGATATATAAATCAAATACATACAATGTATGCATATATACATATGTACATACATTCTAGCCATGGTGAAAAATGGGATGCTGAACTAATTTCCTTTTTACACGATCTACCCTGTTTCAATGAAAATAAGACCTAACCTGAAAATCAGCCCCAGTATGATTTTTCAGGATCCTCGTAATATAAGCACTACCCCAAAATAACCCGCAGTTAAGTTAAACCCCACCATCCACCATGGTGCAGTCACCAGAAGAAGATGACATGACTTTATTTGAATAAATGTAGATGGCTGTACAAGAAAAGAATAAAACATGCCCTGAAAATAAGCCCTAATGCGTTTTTTGGAGCAAAAATTAATATAAGACCCTGTCTTGTTTTCGGGGAAACACAATAGTAGAGTTTTGATGGGATTCCCAGGAAGCTAAATTCTGCAGTTTGCACCACATTCTGTGAAAGTTTTGCACTCCTCAGGAATAGCAGCACAAATAAAGCCTTACTTATATGCATTTGTCTAAGCTGGAGACAATTCAGATCACCATTAACATCATTTTCTGTACCTATACATTTTTAGTTAATAGAGATAAAATTGCTAACTATTTTGTCTGAAGCAATTCTTATCATCTCACATTACCTTTTCTTCCACCTTGTGCACTGAATTTCCTACTCACTGTTCCTTGCCCTATAAGGTGTTAAGCCTGACCATTGTCAAGCCTAGTTACCTATGTATGGATCCTACTCTTAAGCATTTCTGTGTGAGAGGATTTTTCATAATCAGTTTCTAAATAGTATTACTTCTTTGTATTTAGAGGTCTTTTAGGTGGTCATTCAGTAGCAATCATGCTCAAAGAGAAAGGTGAAATGCAGTGGTACAACGGGGAACTTCTACACATGGCAAAACAGCTGGGTTATAAGCTCTTGCCAGCCTTTAACACCACCAGTGGTCTCCCCTACCCAAGAGTAAGTATACTATGAGCAAATGCTGTTCCTTTTATAGTAAAATCATGCTTTGCTGCACAGAACATCTGTTTTTAGTATAAAACAATTATTCTAGATAGGTTTCATATATTTAAGGAACCCCAACAAGGACCCTTAGATTCTTCAACCCATACTTTCCCTAGGACTCCCCAAAACTATAGCTGCTGCCACCTCCTGATATGTAATGACCAGTGAGATGTCACTGTTGATATCCTTGGCTGAGAACCTCAGAGTCAGAATATGACGTGAAAAATGCCAACCCTTGAAATTACCCAGACCAGATGCTTATTTGTTTATGTAACAACATCCAAAACAAATTATCTGTTGAGCAGTAGTAATTATTCTTCTAATAACCTAAACAATTGTTTTCTTGTGCCACAGTTTGAGGCCATGATGTCCATGTAGTTGTGGCGAGAGACTCCTTTCAGTTTGAGGTCCCTTCTAGAGCAGGTTCACCATTGGAAAGCAAGCTGCTGTTAAAATAGCACAGAGTTTAGGAGTGCAGAGTGCTGCAATGGGAACTTTAGAGAGTGTGTGCACAGTCCTTGGTTGCTTTTGAGTTTGGCTCTGGTTTGTGGTTATTGTAGAATTGCATAGGGTTCTGTTCAGCATTGAAAGATACTCAAATAGTTGATCTGGAACTCTCCTGCCAGTGCTCACTTTTTAGCCTAGATTTTATAAAATGTATACAAGAATTCAGTTGCCTAGATATTACTTTATGTGATGTTGATAAAAACATTTTTTAAATTATGACAGTAGCTCAGTTGAGATGCCTTTGTCAGAATTCTGTAATGGGCTTCTTCATTTTTAAAAATCAGTGTGAACCTCAGCAGCTTTTATTGCACTAAATAAGTTGCTGTAAATCAGAGTGGCAGAATGAGTGTCAGCTTTAGCAACTTGTATTGTATTAAGTCAACTTACTTGAAAACAATCTAGTTTAAATCAGTCTTTGTGCCAACACTTATTTGCGAACTTTTCATGATGTTTCCTGTTTTTTGTGTTTAATCTTTGCTTGAAGTTATTTAGTACATTTTTTCTCCTTAATGCAGTGTACACTTTATTTTAATAGCTTTTGTTTTATCTAATATAAGAAATCAACTTCATCTGGTTACATAGGAAATTGCACTGTTGCAGTAAAAAGTTTTAGCATTCTTTCTCTTAGGTTAACTTAAAATTTGGTGTGAGGAGTCCAGAGGCTCGGACAGGAACAGAGACAGACACTTGCACAGCTTGTGCGGGTACCTTGATCTTGGAGTTTGCTGCTCTGAGCCGCTTCACAGGAGCATCAGTATTTGAGGTTTGCTTAACGACTCAAGATTCATCTCGTGTGTAGTTGTAATTTGATTAAACTAGAGTATTTTATATGTGGCTGGTAGAATTACTGCATTTTTCCGTGTATAAAACGACATTTTTTCCTTAAATAATTAGAGGACAAATTGAAGGTCATTTTATACACAGAAGGAGGCAGAGACAAAGGGGCATTTGCACACGTTCAGGCGCCTCTTGCTGCTGCCCATAGACTGCTGCTGCCACATCGCTTCCTCCAGCGTTCCCTTTGGGCAGGAGACAAGGTGGCAATGACTTGAGCTGGAGGCAGTCACACTGGAGGAGGTGATCGGTTGGGAGAGGCAGCAGGAGACAGAGGTGGAGGAGCAGTTGCCCATTAACTGCTCCTCCGCCTCTGGCAAGGCTCAAAATTAGGGGGTCGTTTTATACATTGGGGGGTTGTATACATGAAAAAATATGATAAGTCTACCAGTGATGTATCCGTTACTGAATTAGTTACAAGCCCTATTGTAGCAGAAGCTCATAACATGCTTTCCTATGGATAGTTTGAGTTGTGGGTTTAAATGTGCTAGAAATATTCCATTTATAAATCAAATAACCCTGTCACAAACTAGCTGTGTAGTTTATTATCCACTTCTTCAGGTATCCAAAAGGCTCGTACTGTGGATTTACTTGCAGTCTATCACCAGTTGGTCATACCATGACTTTTTGAATCCTGTAGCAGTCATGCTGTTCTGGACTTTCCTAGTTGCCTACAGCAGATAAGAGTTTACAGAGAATAGTGCTGGCTCTGTGTGTTGTTCAGTAATTCCAGCCTTAAAGAACAACTGGCTTTTAGACTAGAATGGCCACATTTCCAGCTAAAGGATGAGCTAGGTACATCTGACCACGCTAGCTGGAGCTAATAGGAGCTGGAGTCCCAACAACATCTGAAGGGCTGCAAATAGCACATTCTTTTCCTTATTAGTAGCAAAGAATACAATGATTTTGCGGATAAAAATTTTAAATAATTTTCTTAAGACCATCCTCTCTCTTGATACAATACAGTTTACTAAATATTTCAACTTCATGTAATACTGTATTACAGTTGGAGAGAAATTGATGCTCTAGTTGTCTGCATCAGTTTTGCACCTAAAGTTTAATTTAACTAGGAAACTTGGTTTTCTTACAGGAATATGCACGGAAAGCGCTTGATTTTCTTTGGGAGAAAAGGCAACGGAGCAGCAATTTAGTTGGAGTCACTATTAATATTCATACGGGTGACTGGGTCCGCAAAGGTATGAAGCTTTGATTTCTGGCTCTTGCGGGAATCAAAAAGTACAAAATGTCCTGGGGATATACATATTCTGGGGAATGGTTAAGATCAACATTGTTAGTTTTTCTGGATGTCTTGGTGCCTTTTGGTACAATTTACCATGGTGTTCCATTGGACTTTTTGGCTGGGATAGATGTTGAGGGCATTAGTCTGGCATGGTTCTGATCCTACCTGTCAGGTCATATTCAGAAAGTGGTGCTGGGGAGCTACCTTTGACATCATGGCCTCTAGCATCTGGTGTCACCTATGCAACTGTTGGTGTTCACAAGAAGATCTCTTCCAAAGAGCTTAACATCCAGATAGGTTTATAGCAATACAGATAGTCCCCTCAGATAACTAGGTCTGAATTGTTCAGGGCTCTGAAGCTTTAAACCAGCATCTTGTTTCAGGGCCAAATGAGCACATAGGAGACAACTTTCTCTTGCATGGATCCAGACTATGGAACACACACCCCTCCATATTGTGATCAGTTTCCACTCTCACTGTCTTTAGTAGGGGAGTGAACACACATCTTTTTAAACTGGCTTATGATAGTCATTATTTTATTATTAGATTTTAATAATAGATTTATTGATCTTAATGGTTTTTGTGGTTTTTTTTAAAAAAATTCATTTTAATGATTTTGTGGTTGAATCTGTCATTTATGTTTTTAATTAACTTCTATGTATGTAAGCTGCCTTGAGCACTACCTAGTAGTAGGAAAGATGAGGTGTAAATGTTGCAAGCTATTATCACCAAGGATTTGTCAGTTTGGAATTAGCTATCCTTCTTAAGATATGGATGAAATATAACATGAACTGCCCTCTCCCTGCAAATAAAATGCATTTATGAGACTGCACATAAAATTTCTCTCGTTTTTGTACTCCCTCTCCTTGCGGAAGTGATTGATTCCATTTTGTTGCTTCTGGTGTCCATTGATTGACCTTTTCCTCCTCAAGCATGACAAACATTCAATGCGGCAAGGAGTGAGAATATAAAAACTAGAGAGATTGCATATGCAGTCTCATAAATGCATTTTATGGAGGATGGGGGCAGAAACATAAACTGCATGCCAAAAAGAAGTCTTGCCATCAATCAAAAATATCACACTCTGCTCCGTGCACTTACCACTCTGCTGCTTGTTCTTTATTTATTTTGTTTGTTTTTGCTGCAGTTGCACCAATTCTTTTACTGCAGAAGAAACCCCCTTGGAATGAAAACTCAATTAGTTAATCCTAAGTATAATACAACTTTTTTTCTTGTTTCTAGATAGTGGTGTTGGAGCAGGGATAGATTCATACTATGAATATTTATTGAAGGCCTATGTCTTATTAGGAGATGACAGTTTTTTGGAAAGATTTAATACAGTAAGTAGACTTGCTAATTCTCTCTTTATTTCATGAGATGTGGCAGGAATCCTCTAGGGTGGTTGCTTTGTTAGTCGGTAGCCTGTTGCAGCAAAGAATCTTGTGCCACTTTAAAGACATCCAAGTTTTACTTGGCATAAGCTTTTGTGGACTGCAGCCCGCTTCTTTCAGTGCATGGAATATAGTCTCAGTAGGTAAACATTTAAAGACATATAAGGCAGAGGGGAAGGTATAGTAAGAATTGTTTCTGCTGCTCTTTATTCTGCAATATTATTGCAGAACCTGCAATCATTCTGTGGCGTAATCACCACCCCAACTCCCTATCAAGATGCACTCCTTTATCAGTTTCATGTAGAAGTCCATCAAACACCAAATGTTAGCAAATCCACTGGATTCAGAAGTTGTAAAAATAGGAAGTGGATTCTTATCCATAAATACTTATAACAAAATATGTCAATGTGCTGTGGGACTTAATTGTATTAGTGACTCACTGTCTAAGGTAACTACTGATATGGAGACAAAATCTCTCTTCATTTGAAAAATGGATGTAGTTGCTTTTAACATACATAAACTAATTGCAGTTTTAAACTGGCTTAATGTTGAATGCCTTATTTCGGGGTGCATGTGGCCCTCTGACACCTAGAACCTGTCTACCTTGTCATACTGTATTGGATAAAAGATTAACAGGGCAATCCTATAATGTATGAGAGAAAGCATCCAAAATAGATAGACTGCCTTTTTCTGGACCCTGGCAGGCTTGCATCAGCAGCTGGAAGGGGACAGTAATTTTAACCCACCCCATACACACACTTCAGTTCCGTTCCTTTGACTCCTTCATGCTCAGTCTTGGTTCTAATAGGAAGAAATTGGCTGCTGTGAGTTTGGGATGTGTGTCAGGAGAACAGAAGGATTTTGGCCTTTGGGTTTTGGCAGCAGAAGTATTGGAGAGGCCAGGGCTGGAGTCATTCCCACACTTGCAATGGGACAGTTTGTAAAGGTGGACATAGAAACAGAAGTTCTGCTTTATCTGTGGCTCATGGGATGCCCTCTCTGGATGCATTTTGATCCAGAGCAATTCAGAATTATCCAGCAGCAATTAAGCTAGCTTAGTTCAGCCCCATGTGGCTTAAATTAAAACTGAATTAGAACTATTAATATGTGTGATATAGAGCAGATAAGATACTAGTGCATGGTGATGCTTGGAAATCCTGGAAGTAAATTCCTCCCTCTTGTTTAATTGTACTTAAAGAACATATCATCACAAATAGCAACTTGCTGCCACCACCCACACTCTGGAGTGATAATGTCTGAAAGACTTGAATGATGTGTAGGATCAACTGCATGGGTCTTTCCTGTTGTTCCTTCACAGGTGATTACCTGTGTAATTACCCCATCTCACATGCTTTTAGCTTTCATATATTATTTCAGAAAGTGGGAAGAACTCATATAAAAATAGTCCCTGCAGTAGGTTATGAAGGACCCCCAAGTTTCCCACCTCACCTTGATTTAAAGCGAGAAACTTAGTTAACCTGATTGGTAGTCCGTCCGATGTCCCTTAATTTTGGTTAAGGGGAATTTTCTGAGTCTGATGATGGGGATAACAGATAATCCTATGGCTGATGCACTATCTGTGTCAAGCCATAGCCTTTTAGAACTTAGTTCTGTTTGTTCATGGAATTATTTTTAAGACTTTTTCTGGTGGTGAATTTAATCCAGTAGAAAAGGCACACATAAACAGACTTCTTAAATTTCATTTATGTACATCAGTGTCTGTTCTACCATTTTATAAGATAGTTTAGGCTAAGAGAGTATAGCAGACATTGGACAAGTAACTGGAAGCTTGAAATTTGGTTCTTAAGAAGCCTCTACATCTGCATTCATTTTAGTATGTTTATCTGCTTTAAATCTGATGTTGGATTTGGTATTCAGAGAGCATGTGAGCTCACAAGGAGTTTGTTTTTCAGCACTATGATGCCATAATGAGATATATTAGCCAGCCACCTCTTCTGCTTGATGTGCATATACACAAACCAATGCTCAATGCTAGAACTTGGATGGACTCTTTGCTAGCATTTTTTCCAGGTTTACAGGTATGTTTTAAAAGGTGCCACGTTTTTCACATTTTTATGCAACAGTAGATTCTTTTTCAAGACAGAATGGTTGCAGTGCTGAGTGGAATGTATTTAAAGCTTCTGCCCAGAATCCTTGGAAGAAAACCACATGTTCCAGGATAATTGCCTAGGTAGGTTTGTACTCTTTGCATGATCAGTTATGCAAAGGGAACAAACAAGTACTGATACCTACAGTTCTTTCAGGGACCATGGATTCTGGTCCCTGCATGTATCCATGGTGCTATAATTATATAAAGTAGAAAGAAATAATCTACTCAGTATAAGCTTTTGTCTGCTAGCTCAGTGGTTTAGGTATCTGTCTGCAGAGCCAGAATTCAATTTCCTACTGTGCCTCTGGCAAGTGGAGCCAGCCTGTGTGGCCCTGGGCAAGCTGTGCACTCCCAGGGTGCCCCCCCCCCCCCCAATGGAAGGGAAGAGTCAACCCTTCTGAGCATTCTCTACCAGGAAGATCCTGAAAAAGGATGCCATTAGTCAGAATTGACTTGACAGCACATCATGATGGAAAACTAGCAAAGTATGTTGTGAGGAGGGAGATACTGTTGGGTAGTTAATGTTGGTGGAAAGCAAATATTGGAACTTGCAGTGGCAAATTGCCATTGGTTAATAAGTCTCTTCTTGGATTCCTACTTGCACACCTAGGAATCCAAATAGGGACTTGCTAACACGCAGTAATTTGCCACTGTGTGATATGCCATTTCTGTCCTGCTTGCATAACTACACAACAGGATTTTGCCCTTTAAGTACTTTGTCTGCTGTTTCCTAGCATTGTGTAGGTAACACTTTGTCATATTGTACAACACAGATTAAAATTTTAGATGTTACATTTCTTTAGGCCCACACTAACTCTATCCTCTGTTCCCCAATTTTTTATTATCAGACATATCAGACACCTAACTTTGCCTCGTTGTCACATAGTAAAGTAGGAGCCAAATTAGTATTGTTCTGTTACTGCTTAACATCCTTTGTTGCTGCTTTGTTACAGTTCTTTTGCCTGTTCTTAACCTTTTTTCCTTTTTATATGCTGTTAGTTCCACTCACAAATAAACATGCTTCAAAATTAAGTTACTCTGACTGTACCATAATTATACTATACCAGTGATGGTGAACCTTTTTGAGCCCGAGTGCCCAAACTGCAACACAAAATCAACTTATTATTTCAAAGTGCCAACACTGCACTTAAAACTTGAATACTGGGGTTTTAGTTTAGAAAAAAAACAGCTACTGCACTGCAAGGATTAAATGCTTGTGTGTTTTTTTCCGATGGGCGGAATTAACAAATAAATACTTACCGGTCCTCCAATCCCCCGTTGGGCTAGACCAGTAGTGGTCGCCATTGCTCCCCTCCACTGGACCACTGCACAAGCAGAGGGGAGTGACAGAATCCAGGATCAGAGGACAGGTAAGTATTTCTTGAGGGTGACTTATGACTCGTGTGCCCAAAGAGAGGGCTCTGTGTGCCAGCTGTGGCACATGTGCCATAGGTTCGCCATCGCTGTACTATACCATTAGTGAATAGTATAATAATACACTTCTACTTGAAAGAAAGAACAATATGCAGATAACAACCCCAAATATAAATAATATTTGAGGTTGTTATCTGCATATTTTTCTTGTAGAAGTGTAACTTCCATATTCTGCAGTTTAATGTCATCATGTGCTTTATGAAATACTGTTATTAGACACTACTTTTTTATTTGATACATAGTATTTAATCCCCTTCATAACTGATTTTACTGCTGTGCTTTGAAATATACCCTGTGTAAAGAATTGGTCTTGGACATACCTGGTTTTACCTTAAACATTTCCAGGAAATTGCTTTGTTGTATCAGATCTTACTTTTTTAAGAGAGCTTTGCAGCCTGAAGAATATAAGCAATGGAAATATATGGCTTATTTGACATATCATCCAAATATTTAAGTACTGGAATTGCCTTTCCTGTCTCAATTCACCTAGATGTAGTAATTCAAGTAGGATTACTGTATTTTGCTTGTTTGTCACTTTGCGCTTACATATCTTTGATTCTTCTTGCCTTGGAATATATAGGAAATTGAAATTGTTATTTACCATGGGAAAAAGAAATATAAAGCATGTTGTAGATAGAGATGGGATTTTCAGAATTGTAGAATTGCTAGTCCCTTAAGTCAGTAGGAAAGTAAATGTCGCTATCTGTCAACAAATTGTCAAGTCCACAGGATCTTGCAATGCAAATTTTCATAATTTCTGTTTGAATTCTAGGTGTTGAAAGGTGATATTAGGCCAGCTATAGAAACTCATGAGATGCTGTATCAGGTGATTAAAAAGCATAACTTCCTACCTGAGGTGAGGCACTGTATTACACATTTCGTATTATTTGGGGAAGATTAATGCCAAGAACTGGTTGGGTGAGGGTTGATTTCTAATTAGTGATGAGCAAAGCATGAATTTTTCCTGGTATCCAATTAGTTCTCTAAATTAGTACAGCATTTCCTATAGTAATAAGAAAAGAAGGTTGGTTCATTATTTTCTATTTGTGTAGCCATAAAGATGAGCATATTTCACTCTGTTGTTTTTCGTCTATGATCCTGGTGTTTCTCCAGTAGAATTTTTACCCATATCATATCAGATGATGAGCCCTGTGCAGCTGTTCATACTGCTCACATAAGGGCTAATAGTAGGTAGGGTGTGAAGGTGGGCCCCACCTTCAGATTCTCTGTCCCTTCAGTTCCTAATCTTCCTGTATTGTGATGAGAAGTGAGGTATGAAGAAGCTTTATGTGTGAAATTGCTTGAATATGAGTAAAAAATTCAGTATGATTGGGACACCGGCGTTATCAAGCAAAAAGGACATTGATTACATCCATATTCTGGTAGGAGAGGAGCAAGAAGTGTTTTCACACCCACTCTCAGAAACAGCAGGACTTAGGCATTATTGCTGGAGTAAAATATATCACCTTGGTAAGTGTAGATGAACTGAATGGACAGATATTTTTTACCTCCCACTGCATTGGTAGGACAGATTAGTGCACAAAGAAAGGAATGCTTAAGGACTATGGTCAAGTACATGCAAATATAGTCATGTTTAGTGAGATCTGTCACTCCATGGTTGAAATTGCTGTGCTCTTGTGAACTTAAAGGACTGCTGGATTTATCTTTTGGTTGGGCCTGCTTTGATATAGTAACCCTGAGCCTATGAAAAGAAGCATGCTTTTCCTGAAAGATGTAGATTGTTGTGTACCCAACCATGTCTAGATAATTCTGATTGCTAGAATTCCCAAAGGCTGAACTGTTACATGGATTGTATTCCAGGTTTAAATAGCATCTTTGGTTATTTTGTAAAAGCTTTTGGCATGCTGCCTCTTCTAAGCAGTACAGAGCTTCTTTAAATCATTCTTATCCCTTGACTCTACACATGTAGTGACTCTACATGTTTATTTTTAGTTGACTCTACACATGTAGTAAATTTAAATTTATTTATTACGGTCGGGTGACTCTATACATGTAGTAAATTTAAATTTATTTATTATGGTCGGGTGACCTGCTCATAAAACATATTTATGGTTAAAATATACAAAATGCAGTTTAAAAATTTACAATCAATTCATAAAACATATTATGTGGTTAAAATACACAAAATGCAATTTTAAAAGGTGTACAGCCAGTTCATAAAACATATTATATGGCTAAAATATAAATATTTCCTCCCTTCGGTTGGGGCCACAACATTTCTCTGCGCTTGACAGTAAACACCCTCGTGTTAAAACCAGTCGACATGGGAATTCAGGAGACTATAGGGGAGTGCTGTGCCATTGCTGCTGCACAAAATTTTGCTGCAGAGCATGTAATAAGGGAGTCTTGATCGGAAAGAAGTAGCTTGATGTAAAATTCATCAGGTCTCCCTGGATATGATTGGGCTCAAGAGGTTAGTGAATGATTAGGCTCGAGAGGTTAGTGCATAGATCTCTATAAAAAAGACGGTAAGTAAGACATGACCTACAGTTTCCACTTGGCCATCATTACATGGACACGGACAATCCAAAATAGGTATATGCTGAAATCTTCCTTCCATGAGTTTAGAGGGTAAAACATTAAGTCTCGCTAATGTGAAAGCTCTTCTGGTCTTTGTTGGCATTGTGCTCTTCAGATATGAAGCTTTTGTAAAGGCATTATTAGTAACAACACTGTATTTGCCCAACTGGCTCATATGCTCTTGAAGTTCTATGTCCCAGCTTCTTTGTTTGAATGCTGCTTTAGCACTGACATTCCCCATCGCCAAAAGAACATTGGTGGAAAAGCCCATTTGCCTTATTTCTTTTGTAATTTGTAATTTCCATTCTGATTGAAAGGAGTCAAAAAGTGACATCTATGCCAAGCCTTCAGAAGAGAAGAGAAGCTTTAGCCAGTAATTAAACATGTGGACTTTGGTGCGTGCTCTTATGGCAATTAGGTCAGCCTCTAAACGAAGGGCTACATTAGGTGTACAGGGGGGTACAGTCAAAATAGATCTCAAAAATTTAGTTTGAACTGCCTCCAGAGGACACAGGTCAGATAAAGCAAACAGTTGGCACCCGTAGAGCATTTGAGCAGCAACTTTAACCTTGAAAACCTGAATGGCTGAGGGGATATGGTGACTCCCTTTGGTGTGAAAAAATCTTGTTAATGCCGCTGCACTTTTATGAGCATTCAGTGCTGCATGTGAGGGGTCCAGGAACCCAAGGCATGAAAGATTATGCCCAAGTATTTATAGCTGGAAACCTGCTCTATGGGATGACCATTGATAACCCAATTGTGCTTTACTCTTCTTCTACTGACCTCGAGAACTTTGATCTTCTGGTAATTAATTACTAACTGCTCTCGATTACAGTAGGAAGAAAGCCCCTGTACACATGTAGTTGATTGTACACTTGTAGTGACTCTACATGTTTATTTTTAGTTAAACTTTGTTGTTTCCTACAACATTGAAATAAGAGAATTGGTGATCTGTAGCAGCTCACTGTTGTCTATACTATTTTTAAATAACTCAGTTCAGAGTTTTGCCCATTTATTGACCTAAGTGTAGTCTTCATGAAACTATACCTCCTGCAGATCCCTTTTTAGGCTGACAATTGATACACTGCTTCTGAGTGTTTGATTTGCATAAATGCAGGCACACTGTGATCTAGAACAGGCTTATTCTGATTAGAATCAGAGTTGCTCAAGTGAAGTTGTAGAATATTGGCATTTTTTAAAATTTATATTCCCCTTCTTTCTCCATGGATGAGTCTCATCATAAATCTGTGCGATAATTTAGGATTTGAAATAGTAGATTGCCCAATGGCATCTCAGAAAGCTCTTGAATGACCTAAAACCAGATCTAATGGTTTGTCTTCTACACCACACAGACATTAAATTACAAGAAGAACATGTTGGAAACCTGTCTTTGAGAATATTTTATGTCTCTATACCTAAAACAGTGTCTTCCTGAGAGAGTTTGTGGTCATGTGAATCATATTAGATGAAGACCTGGGAGATCTTAAGTTAGCAATAGGCTAATGCTGTGTTACCTTGAGTGAGCTCTGCAAAATGCATTGACTCTAGACCTTTAATGGAATATTTACCTCCTTTAATGTGCTGTAGGCAGAATAATTATTCAGTAGTTTAACTTTTACTTCTTCTGTCTCCTTCAGGCTTTCACAACAGACTTTCGTGTTCATTGGGCTCAGCACCCTTTACGTCCTGAATTTGCAGAGAGCACCTATTTCTTGTATAAAGTAAGGTCACCTTCAAATTGAAGACATATTAAACCCTAGAAAATAGTAGGAAAGGTATTAAAGATAAAACCAAAATTATTTTTAATATTGTCTATGAATCTGTAGTATAGCTTGGTTTATCAATCTGGTTGCCTCATCTCTACAGAGACGAACAGACTGATAAACCAAACTGAAATGTTTTTTGTATTGTGCATGACCTTTGATCAAATACTTTTTTTAAAAAATGACCAAATATAAAAATATCAAAGTAATATTTAGCAAGTACATGAAATGTATTGGTATGTTGTATATCTCTGAAAGAAAATGGAAAACATCTCGTTTTAAAAATAGGCAACTGGAGATCCCTACTACCTAGAAGTAGGAAAAACACTAATTGAGAACTTAAATAAATATGCACGTGTACCTTGTGGATTTGCTGCTATGAAGGATGTTCGTACTGGAAGCCATGAAGACAGGTAACTAAATGAAAAATGTTTGTAAGCCTTAGAAGTAATGCTTCTTTGTGAAATTTAATTAATTTTATTGTTTTGTTTTGTCTCTTTTTGACAGCTTGTGCTTTTATGATTGATTGTTTGGTCTGTCACCATATTGTATCTTAGTATAGATTTTATTTAAGTTAGGGTTTGTTTGCTGTCTTGTTTAATGTTTATTTGTTTATTGTTGAATTTTTGTTTATGGTATTGGTATTCTTATCATAAGCCAGTCAAAGTAGTGACCTGGCCACTAAATGGGTAGGGTAAAATTTTTAATGAATAAATGAATTGAATTGAATTGAATTGGAAGATTCGATTTTGTTGCTGATCAACTGATGCTTGGAATATATAGGTAGGGTTTAGTATCAATGGAATTTCTACGGACGTCTGAGTTTTACTAAGATTTTGATGCTGCTCAAGTTGTTTCTGCTCTTTCTTTTATCTGTTTAAGTATTTATGGATTTGGACGTCCAAGTTGCAAACAGTAATAAAAAGCCTGTTTAAATGAAGGCTCTGTGGTAATGGAAGAAACTGAAAACAATGGCCTGGGCCCAAAAAAAACCCCTGTGACTGTAAAGAGAAAATTGATTGCTGGTCTTCTTGGAGCTCTAGCACAGAGGTCGTCAACCCCTGGTCTGCAGCCCTGTGTCCGTCCGTGGCCTGAGCCGAACCGGGCCGTAAAGACAACCCCCCCGCATGCATTCCCCTCCCCACAGCTGCTTTGTGCATGTGCATGCATGCCAGAGCCAGTGTGAACACTCCCCCACCCCTTCACGCATGCACCCAAGTGCCCGTGCACATGCACGAAGGGGTGGGGGAGTACTCAAGCTGATGCTGGCAGGCGAGCACTCCCCCATCACTTCACGCATGCGCCTGAGAGCGTGCCCGCACCCGCGGGGAAGGCCGCCTTCCTCGGAGGCTCAGCTGATCTGCGGTCCCAAAAAGGTTGGGGACCACTGCTCTAGCACAAGCTAGTGGAAGATGTCTTGCCTTATTCCTTCAACAGTTTGCCAGCAATTGTGAACTTCAGGTGCATGCTTTGCAGCCACACTTCCTCAAAAAAAAATTCTAATTGAGTATGCTTTGCGTGCTTCAATAGATAGATAGACAGACAGAGACATCTATATAGAGAGAGTGCATTGGTTTAGTAAATCCTTTCATTAAGTGGTTTATAAATTTATTGAATAAAATGAATAAGTAAAAGAAATATCAACAGTAGGATATTATAATATGAAAAATATGGTAATTAAGGAAGATACAGGTTGTAGTGTATAGATGGGGGAACAGAAAAAGATCTTCAGAAACAATTTGTATAAATAGAAGTGTTCTGTTTTGGGGTTCTTCTCACATATAATTCCTTTGCAGGGTTGGATACAACCCCCTTGTGAGCAGAAAAGATTTTCCACTTGTTGGAAAGGCAACTCCAGATCCAAGCCCTTCCTAGCTGCTCCAAACAAAGTTAGCAGTATCAAAACAGCATGCGGATAAGGAGGCCCCTGTTAGACCTTTAGCAAAGACTCATGGGGAGATGCCATATGGGAATAGAGGACATTTGATATACCTAGAATGTGTGTGCTTTGTTGCAAATGGAGTGTGGGGAGAAAAATAAGACTGTGAGATTTGTCTTACTGACACTCATTCTGCCATGGATGTTATCATAATTTTGTTCAAAAGAAGATTTTGTCTCCTATTTTGCCATTATTGTGATGTTATGAAGAAACAAATGATATTCAGACTTCTATCTCCCCTCCTCCCTTCTAGGATGGACTCGTTCTTCTTGGCTGAAATGTTCAAATATTTATATCTGCTTTTTACTGATAAAGAAGACCTGAATTTTGATATAGAAGATTATATATTTACTACAGAGGCTCACTTACTGCCTCTCTGGCTGTCTACTACAAACCAAACAGCTCCTAAGAAAAATATTGTGAGTGCTGGTTTACTAATTCAATTGCAATTCTGAACTCGTATTCTGAAGTAAAATGTGATTTTCATTCTTCTTATAATGTTACACAAAGAATAGCTGGTGTTGCTGCATACAGATCTGGGTTGTTACATGTTTTGCATGAAATTGTGTTTACTTTTAAGGAAGATTTTGTCTCTGCTTACATTGGCCCTTTTCTGTTGGGCATTTCCTACAATAACATTATGGCTTCTGGTCATAAAACTGAGTTTTAAAGAGAGCGAACTTGAGTGACCTTTTTTCCTTTACAGACCACAGAATACACGGAGCTGGATGACACTAACTTTGACTGGACGTGCCCTAACACCCAAATCCTCTTCCCAAATGACCCTATGTATGCACAGAGTATCAGGGAGCCTCTGAAAAATGTGGTGGATAAGAGTTGTCCTAGAAGTATTTCCAGAGTGTAAGATTTGTTTATGCTTTCTGTACACTGATTTTAAAAAAGCAAAAACAAAAAAGCAAATTGCTTCCCTTAGGTTGAGCCTATTTCTTTCTTTCTTCACATTTTTTGAGTTAGATGAGGTTATTTGATCCTTACATTGTTTCATAGAGTTGCTTGTTCCTGGGCTATCAAAATGTTCATGCAGATGTAATTATGTCATGAAATGTTAAACTTTTTGACTTTGGTTTATCACAAGTAGCATTTTCTGTTAGGAAGAAAGACCTGCAGTTTATTTAAACAGATCCCGCACCCCCATCCTCACTATTACCTCCATTCATAATCGGTTGCCATGTTTTACACGTGGAGTTCATACACCAAAGAGCTGAATGGTAGGAAAGTGAAAAGCAAAAGAGCAAAGGAGGGAGCTAGTGACTTAACCTAAAGATTAATATGTATACAAGATTGCTTGTGTACAGTTCTGTTAGGTTGTGATTTGATTAAAGTGGAGTCTCAGTTGTTACACAAGCAGCATTAACATAACACCACAATGTTTACCTTTGCTATACATCATAGATATTCTAATGCTTTGTGCTCCAGCGAGACACCTGGTCATATGGAATAGGTTAATGCCACGTATAGTGCTATCGCATTTCCTGCTGATTTTCTGCAATGTGCACACTTGAGTACCCATGTTGTAGTGCTTGGCAGGGGGCTGGTCCACGTAAAGGAGATAGAGCCTCTGAGAGATCTGGGGGCTGATCTGTCTGCTCTGCACCAAAGGTAGTTTGGTCCTCTGGAACGCCTAGCATACCATTAAAATGACTATGGTTAATGCTGATTCAGTTGGTTCTCCATTTTCTTCTAAGACATCTTGAGTGCTAATTGTAGTCTTGCTGTACTGTCTGGCAGAGATGGACAAGGCATGGTTTACAGCCTATGAAGGGTTGGCCTATTTCAAAACACTTATTTTTATCCTGCCCTGTGCAGGGAGAGAAGAGTGATCTGAACGCATGGATCTGACCATATCAATCCTTTCAAAATATGTCAGTCAGAGGTGTGTGTAAGTGAGCAAGTGAATGTGTGAATGCAAATGGACAACAGATTCAGGATGAGTAGAATGCAGGAAGATAGGTGGCTTTTAGCTAGGTTTAGGGGGAGAGCATGATAAGAAATTTATTGTGTGAACAAACAAAAAAAGAAAAAAATCAAACTTTTAGCCCTTGTTTACTGTATATACTTTTGCAGTGGAACATGTGCCAAGAGGGAGAAAGCAAGAATATAAAGGTTCTTCTAGGAAGGAAAATGAAAGTGCATATTGAACCAGACTGCTTCCTTCTAAGAACCATGTTTATTACTCATTTAATTACATATCCCAACTACAGTGGTGCCTCGCTTAGCGATGTTAATTCGTTCTGAAAAACTCGCTGCTAAGCGATTTCATCGCTAAGTAAAACGCGGTTTCCCATTGAAATGCACCGAAAACCAGATAATCTGTTCCAATAGGAACGAATTGCCATCCTTAAGGGAAAATCGCCATAGGAAACATCGCTAAGCGAAACATGGTTCCCCAATTGAAATGCATTGAAACCTATTCAGTGCATCTCAATGGGGGAAAAAATACAACAACAAATTAAAAAAGAGTCAGAACAAAGTCAAATTTGCTTAACAAAGGGTTTATTAAGTGCACTTTATAATTTTAAACATTTTAAACAGTAAACTTTAACTTTATAAATAACAGCAAAACATTTAAAAAACAGCAAACATGAGGCTGTTTAAACCATCGTTAAGTGAAACAGGGGACCCAAAATTTAATCGCTATGCGTAGCATGGTCCCAACCATCGCTAAGCGAAAATCGCCCATACGGACCATCGCTAAACAAAGTGCAAAAACACTCTGAAAAAGTCATTGCTAAGCGATTTCATCGCTAAATGGAGCGCCCGTTAAGCGAGGCACTACTGTATATTCTTAAGGCCATCCATTCTCACTCGAGGCCATGGCACATTGGAAGGGGTGCACATACTGGAAACAGTTCTTCACACACCACCTCACAAGGTTTATTATGCAATTTATGCGATCTTGATTCAGCCTGTATTTCTTTAATATTGTCTTTATGGCCATGGCCAAAACAAGTTGATGACTGCTTTAGAGAATAGTTCTGTTCTTAAAGTGATGCTAGAGCTCTCTTTCTTTTGCAGGGAGGAGAGTCTTGGCAATGGACCAAAGCCTCCTCTGAGAGCCAGAGATTTCATGGCCAGTAATCCTGAGCATTTAGAGATACTGAAGAAAATGGGAGTCAGCTTAATTCATCTAAAGGATGGACGAGTCCAGTTGGTGCAACATGCCATCCAAGTAAGAGAATAGTCTTGCCTTAGCCCTCAGTAGGATTCTCCTTGTGTCTATTTATATAGCATTAGGCAAAGGTAAAGGTTCCCCTTGACATTTTCAGTCCAGTCGTGTCCGACTTTAGGGGGCGGCACTCATCCTGCTTTTCAAGCCATAGAGCCAGCGCCTGTCTGAAGATAGTTTTCCGTTGTCACGTGGCCAGTGTGACTAGGGAATGCCATTTAACCTTCCTACCGAGATGGTAGCTATTTATCTACTTGCATTTACATGCTTTCGAACTGCTAGGTTGGCGAGGAGCTGGGACAAAGCGACGGGAGCTCACTCCGTCGTGTGGATTCGATCTTATGACTGCTGGTCTTCTGACCCTGCAGCACAGGCTTCTGCAGTTTAGCCCACAGCGCCACCACATCCCTTACTTATATAGCATTAGTCTGGGACAAATTGGGTGTCCAGTCTTTCCTTAATTTAAGACAGCAGTTTTTCATAAAATTGCCTTAATTTGTGTGAAAGATTCAGACTGTACCATCTTATTCTTGATGCTGTAATTATATCTGAGGTGACATAATAGTCTCTTCAATTATGCCTAAGCATTTGGGTGCAGATAATTTTTTAAGATGTATTAACCAGCATACTGTGACACTAAATTGTATAATTTGCTTTCTTGACCTATTTTTCATAGGCGGCGAGTTCACTTGATGCTGAGGATGGTTTACGGTTCATGCAAGAAATGATTGAGCTTTCCAGTCAGCAGCAGAAAGAGCAGCAGCTACCTCCTCGAGCAGTTCAAATTGTTTCCCACCCCTTCTTTGGCAGAGTAGTTTTGACGGCAGGGCCTGCACAGTTTGGGATGGATCTATCCAAACACAAATCAGGGGTGGGTATTATCTTTGCAGCCTTTCGGGTTTTTATACTATTTTCAGTTTCTTTGAAGCCCTTGTTGTCTTCAACTCCAATGCAGTAAGAGTGCATATAGGATAATACATGCCAAACCTCTTTTAAAGGAAAAAGGGTAGCAAGATTTAAAGGAAAACAAGGGTAGAAACATCAACTGTTTGTCACAGTGGGGAAGAAGAATATCTTAGCCTTCCTGAGTAACTGGCAAGATTTCAGCTCTACCTAAGGAGCTTTGCATCTGCACTCCTGCTGTTGAATTGAATTTAAGAATCTCAATGCAGCACTTTCCGCATGCTAATCCCCATCAAAATAATGGCTGAAGTCCTGTTACTAAGTGTAGTAAGTTGCACAAGAGTAGGCCTATTGATCAGTGGGGATTTGGTGATTTGCTTTCTCCATAAATTCTCTTGATTTAAATGGGCCCATTCTGGTAGTAGTGTAGTGATTTACTTTAGCGCAGTGTATTGCAGTTAGAGTTGGCCTGTGGAATCAATAGAATTTATGGTTCCGTAGATTGTACAATAATTCCTCAGAAACCTTCCTTTAAAATCTTAAAAGCTAACAGTCTCCTTTGTCAGATAGTCACCAAAGGACTGCCTTGCATTTTTCTTCCCAAAGTGTCTGACAGATAAGAATAAAGCTTTTTCCATTGGTTAGTTAGCCCGAGCCTGTGGTCTGAAGCAGAATAAAAAGGAATAAAATTAATTTTATTGATTTCAGTAGTTTTAAGTGTAATCAGCACTTGGTTGGATTGCATCAGGCATGATCTCTTAGCATGCTATTCAGGTGTTTTACTAAAAGGAATGCAAATGTTCTGCAAGCTTGGATAGAACATATTTAAAAACCTCTCATCTTCAACAGACAAGAGGATTTGTTGCAGTCAGTAAACCATATAATGGATGCTCTGAGATCACCAATCCAGAAGCACTGAATGGGAAAATTGCTTTGATGCAAAGAGGGCAGTGCATGTTTGCTGAAAAGGCACGAAACATCCAGAAAGCTGGAGCCATAGGTGGCATCGTCATTGGTAAGTAAAACAGGTTTTTCAAGGGTAATTGTTAATTATTTGATACTTGAAATAAGATAGGAACGAATAGTACTAAATTGAGTGGTTTGGATTATGCATCCACTATTTCTGGGAAATGGCAAGTGCTTTGCTGTTTGAACGAACAGGATTGGTACTTACGTTGAGATTCCATTGACATTGCTAAGTACAGTACAAGGCCTAAGCTGTCCACAGACTAAAAAAGAAAAGGAGGTTGAGGAAGACTGGAAGATTCTCATTCCGATTGCTAAGAAAACAATTCTGAAGGTGGGACCACTTGTGGCTGACGACTGGGCATGTGGGCTGAGAGCTGAAGACTTGATCAGGTTCAGTCAAGTGGGCAGTAGAAGGCAGGTGGAAATTTTGGACTCCTCTGTGCCCAGCAGACTAAGCCACTTTGCAAACACCCCTCTGCTTCATTAGTTGTTAGCTATGTGTCACATTGCATATGGCTGTTGAGAAAAGCAAACCTAAATATAGAATGTGTTTCGTAGTTCTTTCAATCTGGCTCTAGTCTGTATTTGTGGCCATTTTTTTGTTTTGCATCAGAAATTGCACAATGTAAGAATCCAATTCTATATTTCTTTTCTGAAGAAGTAAAAAAATGGCCTTCTCAGCCATTTACTGGACATACAGTATAAGGTACCTGTTTTAGATATCTCTCCATGAGGATACTCAGTGTGGTATAGCGGATGGACTAGGATTCAGGATGCGTGGGTTCAAATCCCCACTCAGCCATTGAAACTCACTGGGGTAGTGGAACTGGAAAAGCCACTCCTTAAATATCTCTCTTATCTTGAAAGCCCTTTTAGGGTTGCTGTAAGTCATTTCCGACTTGACAGCACATAACATCTCTCCACAACTGGTTAGATAGCTCAGTCAGTCAGGTATCTGGCTGCATAATCCTAGGTAAGGTCATGTCTGACTCTAGGGGGCGGTGCTCATCCCCGTTTCCAAGCCGCAGAGCCAGTGTTTGTCCAAAGACAGTTTCCGTGGTCACGTGGCCAGCGCGACTAGCCACGGAACGCCATTACCTTCCCACCGAGGTGGTACCTATTTATTTACTCACATTTTTACATGCTTTCGAACTGCTAGGTTGGCAGCATAATCCTAGGGCATCCTCAAAAGAAGGAAATGGTAACCCACGCTTGAGTACTCTGTACCTAGAAAACTATGGAAAGATTCACCGTAACTCAGAGCTGACTTAATGGCTTGTTGTTGTTGTTGCTGTTGCTGTTGTTGTTCAAAAATTCCAGGCACAGTCAAAATTGTAAAAACATTGACCGGTATTATATAACAGATACAAGTTTTAACCAAAAATCTAGGTATCTGTTAAATATCAGTGCAGTATGTATGCTTTTCCTAATATTGCCGTTTTTTGTAGCTCTGATGGTGTGATTTCTGAGATCTGCAACTGCTTATAGTACTGTATTAAATTTCTTGATATTACAACAACAAACTCAGAGAGTTTATATGTTGCTCTGTATGATGAGGTACTGGGGTACATTTTGGTTGTCACATCGTGCATATGTTCAGGCATGTGACTGAAGCAAATCCTGGCACCTCATCAGTTACTTGTAACTAGGCATGGCAAGTGGGATTAAGATTGAGCCATGGCATGTTACTCCACTAGGATTTTGATTCCTTTATTAAAACAAATATATTCAGGGAGTTAAAGTGATAAATGAAAGGAAATATGTCTTGTTTGCAACTTCTGTTGACTAGATGACAATGAAGGCAGCAGCAGCGACACAGCCCTTCTCTTCCAGATGGCAGGTGATGGCAAAAATACAGATGACATCACTATTCCCATGCTGTTCCTTTTCAGTAAGGAAGGCAGTATTATTCTTGATGCCATCAATGAATATGAAGAAGTAGAAGTGCTGCTCTCTGATAAAGCAAAAGACAGAGGTAAGAGGAAAAATATGTAATAAACAAAGAGTCTGTTGCCCTGATGGTGATCTTGAAGTTTTGGAAGCAATGGGACTAGCAGCAATGGAGAGGGCTAACAACACTTCATGGGGCATGATATTCCACGATATGTAGCATTATGGTCTTCTGATTCACTGTGGTATTCTGATTTTACAGCAGTGAGTAGATGTTGACAATGATTACCTTTACTAATTTACAGAGTGTTTCCAGATGATCTAAATCAACTGAAAGACAGTGTACTCAATGTCATCTTTGTTTATCACACACAAATGTAGATCAAATATAGCAAAAACATGCTTTTATACTTAAATTTCTTTATAGCACCACTCACATTTTAGCAGATCTATCTTAATCACACAATCTTGACCTAGCTTCAATTACATATAGTGAAGATTTCTGCCTGGGCTTTACTAAGAAGTAAATCCCACGATACTCAAACTATCTATTCCCATTCAAGTTTGTATGAAATTATATTGTGAATGTTGACATAGCACCTTCTATATTCCTTCGATATAAAAGAGATGCTGGATAATAAGCAAAATCAAAAGAAATAAAAATAAAGAAGAGAGAAACATTGTAGGACCTTAAAGACTAACTGCTATATTTTACTGTGAGGTTTCATGGGCAAATCCTCTTCCTGAAACAAAAGGCCTCTTATGTCTGAAGAAGTGAACTTGTCCACAGAAGCTCATACTAAAATATAGCATTCTAAGATGCCACCACATTTTTGTCTTCTTTATTTTTCTTTTGTTTTTGCCTGATATGCTAACACAGACTAACACAGCTATCTCTGCTACTATGGATAATAAGGGTATTCTTAGATTTTCTGTTTTACAATAGAATCTATATACAGTGGTGCCTCGCTAGACGATGATGATCCGTTCCACTGAAATCGCTGTTTAGCAAAATCATTGTCTAGTGAAAAGCATTTCCCCATTGGAATGCATTGAAACCTGTTTAATGTGTTCCAATGGGGAAGAATCGTCATTGTCTACTGAAGATCGGCCATAGGAAAGCTGCTTTGCAAACCGCCAATCAGCTGTTTAAATAGCTGTCTTGCGAAGCTTAGGCCCTGAAAACACCCCTTTTTCGAGCACGGAGGGTGCTGTCAAAATCATTGTCTAGCGAAAATTGGTTTGCGAAGCAGGGACCAAACATTGTCCAGCGAAATTCCCCCATAGGAATCACTGTTTTGCGAATCGCTATAGCGATCGCAAAAAGTTATCTTTATTGTATTACAAGTATTATTGAGCTATTTTACAAGAATCTGTGAGAACAAACACAGATTCTTCCATGATACAATTTTCTCCTTAGCTATACACTGCTTGGTTTTACATCTTAACAGCAAATCAGGTTATATATTCTGTACACTCTGATTCTGTTTTGTATATGTAGAAACCATGCATAGCCTACATCAAACATCACAGGACGGTCTTCCCCTTCTCTTTCCCCTTCATCCTCCAGACTTGCCCCAAAACTCTCTCTGCATGTTTTCCCATCCCTCTGGGGCATGCTTCTGGAGTGCAAAGGAGGGGAGGGTGGCTCATCTGTTGGATTGTGCTGTATTGCTAACAGTAGTATGTAGCATCCTACCTCATAGCCCCTCCCCTTCCATTCGAACTAAATCAACTATAATTTGAGAACTACAGTTTGTTTTGCATAAATTAAGTGGTGAGGTGAGGTGAGGGAACCAAAGGCTTAGGCATAAGTGTCCAGATTTCTATTTGCCATAATTTTGGGTGACTCGAGATAAAAGGAAGAAGTAGAGAGTTATTCATAATAGGTCACCAGGGTGAGGTACAAAAGAGATTCTGATCATATCTGATTTTTTTTCAGGAGTCCTGAGTAAGAGTTGATCTTTAAAGTAACAAATGGAAGGTAGTCATTGGAACGGCACTTCAGATAAAATCCAGGAGATTGTATATGTCAGCCTAGCTTCAGTTTCAGGTGAATTGGTGGAAAATATTAAAGCTACTGTTATAAATCATGTAGAAATAGAAACCTGGGCATGAGCCAACCCATCTGAAATATTACCCAGACAAAATTAAACATTTCAAAGTCAAAAGATAGATTTCTGTAGGGAGCATTTTAAATGTGAACTTTAATCTCTCCTTTTGAAAACTCTGGGATTTTAAGGCTCAGTTAGATTGTAGCCTTGTCAGATTCATTTCAGAATCTAAGTAGCTGTGAATGCTGTTGAGACCAGGGTTGTTGGTTAGAGCTGAATTGGCACTCTTTAAAATAGTTTGGCCTTCTTCCTCATACTCTTTAAAATAATAAGATAGCAACATTTCTGAATTCTCTGTGATAGTTTATACATTAATCTTTAATGTGATTCCCTCACATATTTTTTCTAAGTGGTTACCTGTGCCAGTAAATGAATTATCATTTAGTTAGTGGATTTATGGATTTAAATTACGTATGTGCTTTTTCCCTTTTCCCGATGCTACCCTTGGAATGTCAGCAACTATATTTAAAGATAAAATGATTCCAAACTACATTATTGATAGCAGTAAGTATTAAACATATGTACACTTTTGAAAAGAGTGCTTGAAAACCTGATCCTTTGGTATATTTCTTCCGTGTATACTGAATGGTGATATAAAGTAGTTAGAAGTTTCTCAATCTTGACTAATGGGTTGTGTGGATTTAAAGTAATGAGGTTGCTGTTGGCGTTGTCCAATAGATGTTTACAACCTATTAGTTTTCCAAATACGCTGAAGAACCTTAGGGTTCATCACTGAGAAAATCAATAATGTCTCATACAATGCTAAGCGGTAACAGATACAGTAGCCAGATTTGCGATAGCTGCTCAAAAGTTGAGGAAGAATTATGTTAAGACTCATATGGTTAGTTGAAACTTTTTTTTAATTGTGTATATATTTTGATTTTTTGTACTTATTTTTTTAATCCAGTATTTTGTATTGTGTGAATTTGTATTTCTACTTTTTAATTTGCTGGTATTATGTTGTTAATCTCCACAGGTATTTGTATCTATGTTTTAACTGTAATGCTAGTGGTTGTTGATGACCAAAGTGGTTAAATCAACAGTTCCGTAATTATAATCATAAAATGCTCAGGACATTGCTCTCTCTCTCCCTTCCAGTGCACAATGACCATATTCTAGGTGCCCTCCATTTGTATGGACCAATAGCAAAATTCTTTTACATGCTCTGCAACCTTTGCAATTCTCAGAAATACAGGCATAGATTTAAGAAACTATATGTTATTTCCAATAAATTCAGCATTGTAGAGAATGATTCTTTAAACTTATGGAAGTCTAGAATTTGTTCTACTATAGATATATATTTTTCTCTCTAACTATTCTAAAGAGAATAACTGACAGCCCCAACCTGAGGATCACCAAAGGTTTTTCATTGCGAAGTTAACCATTCTTTTAATTATTAACAGCAGTGTTACATGATAAAAGCTTTTAAAAAAAATGTTGATGTGTCTGGTGTATTGTAAAGTGGACACAAATTGCAGGTGTTTTGAAAATAATGTGCTCTCTCATTCTCCCCACCCCCATCCCCATCTGCTCTCATATATTCCAAGATTTGGAAATGGAAAACATGGATCAGAAATCCTCTGATAATGATTCTCAGAACCAGAGGTCTGAAGAAGTCTCAACAGATTTGGTCAGTGAGAATCCTGAAGGGGACAGTGGTTTGAGTTCACTTACGGAATTGGACAGCAATAGTGTTTCTCTTATAAACCAGGACACCTGTATCCCCGAACTACAGGAAACTAGTAGCAGTAGTAAAGTGTCAAGACTGGATAATCATCCTGAGGAACAATCAAAGATGGAGACAGAGTCCTCTGCCAGTAATAGCTGGGATAACAAAGGCCAGTCTATGGAATCAATATTAGCTGATTGGAGTGAAGACATAGAAGCATTTGAAATGATGGAAAAGGATGAACTATAATTTCAAATAATATGCTTGTGGAACTGCAAAATAGTGAACTTTATGGAGCATAGTAAGGCCCTAATGTCTGAGAATTTGAAATAAAATTGTTCAGTATTGTGACAAACAGCCAGGTTTTATCGGCAAAAGCCAGCATGTGTTATAATTTGTATAGTTTGTTTTCCCTGTTTTTAAAAATGGGAATGTGCAATTGACCCATTTGCTGGGTTCCTTTGCATGGTGCTGTGACACAGGAGGTTCATTCAGGGAACGATTTGAATCCCTCTTGTGTCCCAGGGTACTGTGGGTTAATTTGCCTTAGTCATAGGAGGCAAAGAATGAATGCAGCAGGGCAAAGGTGCCACTGCATCTGGATAGTGAGAGTTGGTGCATGTTTCTGAGCACATGAAGGCTACAGGTTGGCTGTTGTGACTATACTGTTTCAAGGGTCAAGACTGTATCCCCAAAGTCATTACAGAAACACAGTAGAAGGCATTTAAGGCCATTGTGCCTTTACGATGGGGGCAGAAAGGCAGGCAGCTTTGATTTGTCCAGTGCCACTTAACAGAATAAGTGTGCTATACCTCCTTATTACTTTTTCCATTTGCTGTTTTGAAGAATGACCAAGACAATGTGGATTGTTTTCCTTTAGTTCAAAGTTCAAGGCAAGAGAGTTTGTAAACCATAGGCAGTGTGCTTGTTTGGCAAAAATACAATAAATCAGATAATTTTAAACTTGAATTTAGGTAATGGGAAAAGACCTCTACACTCCTATTGATTTGATTTTGATAAATAGAAAGCTAAAAAATAATCCAGTACTGGCATTTCTGACAACTTACAGAAAAGGTATTAAATTAATTAGTTTCAGGATAGAGTTGTTTTGTTTTGGAGCTGAAACCAAAAGCGTTATGCCAGGACCATGCAACGTTCCAGTACACAATTTAAAAATTTCTGTGTTTTCCCTTTGGGCAAAAAGGTCAAATACCTAACTCAAGGTAATGCCCCCATAGTAGTATGCAGTCATACAGATTTTCATATCATGTAGAGTCTTTCTAAATTGTAGAAGTTGTATGTTTAAAATAATGTTTTATAGTGTCTTTTAAAATGAGGATAGTTTTCAAAACAACACCAAAATGTAGCAAAAAAGCAGATAAGAATGATACAGTGGTGCTGAAAGCAAAGCCACCAGACTTTACTTGTTTATATCCAGTCTTAATTACCTTGCTTTTGGTAATTTTGTTTGTGCTTCCCTCCCCCCCCCCTTTTAAAAAAAGGCACTGACCTAATAAATCGGTTCATTTTGCACAGGCTATCCCCATTAACGGATTTTTGTTTGAGACCTTACAGCCTGTCTATGGGCGGGGGGAGGGGAATGCCATTGAGCAAGAGGATTCTTCAAGATCCTTGTTTGGGGAGTCCAGTTCATGCATGATTAGAGGGGAGTTTTCGGAGGGCAGCAGCAGCAGCCTTCCGATGCAGCACTTTACTTCCCCAGGAGACGGGAGGGATCACCTTTGACTTTAATGTGGTAAAAGGTAGAGTTGTGTACATCAGATGTCACTGCTGTATGGGCTAAGCCTGCTGTTTGCCTTACATCCCTGTTGTAGCAACAGCAGCAAAGGTGTGGGACAAGAGGAGCTCCCTTTCTCATGTCATTCTCATGTGATTGCTTGACCACACAATGCAACGTACATTCTTTTCAATGTATGAAAAGGTACTTTTAATGTACAGGAATTTGCATTTTTTTTAAAGAATGTGTTTGGGTAGAAAGACTATTACAGAGAAACTGAATGAAAACAATGATGATTGTTAGCAGACTTATGAATAAGTGTCCTTTAACTTTTTCAGATGTTTTTATTTGCACATATTCTAAGTGGGGTTTTTGATCTTTTGTTGAAGGACCCTGAGTTGAGTTGCGTTTAATTTTCAGGTTTGATTCTTCTAGGAAGGAATACACCTTCAAGGAGTTTTAAGTAGAGGTTTCTCTAAAGTGTCCTTTGGTAGCTTTAGCCTAGATCTAGAGGAAAATATGTGTTTGGCCAGGCCCACAGAAGTGCTCCAGCAATTTGGGGCCAAAAAATACAAAATGCACTAAATTTACATAAGACCTGTAAAGAGCAAATGAAAGAGTCTGCATGTCGGGAGTACTAGCATCTAAAGCTCTTTTTTTCCCTTCAAATTAACTCTGATATAGGATAACCTACCAATCAAATTATTAATTTTTTTAGCCCTTGAGTAGAAATCAATCATTTGTTAAATGATCTAATAAACAATCTGTTTTTCTGGTAAAGTAATTCTCTATACATCTTTATCTTCAGAAATTATTTTGGTCAGAATTATACCTGCTTCATACAACAACCACTAATTTTCCTTTCTTCCTACAAATAATTTATTACGAGTTTGCACTATCTGCTATTACTTGTAAATAGTCCATAAAATGGATTTTAGTTTGTCTGACATCAAACATTTGCAAATTGTTTTGACTTTTCCTCATTAATTCAGGGATTATTGAAAGACTCCCTTGCCATTAGAAAGGAGCATCTGAAAGGTGGTAGTCTACCTCAGATATCGGTTGTCCTTTTTTTTTTTGAAGTTCTTCATCACAGCCATCAGCCTATTTGATGACAACAGCAAGACGTTTACATGTTATTTGGAAAGTGCTTTTTGGAGAGAGGTTGCCTAATTATGAATCCATATCACAACAGAAGCTCTTGTTGGACAAGCATTCCTGTACATGTTAGGAAAGGCATGTAATTCTTAGATTCTCGCATGCCTCCACCCCTGAAGAGAAAGTAATGCTAGAGCTGGCTGAGGAATGGGTTAATCTTGGCTCAGGATTTTCCTGAACCTGTTTGCCTTGTATCCCTTTTTACAATGTGGTTACTAATAACAGGTTCTTTGAGATCCTTGGGATGGTAGTACCCTACAGCCAGGTCAATAGAGGGAACATTCTATGAATGCATACGTACATCCAGATTTTATAAGAGTTTTTACCAGCCCAATTTACAGCCATATATTTTCTTATGATGTAATTTACGAAAAGTCTAAAGGGGTGCTGCAACACTACTGTTGTTGGGTTTTGTTGTCTGGTGATTTTAAGTGTGTACAATATTCCTAAGGGCAACTGTGTACTGTGATGTAAAAGTGTGAGCTCAAAATGTACATAATCTTTGTATATAAAATTGTGTACTTGATTATAATTGCTGATTGTAAAGATTTAATAAAACATGTAAATATTCTGGTCAAAGTGCTAATTTGTTTTGTATCCTGAGGGTCACTGAGGACTTTGAGAGCTTATTACTGTTGTGGATAATTGGTACTTTTTAAATACTTAGCAGAATTTAAAGTATAAACAGTAAGCGCACAAAGAAAATGTAAGAGAACAGATCAAATCTCAGAGTCAGCCCCCCCCCCCTCTCATAGTAACTAACAATTTATATGTTAAAAATTACTCTGGAAGAGTTTTAAGTAGAAAAAGAAAGTTGTAAACAGACAAATAAAAGGAAGGTTGCAGTCTCCACACAGGGGTTAGGGGAAGAAAGAACAAAAAAAAGGAAATTAGGAAAAACAGGAATAGGAGGAGGGGAAGCTCAGGAGCTTGCCTCAAGTGCTAAAGATGGAAAAAAAAACTGCTAATTGGTTAGTGGCACAAAGAGGCACCCACTAATACCCAGTGTTAATTGCATGCAAGGTTATTGTTCCAACAGTTACTTAGTTTCCCATGTCCTCATCTAGTATCAGAACCCTACAAAAGGAAACATCAGTACATACGTATTCGCGAAGGCTTTCACAGCCGGGATCTAATGGTTGTTGTGCGGCCAAAGAGCCCGAAAAACCCACAACAACCATCAGTACATATGTTTGGTGAGAGATGGCATCCAGAAGCATGGGTCATCTCACCTACCAGGAAGGCAGGGGTGACATGATTATGATCTTCCATGTACTTTATGCCCCAGCTCTATATCATATGCCTTCCTTGCTTCTTTCTAGATCAATTTCTGCTTGCTGGGCTAAATAACTTGTTAGTACCAATCAAAATAGACCAATTAATCCATCCTGAATCGTGAGCACTTATGTAAATATAATTTGCTCTCTGAGTCTGAGCTAGTTGGCACAAAAGAAATTTAATTGAGGCTTGTGAGTCAGGCCATATGCTGTCTGACTCTTATCCATCATCTCAGCTTTCTCTTTTTGGACCCTGCTTTCCATCTGGCTCCTTTGTAATCTTGTTTCCTCATTATCTTTTGCAATTTAAAAAAAATGTTACTTTTCACCTATATTCTCCCCTGATGGTTCTGGTAAAGTAGAAGGCAACAGCAACTTACCCTGCAAAAATTGATTTGCCGTTGTTGAGGCATGTGAGAGTCATGAAGAGGTACTTGCCCTTAAGCTTGTCTTACACCAGAATCTGTTTGAGGCATGGAACCTGGCCCTTTTGGTACCATGGGAGACAGATAGGATTGTGAAGTCAGAAGTACTCTCTGGAGTTATGTCTATGCATTACTGGTAGACTTCAAGCTTGACCTGCTTAGGAATTTCCTGATCTTTGCTTCCTAGATGCTCTCCGGCCAGGATCCAACAGGTGAAGGAACTGAGAGAGGGCAACACAGAGGGAAGTGATGGCCTTCTGGAAAGACGTGCTCATTTGAAAAAGAGAGGTTACTTACCTGTAACCGTGGTTCAAGTGGTTCTCTGTGAATTCACACATTTGGGTTAAATCAGCGCCTGCACTAGAACTTCGGAATCTTCTAGAGCTTTTTCTGAAAAGATACAAAGTTTATATTGCCCCTAGTACGCATGCTCCATTCCCCCCAGCTTTCAGTTCCATTTATCCGCCATTGCTAGAGCAAGAGCTCATCATAAAATAAGCAGTGACGGATAGTGGGGAGGCCGGGTGGGAATGTGTGAATTCACAGAGAACCACTTGAAGAACCATGGTTACAGGTAAGTAACCTCTCTTTCTTCAGTGTGGTCTCTGTGAATCACACATTTGGGTGACTGACAAGCTAACTTACTGGAAGGAGGGCCGCCACTGCAGGATAGATGTTAAGACAGCCCTTCCAAAACTCATCTCCTTTGCCTGAAGGTCCAACCTGTAGTGGGTGACAAATGTGGACACTCTGGACCATGTTGCTGCCCTGCAGATGTCTGGAATGTCCACACCACGTAGTAAGGCAGTAGATGTTGCCATGGACCTTGTGGAATGTCCTTTAAGACCTTCAGGCACATCTTTACTTGCAAGTTGATAGGCAAGAGTAATAGTGGAGACAAGCCACCGTGACAAGGTAGAAGATGACGCTGGACAACCCTTGTTTGGTCCAAAGAAGCACAGGAAGAGTCTTTCAGATTTCCGAAAGTCCTTTCTCCTGGAAACGTAATATGCTAACGCCCTTCTAACATCCAGGGAATGGAGCATCTTTTCAACATCAGATGAAGGATCAGAAAACAAGGTAGGTAACGAAACTGGTTGGTTGAGGTGAAAATCTGTAACAACTTTAGGTAGGAATGAAACATCCAGAAACAGCATAACCTTGTCCTTATAGAATTGCAAGTAAGGAGAATCAGACCTTAGAGCTGCCAACTCACTTGCTCTTCTAGCAGACGTAACTGCAACTAGAAACAGAGTCTTTAGAGAAAGAAATGTAACATCACACGAAGCCATAGGCTCAAAGGGATGCTTCATGAGTGATTGCAGAACCAGTGTAAGGGACCATTGAGGTACTGGAGGCTGTGTAGGAGGGCAAAGGTTGATTAGTCCCTTTAAGAATGCTTTTAATGTGGGATGAGAGAAGAGACGTGAAGATTCTGAGTCTCTGGGCTGGAAAGAAACTATTGCAGAGATGTACACCTTGAGAGTCGACAAGGTAAGTTCAAGATCAAAAAGATGTTTGAGATATAGGAGTAAAGTCTGTAGAGAAACTGGAGAAGTCTGGAGGTTTCTGGCAGTGGCAAAACGAAGAAAATTATTCCATTTGTATAAAAGAATAGTAGATGTTTTTTTGTATTTGTCTAACACCTCTTTGATTTCAGGCAGATCTTCCACGCAGCTAGGTGGAGAGAGTTGAGGTCTGGATGTAGAACACTCCCCGAATCCTGTGTCAGCAGATGTGGCACTGGTGGAAGTCTGAACATCTTGGTGGCTAAGTCCTCCAGAGTAGAAAAACATGGTTGACATGGCCAGAAGGGTGCTATGAGGATTGCTGACAACCTCTGTTGTCTGATCCTGACTAGAGATCTTGGGATCAGAGGAATTGGAACAGGTAAAGAAGGTAGTCCTGCCATGGAATCATGAAGGCATCCCCCAGGGAACCGTGGGCCCCTGCCCGCTCAAGATGCATACCTCTCTCACTTCTTGTTCCTGTGAGAAGCGAACAAGTCGATGGCTGGGCGACCCCATCTGGAGCATAGCATCTGTAACACATCGTCGTCCAGTTCCCACTCATGGGATTGTCCCTTCCGGCGACTTAGTTCGTCTGCCAGTTGGTTCTCCGATGTTGATATGTGGATTGCCATTGGGTAAATATGGTGGCAGCAACACCACTCCCACTGGTGCACGGCAAGGCAGAGAAGAGACAACGACCTCATCCCGCCCTGCTTGTTGATGTAGTACAAGGTTGTGGTGTTGTCTGTTACAACTTGTACACCACGACCCTGTAGCAGCGGCAGGAAGGCCCTGAACGATTTGATTACTGCTAGCATCTCCAGGTGGTTGATGTGGAGTCCTCTTTGACGATGTGACAGGAGGGCATGTATGGTATGACCGTTGCAATGAGCTCCCCAGCCTGTGAGGCTCGCATCTGTTGTTACTTGTGCAGAAAGTTGCAGGGGTCGAAACGGGCAGCCCATTAGCAGATGGGGTCGGAAACACCACCATTGTAGTTGTTTTGCCAGCTCTGGGGTGACTAGGATCTTCTTCCTGGGATCCTCTAACATTGGGTCGAAATGATGGAAAAACCATGCCTGCAGCGAGTGCATCTTTAGCCTGGCGTGTGGTAGGGATGCTTCAGTTGAGGCCGTGAGGCCCAGCAGATGTTGTGCGTGATGTGCTGACACTAGTGAGTGTGGTTGAAACTTCTGCAGAGCCGTCTGTAGCTTGTGGATGCGCTCTGGAGGAAGGAAGAGCCTTGCCTTTCTGGAGTCCAGTGTTGCTCCTATGTAATTCATAACCCGAGAAGGCTTTAGGGCGGATTTCTCGAAATTTATGGTGAGGCCTAGACTCTGTAGAGTATGGAGGGCGAATTTGGTGTCCTGAATAGCTTTCTGTCTGGACGGCGACACTATGAGCTAATCGTCGATATACGGGAATACTTTTACACCCTGTAGGTGTAGAAATGCAGCCACTGGAGCCATGCACTTTGTAAACGTGCGTGAAGCCGTTGCTAAGACGAATGGTAAAGCCGCATACTGGTAGACCTGGTTGTTGATTATGAACCTCAGGTACTTCCTGTGATGGTGGTGTATGGTGACGTGGAAGTATGCGTCCTTCAGGTCTATAACCACAAACCAATCTCCCTTTCTTAACAGGTGGACGATGGATTCCAGGGTGACCATTCGGAACTGGCGTGGCTGAAGGTAAGTGCTGAGGTCCCTGAGATCTAGTATGGGCCTGAGACCTCCATCCTTTTTTGGAACAGTAAATATCGGGAGTAAAAACCCCTGAGAATGTCCTGACGAGGGACCCACTGTATTGCATTCTTTTGGAGTAGAGTGAGAACCTCCTACTCTAGGTTTGGATTGGATGTTGTCACTCACAGATAGCCTAGAGGCGGAAGTTCTTGCAACTCTAGCCAGCAGCCGAATCTGATGATGTTCAGAACCCAATTGTCTTTTGATATCCTTTGCCAATTGTGGTAAAATGGGGCAAGACGTGTGTGGTGATCCTGAAGAAGAGGGTTGATGGAGTCAAAGGTACTGTTTTAATTTTTTGGTAGATGGACTGACGTTTATGTGATGTTTGTTGTTTGTAGGGTGATGCAGCAGAAGGATGCTGGGATGATCTAACCTGAGAACTCCTGTAGGGCCTGTAACCCTGAGAAGGCTGCTGCTGATATTGCTGTTGAGGAAACTGCCTCTGCCACTGTTGTTTAACGAGGCTGCTGGTGAATGGTGTACAACTTAGCAGTCTTCTTGCTTTCATGTATAGATTTGAGTGACTCATTGTTTTTTTATTAAATAAACCCTTTGTATCGAATGCCTGTTCTTCAATTTGTTTCTTTACGTCTTCGACAATACCAGATGCCCTTAACCAAGTGTGGCGTTGTAGAGTTACGGCAGAGTTCAATGTCTTAGCCGAAACATCTGTAGCATGTCTTGCTGCTAATAGTTGATGCTTGGACAATGTCATAGCCTCAGCATGAGCATTCAAGCATTCTTGTCTAATATCCTCAGGAGCAGCTTGAAGTGCTGGCAGTACCTTATTCCATAGATGTTTTTGGTATGCTCCCATCGCTGCTTGGTAATTACATATCTTTAGGAGGAAGGATTGGAAGTTGTAAATTTTCCTACCCAAAACATCCATTTTCCTGCCTTCCTTGTTGGTAGGAGTCACATGTGGTCTTCCCGACACCTTAGACACATTTGCATGGACAATAACAGAGTTGGGAGCAGGATGCTTGGATAAGAAATTTTTCTTCATGAATTCTATACATACAGACAGAGGGGTGGCTGGTTGAGAGCAAGCGTCCATAATCAGATTAAACAGTTGAGTAATGTAATTGAGACTAAGTGGTTGAGATGATTCTCGGTCGATGTCCCCAAAAATGGGATCATCTGATGGAGGAGGTGGACGCTGTGTTTGCATTTTTAAAACATTAGCCATTCTGGTCACCATTTGCGAATAAGAGGAGAAATCCTCAGAGGGAGAGGATGGATGGGGATTCCCTGTATCTGAGTCGAAGGAGTCTGCCTCCACTGGTGACTGGGCTTGCAAAGGAGAGAAAACCTCCTCATCTTGATTGGAAGACACCTCACAAAGCTGGTCATCTTCCTCAGATGGAACTCTATGCACAGTAGTCTCAGCTAAGGAAAACTGAGTAGTTTGCTGGGAACTCTTAGCCCTCAACGTCGAAGAGGAAGAAGTCTTTTTGGGAGCCTTCCTATTGTCAGTAACAGGCAGAGTATTCTGAGCCTGTCGATGTTGACGCGGGGAAGGCGAAGAACTTGAGGTCAAAGAAGAGGAATAGCACCTCCTCCTGTGCCTGCGGTAACATGAAGAGGAGGATGATAATGTCGAGTCGGTAGCGTAATGTCGACACCGATGTTTTGTCCTCCTCCTTCCTGAACGACTGCGCCCAGACACAGTTGTCTCAGAGCGAAGAATCATTGAAGGATTGGAGGAAGTCTCCATCTCTGAGGATGGGTTGCAAACAGAGTCCTTTCTCAAAGATAGAGCTTAAGTCTCTGTTGGTATGCCTTTAAAGCAGCCTTGGTAAACTCTTTATAATGCCAACAAGTAGAAGTATTATGAGCGTCTCCCAGGCAAAATAAACAAAGACTATGTTTATCATAAACAGGTATTTTCCTGGAGCACGCCCTACATACACTAAAAGGGCCAGACAGGGACATAAAACAGTAAAACAGTAGGCTATAGGAGCCTGAGTTCTCACAGTAATCAGGAGAAATTGTCCTGAGGCAACGAGGTAAGTGGATAATGGCGCCTCCCGCTGAGCTGATAATGGCGCCTCCCACTGAGTCAATCAGCCTGGCAATCAGGCAATCCACAAAGCGTGGGAAACCGGTCAAACAAGAGCCAAAGTCCGTCAGGCAAAAGAATAGTCGAAGCAGTCCAAGATCAAGGGGCAACAGAAGTAAGAATATTTAGAAATACAGTCCAAAAGTCAAGCCGATTTGGTCAAAAAAGAGAGCTCTGTCTGAAAACATTCCTAGCACAATGGCGGAAAATATGGAACTGAAGGCTGGGGGGAATGGAGCATGTGTGCTAGGGGCAATCTAAACTTTGTATCTTTTCAGAAAAAGCTTTAGAAGATTCCGAAGTTCCAGTGCAGGCGCTGATTTAACTCAAATGTGTGATTCACAGAGACCACGCTGAAGAAATAGTGATTTCACACTGGCAAACAAATTCAATGGTTAGCAAGGCATGATTCCTACCTTCTTGAGTAGGGTGGAAAACAATAACAAAACCTTTAATATGCCTCAGTCACGCCAAACTCTAGAAGGCACTTTTCATAGTACACATAGCCAATGCCAGAGTGCTACCGAGCAGAACCAACACTGATATTTCTTTTAACAATCTGATTGCCACTCCCAAAGAAAAGTAACTCTGCTAAATCAGTCTGTTTTATACAACCATAATTCTGTATAAAGTTATCAAAAACATTTTAAGCTGTTAAATGTACTAATATTGATTCATCATGTAAACAAAATTTTGCCACAGCTGTTAAAACCTTTGCTTTAATTTTTTTGGCAGCTGCAGCAAATAAAGTTACTTGTTTAATTACATAAGAGCCCATCTCAGTTTAATCAGGTGTTCCCACAGAGATGGTAAGCAGACTTCTTTTTTGTAACAACACAAATAATAATATCTATTTCTGAAGTCTCATGAATGTAAAGATGTTGAGACACGGAAACACCTGTGTCTCCCATCTAGAGGGAGAATGGAACGTAGTCTGGAAGAAGGCATGATCCAGAAATGTAGTTCTGTAAATGTTTTCGTCAGTTCAAAATGAGTCAAGGAATTAGAAATCTGGAAAAAAAAATTACACTTATAAACATGACACCATCCACTGAGCATTCTTTGCTGAATACGTTTCACATATTTTAAGAAATCATTTAATTATAACTAGCTGCTAATTCTGGCCTACAATTCACTGAAAGAGAGTGAAGCAGCAAAATGAGCCAACCTTTCAAAACAGGAATGAGTCCAGCCACCTGCCGTCTTCCATTTTTGGTCAGGAAATTTAATAAAATAATGGTCAGGCTAATCAATTAAATCCCTTTGTTCACTTTAAAGAAACTGATGGTAGCTTAGCCTCACCTCAGAGCAGCTGGAGAACTAGGAGGATGGTCTAAAACAATTTTTAAGAGAGATTTTGCATGTTCCTCTGTTTTACCTAGTCTCCAGATCTCTGCGTCATGAAGAATACCAGGATCATCTTCTCACGTATGTTTGATGCTGGTGGCAACGACATTTCCCCTGGAAAATCTGGCATAGTTGCTTCCAAGAACACTATTTCCAAGACCCCCAGCTCTTGGAAATAGTAAAAGCTTTGTATGCCAAACTGTTTTTGTATATTTCAGGGCAAATCCTCTGAGAAGTACATTCCCAAATACTCTTAAGAGTGAACATTGTGCAACGCCTTGATTCTGCAGAAGTCTTTGGGAAAGGGCGGTTTAGCAAAAACCTTGATTTGAGTTTGATCTTTGACATTAAGAAACCAACCTCTGCCATAATCTCTTATAGTCTGTACATCCCTAACTGCATATCAGATACTGAACCCTGTCCCCAAAAGTGCATTGATCTTTTTTTTTTTTGGCTGAGCAAAAGGAGGGTGAAAATAGCTTATCCACTATATTATTGATATAGAAACTTAATAGAAGGGTGCTCCACTAAATGTTTTGCACTTCCTTATTTCAGAGCAATGCAAAGAAAAAATGTTTCTTCGCCTTTCTTGTCTTTACACATTTTTCCCAAGTGAAGGTCCCCTTCCTCTCTTGGCTGTCAGACACTAAAGCTTTGCTTGCTAGAAAGAACCATGGGGGATTACCTGGGTGTTGATCTGAAACTGTGAATTTGAAAATCAAATGCAACAGGGTTCAGTGCTGTAGACTCATGTTCAGTTGCAAGGCTCCCTTGCTTTCTGTGTTCCTTTAAAATCAGGAACTGTGTAGTGTTCGGTAAGCAGTGCATTTATGAGAGAAACCGTTCTAATTTTTAAAATGCTTGGAATATTGTAGGGATGAGGGGTTTTTTCTCTCTCTCTCTCCCTCCCCCCATCACCTCTCTATACAATTTCCCTTGTTAACCTGCATTGGGCTGGATCCTGAGCCACCACTGTTTGCAGAAGGCAGCAGGATCCAGTGGAGACTCCCAGAGAAGGTGAGTTGAGAAAACAGCCTCTTTTTGCCCTCTCCCTCCAGTGCAAATGAGCATCACTTCAGATGCAACTGTCTAGGATTTCACAGGTGAAAAGCTGTTTAGATCCACTCTAAAGGTGTCATCAAAGTACATATCTTGGGACAAGCAAAACAGAAAAGGAATTATTTGAATGGAATGGTATTCTTAGAGATGTCATTCATGTTCTAGTTTAGCCTCAGGATTGCTTCTGCTTACAGCCGAATGGATAGCTGCAACACAGTTGTGTGTGTGAACTGTTTGACATTACAGCGTTATAAAAGATTACTTAGACGCTATTTTAAGTACCAGCTCTCTGTGATGCATTGAATAGCTGCATTTCTCAACGGCTCATTTAAGGAAGCTATTAATAGATGGGTTATCATGATGCAAGAGAATGTTTTATTGAGTACCTGAATATCTGGTTTCTTTGAGTAAATATATTCTCTCAAACCATCCTAGTCTTCAAAGGTTTAAAGCAGGCTCTCATTAAAAGGGGTACAGAATATTTTCACCTTAATTCTTTGGCACGGGGGAAGTCTTCAGAGGGTACTGTGCTAATTGCAGGCTTTTATCCATTAGTCTAAATCGTGTTTGACTGCTCAAGTAGTGTGAGGGAAAATGCCAGATTTAATATGATTTAATATGAATTTGCATTACAGATTTCTACAGTAAATATTAAAAAATAGACAAGCACATTGTGATACAACACTGTCTGCAGATCAAGTCCTTTTATGGAAAGAGTAGGTAAGCTTCAGCCCAATAAGTATATTGCTGTACCACTCCCATAATCTTTTACTATTGGTCATACTGCTTGGAATTTATGGAAATTAAATTCCAAAACATTTTACCATTGTGGGTAAAATGTGCAATGACCATACAGCAACTTTTAGATCGGACAAGAATAATACAGACCAAATTGTTGCCCATCAAACCATTGTTAACATGCAACTTCCTGCATGGCAACTGGAGTTTTTTTTTCATATTCAGAAGCTCTGTGTGTGACTTGCATATCAATCCAGACTTTCGTTTGGGGAAGAGCCTGAAATCTTGGTCTGACTCCAAATGATTAGTCTATATGGGGCTACCCTACCTGCCTAGGATAGCCCCATGTAGACTAACCACTCAGCAATGGATTTAATGGGTCTAGGCTAATTAGTTTTACCAACTTGGTAAATTAGAATTTTGATGCATAGATTTTTGAAGATCTGGAATGTTAATGTCCCCAACCCTTGCCCCGAAATGGAGTGTGTTGTGGCACCTTAAAGACTAATAGATTTACGGTATTATTGATTAGGTACTATCTTATCAGACACATGAAATGTTTATCCTCTAGTAGTGGTCAGGCAAAGAGAAATACCATGCAAATGGGGCTCCAAATACCCAGGAAATGGAAACAGTATAACAGTGCCCATTCTTGAATTCTTCTGTTACTATACAAAAGCAAATATAGTGACCTTTGGACAGGGTTGATGTGCTACCCTGTTGTACATGTAAGCTTCACTTTAGCTCATTTCAGTCATTAATAAATCATGTATACTTGCCATGAGTAGAGGGAGTTTAGTTCTGTCCTGTGTCTGGTTTTCTTCTACGGAGGTCCTGTGTTATCGGTGTATAGACCTATGGAATCAATGGACCTTATGGAGGATTTGATTAACCAACTCCCTGCTGATCTAACTGGCCTACTCTAGTACAACTTACTTTACTAAGCAACAGGATTTCAGCCAATGTTTCTTTTCTAGAACAAGCATTGCTACCTGTCTGGTACTTTCTTCTGAAGCTGATGAAAGTCATAGATGTCTCTGGAAGGAGGAGTGCCCTGACCATCCAGTTGCTCTCTTCCTGGGATACCTGAGATGCTGCAGGACGTGAGGGGCAGCCGCCTCCCATGCTTGCTGCTCCAAGACAGAGGCAGAGGCAGGAACATGTGCTGCTCTGAGTGGTACCGGAGTGGGACTCTTAACATGCACATGTACCCTACCCATAGGTAATTAAAGCAATAACAATGTTACAAAGAATGTAAGAACAGCGCAACAGTCTCTGCACTCAGCCTTCCACCTCCCCCACACTGAATTTTTTAATTTCTGTACGAAAACATCCAGACACGCTGCACTGCACACACACACACCCAAAAAAAAACCCTCCAAGTGCTGTAATTGGCCATTTACAGGCGATTCCTCTCCTGCCAGTTTTGAAAGTCTTGAAGTACCTAGCTTCCCTTCCCACCCCTTTAAAAAATAAATACGCAAGGACTTTACCAATTTACAAATTATCTCTTTTTAAAAAGTGAATCACAATCCTGAAGGCTTTCTGCAGGGTGAGTGAAAGGTCCCACTCTTTTCATGCTGGATTGTTTTCCTCCTATACGGAGGGGGTCATGGGCATGCTTTGCCCGCTTCTATGATAAAGACATTGCCCATCTGCAGGTTTGTGAGTTTTTTTCCAGCCAGTCTGCTATGTTTCTAAACAAAATGTTAATTTAAGTCTTCTAGGAAACTTATGGGATTGGGAAAATTCCACTCCTGACAGCTCTTTTGCATGCACCTAAGCACAGCTCCAGGCCACTCTGGACAGAAGGAAAAATGTGTCTAGCTAACAGTCGGGTGTCTAGCGCTCAGTCTACAAGAGATGTGAGCAGACTTCTGTCAGACTGATCTTGTTTTCAATGCAAGATCTGCCTTCCAAAGCATTGTGCAAAAGACAGGCACATTGCATTTTAAACATTTCGAGTCCAACTACTGGTTTTGACTACCAGTGTTCAATGCAGTTCATAGTCTTTGTCAAGAAAAATCTGCCTCTGAGTACCTGAGTCTTTCTTCATTTTACCAGTAGGATTTAAGGCAGGAGGGAGTTTGTGGCTGTTGAGAATCAGAAATCCTTAGAAATCAGTAGACCCACAGATACAGCTCTACTTTCTGGCAACCTCCAAGATCTACAATTAGACTATATGTTAGGCTAGCTGGCATTATAAAAAAACAGACATCTAAGCAGGCTGTACAAAAGCTGCCTAGCCTTAACTTGTCCATAAATAATAACAAAACCAAACAAAAGGGGGGGGGGTTTAAGCTCAAACAGTGCATGTCTTATTGATAAGTGTCTCTAGTGGTTTTTGCTATATTTAAGTTTTGTTTTTATAATAACCCTCTGAGATTTATGTACACGTTTTAATGCTTGTCTGTAACCCCTTCCCACCCACCACCCAGCCTTCTAACTATCTTTAAAAGCATAAAGGAAGCACAGATCCATAATTAAGATGATGTTAGCAGTAGTCAGATTGGAGGCAGCAGCTCACTGAAAGTCTGCCTCGGGGGTTTTCCACATATTGGTGGATGGACAGGATATGGCAGATGAGGCCCCTTGAAAATTAACAAGTGGGTCTACGATGAAATGAGAAGACGCAACTGGCAGGCACGTGGCACACATTTCTTGCTTGTGCCAATTGCCAACCTTCCCCACACAGGGACTCAGCAGAACCGCTCAAATGAGAAACGCATTTTCACAAGAATAACTCTCGTAGTTGCTACAGTGTGATTGATGGTCTTATAGCTGGAACATACAGGTCTGCCAAGCTGCCATTCCTTGCCTGTCTAAAGAAAATATTAAACATCTACCATGCAAAATGTACAGTTATGGAAACCTGACAGTAGAGGGCACTCAACACTAAGAAGAACTGTTAACAAATTTCTGCAGCTGGCTAGGCTAGCTATGCTGGATCAGATCCCCCACATCCCTAGTGCTGTCTTGCCCAGTGTCCATCCAGTTGCCTATGGAAGTCATCAACATGATGAAAAGGGCAACAGTGACTTCTGGGCCCCTTTGGACACCCCACTTCTTCTGCACATGGAAGTTTAGTTTTGCTCTGAAGTCCAAGAGTTATTGATCGGCCCAATGTCTCTGAAATTATGTAACCTTTTAATCATATCTACACCTTGTTGCAGGGATTTTTCCATATACAGTATTAAGTGTGTGATCAATCCCATTCTCACTGCTAGTCTATTCAACAGGGGGAGCCCAGGTTCTAGTATTATATAAGGTATCAGGGGAGACTGTTTAGCTGGGCAGAGGGTCTTAAATTCTCAGCTGTGTACACAGAGATTACAACACATCGAAAAGGAAATTAACAAGATGATGTGCCATTCTGGAAGCATCCTAGAAGGATCCACCAGCACCGCCACAGCAGACTGAAGTTCTCTGCTGTAGAGTTTCTTCCAAGTTAACAAAGAATCTATAGCAGTGCAGTCTTCCCTTGAGTTCTGCTCCTAGCAATGCTCACATGAAAACCCTTAGCAAAAAGTTAATGATACACACAACAGGTAGAGATTTTCTCATTTAATGCATTACCGTACTGCTCTGAGGAAAGTGGCTGAGTCCGTAAGACCCCATTTTAGTATTCAGAGACCCCAATCCTTTGTCATGTTATCTATTCAGTTAAGAGCTGGCATGTTGAAGTGCTTGCCCGCCCCCCCCCCCCCGTCCTGCAGCAAGAAGGAAATGTATGTAATGCTGTGCTTGCTACTTCCTTTGTCATGGGACAGGCAGGGAGACTAGCACACAAATGTCTGAAGGAAGGAGAAGCAAGGCAGTTGCCTTGACAGTAGTTCTCAACAAAGACAAAGAAAAAAAGAGTTAAGCATAAGATGCCAGGCTGGCCACAGAGTGAAAATCTGAGCATCTAGAGCATTGTGTTAAATCAGAGAAGACAATAATAGGCTGACCAGCAGAGAGTGGACCCCTGGGACAAGGGGTGCTGCTGTTCCCCTCTTGGTTAGAAAAGGTGACGGAGGCCCCACCAATTTTCTTCCCACAAAGAATCATGTATGACCAGGAATGTCAACATGAATTTTTCCAGGAAAGAGGTGAGCTGGCATAATGTGTGCATAGAAGTGTACACCATTTCTAAACAGTATGTTTGTCTGGATCACGATATGTCATCAAGTCACATTCTGCCTTTTCGTGCCTCTTTGCAGGGTGTTCTAGGGCCTAAGTACTCAGAGGGAGAGTACCGTTTTGCTAGTGGCGCTCTAGCAGCTTGACCAAGGGTAGGCAAGCTGATTCTTCTGTTGAGAAGCACAGTAAGGAATCAAAGCCCCAACCTCTGGCTCCAGAGCCAGGTACCCAGCTCACAGTGCTATCCAGATAGCTCCATCTGTGTAGATTAATATACTAAATAAATTGAGGATTGGGGCAGGAAATGTCTGGCCCCCTGTGGACCCCCATGAGTGTGGCAGTGTGGAAGCCTCCCGAATCAATGTATTGACAAAATAAAAGGGAGTGAGGACACTCCAAAATATTATAGCACTTTAACAACTTTATTTCAGCATTCACTTCTTCAGACACAAATGCATGCCTTCTATATTTAGACATATCCCCATGGTATTGACAGTCATGATCTGGTGAGGAGACAGATAATAGACCAAGTGACAATGGTTTGTTAATACAGGAATAGGACTATTGAACTCTAAGTTACTATTACGGGTCCTGGCCAGGAGAAATATTTGTAGGTCAGGTGGAATGCTAGGAGATGCTTTTGAGACAGAGGTCAGCGTGTGTCAAGGGAGACAAGTGTTCTATACACATAATATATTACAGAAACCTAGGTTCTTAAGCTTTGTAATGCTTAAAAAGCCTTCTTCTCTATTGTAGCTCTTTGAGATGCATTGGAAATGGTGTATGTCATCAATTCTTGCTCTCTCTCTCTCTCTCTCTCTCTCTCTCTCTCTCTCTCTCTCTCTCAATCCCCCTTTTGTCATTCCTCCTTCCTCTGCCCCCAACTACACTAGCCACTCTGGTCTCTCTGTGTTGCCATGGTGGCAGTTTTCTGACCCATTGTTTATTTTTTAATTTTTTATGCAAAGGTGCCCCCTTCTGTCCTCTGTAGAAAGCAGAAGGGAAGTGCCGGCAGAAGACAACATAAACAACATTAGAGGAGAAACAAGTAAAATGACAGTTGACGTTGTGGTAGATGTTGCTAGGACTCTTGGTGGTGGTGTCAGTAATGGGGCACAGCTGGCATCTAGGTTTGTGACAGGGTCTTACTCCTGATTCCATGTTGTGTTACCTCTTGTGTGTTCATTGTTGCTTAAATCTGTCTGTAGGTAATTATACCCTGGTAAAAGAAAGCATTGTTCTCCAGAATGGGCTGCTGGTCCTTAATAGTGGGCCTCCATGGCCTCCATCGGAAGCTAGCTTGCGGTTTTTACTACTTTCTTTTTCTTTGCCAACATGCTGAGACAGACTAGCATGCCTACTCCTTTAGAAATGGAATTAACATAACATTCTTCAGTACAATTAGAACTTAGACGTCAAGAAGTTATGCTGTAGTTTCATTGCAAGGAAGGAGGAAAGGAATAAAATTAGTTGGCACCACCTATTGTTGGTTTTGGCTTCTTTTCCCTTGGCCGCCCTTGATTGGCACCAGCCACCACCAGAACCAACAATTTCTCCTTACAGAGAACTCGGTCTTCTAGCTGAAGCCGGGCCCATTAAAGAGACATTGTAGCTGCAGATACAGCTAAACTGTGTTAAGAGACTGGTGTTCAGGAAGCTTGTTCTTTAGGGTGAATGGGCTCTGCCCCATCACAGGCTTATGGTGTCCCTAGCCAGCCTCCTCAGAAACAGAACATGTATGTAAGCCACATAGGCTACATAAGTTTAAGTCTGGATCAGACAGCCTCTCTCTGTGTGTGTGTGTGTGTGTGTGTGAGAGAGAGAGAGAGAGAGAGAGTACACAAACACACCCACCCACACCCCTATATGTACTTTTGCCTGGGCTCCATCTTCCATTCGTTGTGGCCCTTCCATCCCACACATCACAACCGCTAGCTGCTGCTGGATAAATGGTAGACATAATGGTGTTTGGGAAAAGTCCCCCGCCTATTTATTTAGGACTTCTGCAAACTATAGGGCGCTTCTCAACTGACTGCTGCCTTCACTACTTGTGGAGATTGGTACCATTTTCACATCCAAAGGACCAACAAAATAAGTTCACTTGCTAGCAGACTGAATCTTTTCACCCTTGGTCGCCCACTATCTTGACATCAACAGCACTTATCCAATCCTTGGGTTTTCCCTGAGGAGTTCTTGCTGCCTCTCCCTGCAATCACAACTCAAAAGACCAGTCTTCTTAACCTTATTAGCGGTGGTATTGTATCAGACTGGAAAGAGATGGAAGGGAGGATAATGGGGGAGAAATGCAGGTGCTTCTGCTGCTATAATAGTGGTACCTCCTGAGTGAAAGACAAAGCCTCTGTATTGTCTGCTTTCCTATTTAGGGGGCTGCTTGACACAGGAGGTGCCTATGGAAGCTAAGCATTTTCATCTCCATGTTTTTAAGAGGAGGCACATACACTAAGCACGTGTCAAACACAGTAGTTGCACTCGTGTCTTCATTCAGCCTAGCACAAATGCCCCATGGGGTGTCTGCGAGGGTGGCACTCTGGAGATTTGCCGTGTGGATGACATCTGTACATGAACAAGGCCCAAAGTAATTATCTGCTTTGCTTTGGCAACAGTGTTTAAGGAGGCAGTGAAAACCCTCCACTGGATGTGAGCTAATCAGAGACTTTACTCAGAAAAAAGAAAGGTAGTTTCAGGCCACAGGAAGTGTGACATGAGCACAGGGAGTTCTGTCCTGAGTGAGAACAGTGGCCCCGATGGAGGATGGGTCAGGTAGAAGGGCTGCTGCTTCCTACTGCTTGCCCATCAAGCAAGAATCATACCTACCCTACTTTTCTGCTTACTTTTGATGGATGGCAGCCATTGGCTGGCTGGACAGCTGAGTGAGTTGGCAGGTCAGGAGTTCAATTCCCCACAGTGCTTCTCAGGAGGAGAGCCATCCTGTGTAGCCTTGGGCAAGCTACACAGTCCCAGGGTTCCCCTAGAAGGTTGTAAACAATTTCTGAGTACTCCCTATCTAGGAAATCGTGGAAAGGATTGCTATAATGAGAACCTGATGGGATTATGGTTGCTGTCTTTAAAGACAACCATTTTTAATGTGGTATTTTCAGTGGGCTTTGATCATTTTTAAGGCTATTGTACATTTTCAAGGCCTGAGAATCTTTAGGGGCCTTTGGCAGCAAGGGAAAAAAATTCTCAACAGTGCAGGCAAATTACACGTCTGCTGAAAGCTCTTCCATAGACATTGGTATATACTGTATGCAGACTCCCTACAGAGATTCTAATGAGTTGGCATTGGTTGTAATCAATTTATGCCATATACTCCCATACCTCTCACACTCGTTCTAGTTTACATAAATGGAACAGGGCTCTAAGAAAAATAATTGGGAGCATCTGAGTGCTCAGCATTGTGTCTTCACACACTTACCCTGCTCCTGCTCCGCTCTAATCCCAAAAGATGCTTACAGAAATTGACTATTTTGTTGTTGCTGTTTTACAAGAAGAGCTCCTCTACACTCTCTATTATCCAATTTTGTTGTAAAAAAAAAAACACCCCAAAACCTTTTTTAAAAAAATTTTTTATTATATAAATCCAACCATATTGATTTAACATCGTGTCACCAGGGTACATCTTATAACCATTTGTAAAACAACTGCTACACACATTACCCTCCTAATCTATATAACAACCTTCTAACCATTGATAGAATAAGTCCCATGTTTGATAATATTTTGTATCTTCTTTTCCTTTGATTTTCAGTGTTAGTCTGTCCATTTCGGCGCAATCCAATATCTTTTTAATTATTTCTTGATCTGTAGGTGTTCCTTCATTTTTCCAGTACTGTGCATAAATAATCCTCGCCGCTGTTAGAATATGCAGTATTAAATATACATTTTGTCTATCAACACTTTCTGGTATTATACCTAACAGAAAGAGCTCTGGCCTAAAATCTACATGCTTTTTGATTATTTTAACAAGCCATGTATGTATTTTGTTCCAAAAATTTTTTGCTTTATCACAAGTCCACCAGAGGTGATAATAGGTTCCAGTTTTTTTATGACATTTCCAACATTTACTTGACCTGTTAGAATACATCTTAGCCAATCTATCAGAAGGTAAATGCCATCTATAAAACATTTTGTATAAATTCTCTTTATAAGATGTTGCCATTGTCATCTTATAGTTTCTAGACCACAGCCCTTGCCATTTTTCTAAGTCAATATTGTACCCAAAATTTTTTGCCCATTGAACCATCGTTTCTTTGACCTGTTCATCCTCCATTTTCCAATTTAGAAGGACTTTGTATACTTTCCTAATTAATTTATCATCTGATGTTAACAATATTTGATCAAAAGTTGTCTGTTCTTTATAAAAATCATACATTTTAAGATCCCGTTCATATCTTGATTGTATTTGCATTATAGACCACCACGATGCATCTAACCCCTGTTCTATAAGATCTTGTTTTGGCTTTAATCTCCTATCTTTGTCTAAAATATCTGTATAAGTCAAAATTTTTCTAACATTCAAAAGGTTGGGATGAACAAATGCTTCTATGCCCTGTATTGCTTTCAAATAGGTTATGCCGAATACAGATTAATGTTCCGTAGAATAGACTTGTCCTTCTTAGCCTCCCCTTCAGAGCAGCGGACCGCTCCTCTCTTTTGTCGCCGCTTTTCTTCCACAGGTAGGGGACAGCTTAGAGTTCTTCTGTCTTTTAAGGAGTTATTTTAGTCAGGAATGTTGATAGAGTTAGTAAGAGGAGAAGAAAAATAATCTCACCCAGGTTGATAACACGATGTAAAATATCCAAAACTTAGTGCTGTTTTCTTCGGCAGCCGATGACTTGGACAAACCGCTAGCAAGCAAGCGGTTTGTTTTCCTCCTGCTGGTTTGGGGAGTTTCCTGGATCAAACGAAGACAATTGCCATTATCTTCGTGATCTACAGGTATCTCCCCCTCGCTCGTCACCTCTCCGGGGTGACTTAAGCCCCTTGGGGCTCCCTAGCAGGCTGGAAAGCAGTCTCGGGGAGCAGAGCTCTGTCTCCCTGGACTGTATCGTCACGACACGACGTCAAGCCGGTAGTCCACCCCCAAAACCTTTTAAAGGGCGATAGGTAAGGATGCTGGGGAAGGGCACTTGAAACAGAGCACAGTTGCCCCCATGTCTCCTGCCGGGTACAAGGGGACATTATGAACCAACCCATATAAATTATTTTTAAATTTTAATTATTTTTAATTTTGGAGTATGTTTAAGAGTGCTGAGGCCACAGTTGAGTCCTTTGATGTGTGGCCTTATGGCCATATATTCCTCACCTCCAACCTAGAATTAGTGGTTTCTAAATCAAGGAAGGGGGTTTACAAGTATAGAGCAGGTCCCACTCTCTAGGTAACCACCTCATGTACTGATGGGGAAAGGAGGCACTGTCCTATTATATTTCTTCCATATGAGAAACTGTGGCCCTCCAGATGTTGCTGGGCAGCTGGAAGGCTGGGGCTGCCCACCTCCACTCTCGGTGAATGTTACCAGGCAGGTGGGAACACCTGCAGGGGGCTTTACAGTAGTGGCCGTACCTTCTCTCTCCTCCCAAATTCTCATATGTTCTGAACCAAATGGGGGAGATGTGCTAGTGAAGTTCTACAGTATGTATACTATGTCAAAAGGAGAGAAATGGATCAATTATTCACTGTCCCTTTTAACAGAATGTTAAAACTTGTTGACTTTTTTACAGGCTGGGGAGAGGTGTTTGCAGGATTTCTGCCTCAGATGCCAAAATAATGTGGCAGGCTTTGGGCATGATGGGTCTTGAACTGGAAGAGAGAAGGCATTTGCTGTTTCAACTAAGATAACAAAATTGAGAAGGGCAGCCCCCCTGCCCCCCCTGCATTTTATGGCTCAACACAGGTATGAACTGATGTGTCATACTTTAAGTTCCAATTTTTAGAAATGGATAGATAACCAGCTGTGGAGGGAGCCATTCCTTTGTTAAATGTCCCAGGAGCATTGAAAGCTGTAGCCTACTATAATCAGGGCCCGTGCCAGGCTTTTTTGCACCCTAGGCAAGACTAACTGCTTGCGCTCCCCCCCCCCCCAAACCAATTTTCAAAAACAGACAAATTGTAGGAAAAACTGAAAGTACAAAAGTTGAAATTGTGAAAAAATTATTTTAAAAAACTGAGAGACCAATATAACAGTCTTCAATTTTCTTTCTCAAATACAAAACAGTTTTAGCACACAAATCATCTTGAATCATCGTATGAACTGTAATGTCTCTTAAATGCTTCTATTTTTGCCACATCAAAATCTCATTTTGTGTGCCTTTTCTTTTGCAAATTTTGTCACTGATTCCTTCAGGTCAATGGCTGATGCTTCAACATGTTCAATTTATATAGCTGACAAACCAACTAGTCTACTTTGCAGCATTGTTGGGCATAAATATGTTTTTGTAAGCTTGAGCTTTGAGAAACTGCGTTCACCACTAGCCACTGACACCGGAAGTGTAAGAAGGATCCTTAGAGCAACAGAAACATTAGGCAGACTTTCCAGGAGTTTTTCTTGCACTGTGAAGAGAAGTACTCCTTGTGGTGGCATAGACTTTGGAAGTCTTCGAGCTATTGCTATAAGGTCACAGCACAGATCAGCATCAATATCTCTGCTTCCATTGTGCATCAATGATTTTTCCAATTTCTTGCAGGCCTTAAGTACATCTTCAGTATGTTTTTTGTTGATTTTATATATTTCATACAGGAAGCCGAACAAGGAATTATATTGTTGTAGCTGTTGGAATCTCTCTTCAACAGATTGTATGGCCATGTCTAAGACAGCATAATAGAAACTTATTTTGAATTTCTGCTTTGGATCTTGTGGTGCCCCCTCTTGTGCTTCATACTCAAACTGCTTTTTTGTTCTTTTTCTAACTTGTTCTTTCTCAAAGTTTGGTAGTATTTCTAGCTCCTTTGTAATCTCAGTAGCATCCAACAAAACGTTGAAAACCCGCATCAAATCTAAAGCCCACAAATTAAATCTTAGTCACTTGCTTGTAGCTGAATTTCAATCATTTTCCTTATTTTATAACAGCTTGCTTGTAAGATTAATTTCAAAAAGAATATTGTACCATATAACAAGGGATACCACAAATTTGAATTTACAAATTGCATCAGCAAGGGCCTTAGCTTCAATTTGAGAACTATTTCCAGATAAATTCTTTAGGCTTGTGTCATCAAAGATCTCTATTAAAGCATCATATATACTACCAAGATGATATATCAGGGGTTTTAAAGCATTGATCCAACTCTCGTTTGACTCAGTGGCTTAACAGTTACGCCTGATACATGGCTAGTTAGAATATGCCAATGCCGAGTTGATGCAGAGAAATAATTATAGATCTGTGGAATCAAACTGAAAAAACTTGTTGCTTCCAGACAACATTTAGTGGCATCATTGACTACCAAGTTTAAAGAGTGTGCATTGCAGGGCACAAAAAGGTGCATGGATTTATGTCTAGGACTCTCTTTTGTATGCCATTTTCTTTGCCATTCATGTTACTCCCATTATCATAACTTTAACCACGCAGCTCGATTGGCTGTCCATTTGCTCAAGCTGTCCAAGAAGAGTTTCTGTCATAAAGACACCTGTAGTGTCCTTTAGTGGAACAAATCCCAAGAAAAGTTCTTTTATCATAACCTCAGGGTTGGACATCTCAGTATCTGATGGTTTGATCACATTGACAAAACGTACAATCATTGTCATTTGTTCAGTATGACTAACATCAGGTGTGCAATCCAGGATAACTGAATAGTATTTGGCTGCCTTTATATCTGCTAACATTTTCTGTTTTATAACATCTGCTAGAAGTTGTATGTTCATTCATGAGAGGATCAAAAAAGGCTAAATATTCTAAAAACTTCAAAATTTTCCATTGTTAGCACTGTACAACTTTTCAGTAGTACCACGGAATGCCAAGTTTTGCACACCAAGATGTCTGACCAAACCAATCAAGCATTCCAAGATTTGTTGCCAACATTATTGTTCTTGCCTGATTTTCTGCTAGTTAATATCATCAACTAAGTGAGAGAGGGAAGCTGCAGGATCTTCACCAAAATTGTCTCCCCCACTGTTGCCTGTTCATCAGCCCTGTTTGATGACTTATAACCCCAGGAATACCGTATTTGCCAGCGTATAAGACTGGGTATATAAGATGACCCCAACATTTCCACTCAAAATATAGAGCTGTATACTCGCCATATAAGACTACCCACTCCTTCTGCCTTTTACCCCCCTCCCCCCATAGCAAGGCATGCCACGAATTGGGGCCCAAGCAACGCTAGGGTTTACCTGAGGTGGGGTTTTAAAGGACGCGGATAGGTAGTGGTGGGGCAGACCGACAGGGTGAGCCCGCTTTTCATAAGATCCTCTACCCTCAATCACAGCAGCCGGAGATCCACTTGACAAGGGCTCGGAAGCTTGGAGGGGCAGACACCGCTGCGGCAGGGCAGACTGGCCGGGGTGGCCGTACCTGAGTAACCCCAGGAGGCTTTCGTTGGTTTCAGCGGCAGGCCCAGGGGTGGGGAGGAGCATCAGGGACACCCTTCCTGGATGGCGCAGCCTGCGTTCGTGGGTCGGCCTACCCACTTCTGGACGTCTTCTCTCGGCGGGTGCAGGCAGAATCCCGAAGATGGTAGCCAGAGGCCCCGGCAGCCTTGCCTTTCCCATCTGCGCTGGGAAGTCCTGTGCCTGTGTGGGCTGCCTGTCAGGGGCACACGGATATATCTGCTCTGGGCTGTTGGAGTTTTCATCAGTTTGGGTGGGGGAAGCCCCTGGTGTGAGGAGGAAGTAGCAGGACCATCAAAGAGTGAGCCGTCCCCTCAACCAACCAAGATAGAACAAGAGATAAAGCCTGAAAGGGAGTTAGGAGCGAGACCGAAAGAACAGCAAGTGACAGATGCGCACGCGAAGGAGGAAAGAAAGATCCGTGAGGCTGAGATAGGAGAGGGAGAAGGCAGGGGAAAGCGCGAGGAGGAGAAACGGAAGAAACGGTCAGAAACGCCAGTTGAAAGTGAGGGCGAAAAGTGGGACCGTGACAGGGAGAGAATAGACGTGTTTTTGACGACGGAAGAAGGGAATAGATCAAAGGAGACGCAAAAAGTAACCGTGATAGAGGAGAAAGCGACTGAAGAACCAGACGAAGAAGTGAGGGTGTTCTCAGTCCCACAGAAGAGGCTAGCCGAGAGCGAAATAGATGATGAATATAAAGATCCAGCTAAAGGAAAGTTCAAGCCGATAATACCTGGTCTTAGCCCTGAAGAATGGACAGTTCTGGTGTATCACAGGGCTCGAGGTCCAGAGAAAATGGTACATCAATTAGATCCGGAAGTAGAGAAAGAGCTGTTGAAAGAGGGGGATTGGGCCCGCCATCCCTGTTGCGGGACCCTCTGTGTAGTCCGCAACGGGTTTCAGAGAATGCCAACCGAGAAAGAGAAAAATGCGAAAACCTACTATTAAAAGAGTTACCTGTTGACAAATCGTTAGCTTGGTTTTGGGATGATTCCCCACCTCATTTGATGTTACAAAAACCTGTTGATGTTGAAAGAAGAGTTGACTCAAGATATGTTAATAAAAATTCTTTATTTCTTAATCCTGAAGCCTCTTTCGTCATTCCTGAGGCAGAGTCACATAAAGATGTAGGCGAACCCCCCCACATTGGCGCCCAACCCGGGGCTGGTTCAGAAACACCGAACGAAAGAGAAGAAAATCTTAAACAAATAATAACGCGACAAGAAAAGATGATAAAATTCTTAGCCGAGCAACAAAACCTCATTCTAAATCAGTTGGCAAAAAACCCTGAAAAGAAGACGATGGGAACTGAAGATGGTGGGAAAAATGCATGGGTGGCGGGTCCAGCCCCTATTAGATTACAGAAGATGACAGCTGAAGACGACCCTGAAGCTTACTTAAACACCTTTGAAAGAGTTGCGTTGGCGGCGGGTTGGCCGAAAGAACAATGGACTCTAATTCTCACTCCCTGTCTATCTGGTAATTTACAAGAAATAATCGACACGTTATCTCCAGTAGAAGCGATGCAGTATGATAAAGTTAAATCTACTATTTTACAAACTTTGAATTTAACTGAGGAGGCTTATAGGAAGAAATTTAGGAATTTAAGAATGAAGCACGGTTTACATCCTCGTACGTTAGTACAGAAAATGAAAGCGAACTTGTTAAGGTGGTTAAGGCCAGAAGAGAAAACCAAAGAAGAAATCCTAAATGAGATAGTTATGGAACAGCTTGTCACGACGATGACTACTAACATGAGAGCTTGGGTGCAGAGGAACCACCCACGTGATTTGGAAGCTGCAATCCAATTGGTTGAAGACTTCTGTATCGCTGACGAAGGAACACGTGAAAGCGGCTGGGCAAATCCGGAGAGGCTGAAAGCACGGGAAAAGATGGCGTCTGAAGGCAACAGTGCTGCGCAACGCGCCGGAATAGCAGGAAAAGAAGTTAAAATGGAGAAAGCCGGAGGCAGCAAGCACAGAATTATGGAAGCATACCCCAACTGGAAGGAACAGCGCGAATTTAAGGGGTCTTGCTTCCGTTGCGGGGCCGAGGGACATCAGAAAAAAAATTGCCCCGGAGTGGATTGCTCCTGGGTTAAGCAGTGGAGCCAGGTGACTGGGGGAAGTGCTGGTTTTAATAAAGAATGGGAAATAGAAGTGTTGGTTAACGGAGGGACAAAGAAAGCCTTGATCGATTCAGGGAGTGGTAAAACTCTGGTGAAGAGTTTGGATGGGGTTGACGCGAACGGAGAAATGAAAATTAGATGTATTCACGGGGATATAAAGGCGTATAAAACCGCGTACGCTACAATAGAAATAAATGGGGATAAAAGAAGGATGGAAGTTGGTGTAGTACCCGGATTGGTTAGAGAAATGTTATTGGGAAGAGACTGGTTGGGAATCGATAAACTGATGAAAGATAAAGAATGTAAAAAAATTGAATGTGTTAATATTGAAGCTGTGGATGATTTAGAAGAGATATCTCGGGAGGTAACACGATTTTGACAACAAGACGACGTATCTCTGGCTAAATTCTTTGAAAGAGCCAAGAAAGAAGGAGAAGTAAAGAAAGGGGAAATAGGATTTGAGATATGTGATGGTTTATTATATAGACTGTCTATCGACGGGGTTAAGCAACTGGTGGTGCCGGGAAAGTGGAAAGAAAAATTATTGTATTTAGCACATGATGTTCCCATGGCCGGTCATCTGGCCGTAAAAAAGATGGGTCCCAGAATTTTGCAAAGGTTTTGGTGGCCTAATGTTTGGGCAGATATTGAGAATTATTGTAAAACATGTAAACAATGTCAATTGACGCAGCCAAAAGCCGAGCCAGGGGGAGAATTAATACCTATGCCTTTGGTTGACACTCCATTTGAACGGATTGGTTTAGATATTGTGGGACCCTTAACGAAATCTGCTGGAGGGCATGTGTATATTTTAGTCATAGTTGATTATGCAACGAGATATCCTGAGGCAATACCTTTAAGAACTGTAACTTCTAAAGTTTTGGCTAAAGAATTAATGCAAATTTTTTCCAGATTGGGATTCCCTAAGGAGGTAATAACAGACCAAGGGTCAAATTTTATGAGTCAAACTTTAAAGGAAATGTGGAAGCTATTAGATGTAAAGCCCTTACATACCACCGTCTATCATCCTCAATGTAACGGATTAGTGGAAAGATTTAATAAGACTTTGAAAAGCATGCTGAGAAAATTGGTCATGGATAAACCTAAACAATGGCATCTTTTGATTGCGCCTTTAATGTTTGCAATTAGAGAAGTTCCACAGGCATCTACCGGTTTCACTCCATTTGAATTATTATATGGAAGGAATCCCAGGGGAATACTAGATTTGGTGAAAGAAAGTTGGGAGTATGGTAGAGACAAATCTCAATTGCAAATTAAACAAATTATAGAAATGAGGGAACATTTAAATCACATCTCTAAAGAAGCTAAAAAACAGTTAAAAAGAGCACAGAGTGAACAAAAACGTAGATACGATAAAAATGTTAGAAGACGGACATTTGAAGTTGGGCAAAAAGTATTGTTATTACTTCCCTCAGAACAATCTAAGTTATTTGCCAATTGGCAAGGGCCGTATGAGGTAATTAGAAAGTTGAATGACGTGGATTACGAAATAGCTACCCCTGATAAGAAAAAGGGAACAGGAATTTTTCACGTGAATTTATTAAAGGAATGGAGAGAGAGAGAGAGTTTCTTGAGTGAAATAGAAGAGGAAAATTTTGGGCCAGAAGTTAGAGAGTGTATAAAACCTGAAGAAGAATTAAAGTTGGAAGACAATCTTAACAATGAGGAAAAGATGAAAATAAGGGAAATTGAGGGAAATTATAAAGATGTATTTTGCAATAAGCCAGGATCTACGAATATGGGAATACACTGTATTAATACTATACCCGGTAAGATAGCAAGATCAGGTGGAAGAAATTGGCCGCATTATATTAAAGAAAAGATAAATAAAGAAGTGGATGAGATGTTGTCATTAGGAGTAATAGAACCATCGTATAGCCCATGGAGAAGCTATCCGGTAATGGTGCCTAAATCAGACGGTAGTGTCAGATTGTGTATAGATTTTAGAAAGCTGAATGAAATCTCTAAATTTGATGCATACCCTATGCCTAAAATAGAGGACTTGTTAGAAAAGATAGGCGGAGCTAAAATTCTGAGTTCATTAGATCTGGTAAAGGGATATTGGCAAATTCCGTTGAGGGAGGAAGACAAAGAGAAAACAGCTTTTGTCACTCCAAAAGGACTGTTTCAATATTTAAAAATGCCATTCGGTTTGCACGGAGCTTCCGCGACATTCCAGAGAGTAATGGACAAAGTACTAGAGCCAGTAGAGAAGTTTGCAGCTGCTTACATAGACGACATCTTGATTTTCAGTAAAGATTTCAAAGAACACTTAATACATTTAACTAAGGTGTTGAATGAGTTAAGGAAGGCCAATTTAAAGGTAAACCCCTCTAAGTGTAAGATTGCTAGAGAAAGTATAAAATATTTGGGATTTCTAATTGAAGATGGAAGGATACAACCCACACCCGATAAGGTTGACAAAATAACAAAATGGCACGTTCCAAAGGATAAAAGGGAAGTACAGCAATTTTTAGGCTTAGCAGGGTATTACCGGCAATTCATTCCAAATTATTCAGAGGTCACAGCGCCTTTGATAGATTTGACAAAAAAGAAAAAAATCAAAAAAATAATTTGGGGTGATAAAGAACAATTTGCTTTTGATAAAGTGAAGGAGATCTTAAACTCATTGCCTCACAGATATGCTCCTGATTTTGAATTACCATTCTTGGTGCAGACTGACGCATCAGAAAGAGGAATAGGTGCAGTGCTGTCTCAAATTAAAGATGGAAGAGAGTATCCTGTCATGTATATCAGTAAAAAGTTAAGTGAAAGAGAGAGAAAATATTCTACGATTGAAAAGGAAGCCTTGGCTGTGAAATGGGCTATCCAATCATTTAAATATTATTTACTAGGTACAACTTTTGTTTTAATGACAGACCATGCTCCTTTACAATGGTTAAACAAAATGAAAGATTCTAATGCAAGATTAACCCGGTGGTATCTTAGCCTGCAACCGTTTTCCTTCACGGTCCAATATAGAAAAGGGAAAAATCATATTAACGCAGATTATTTCTCTCGGCAGGATATCGAGGAAGAGATAGATGTCGAGAGGATGGCCCACTCAAGGGAGGGGGCGTGTGAGGAGGAAGTAGCAGGACCATCAAAGAGTGAGCCGTCCCCTCAACCAACCAAGATAGAACAAGAGATAAAGCCTGAAAGGGAGTTAGGAGCGAGACCGAAAGAAAAGCAAGTGACAGATGCGCACGCGAAGGAGGAAAGAAAGATCCGCGAGGCTGAGATAGGAGAGGGAGAAGGCAGGGGAAAGCGCGAGGAGGAGAAATGGAAGAAACGGTCAGAAACGCCAGTTGAAAGTGAGGGCGAAAAGTGGGACCGTGACAGGGAGAGAATAGACGTGTTTTTGACGACGGAAGAAGGGAATAGATCAAAGGAGACGCAAAAAGTAACCGTGATAGAGGAGAAAGCGACTGAAGAACCAGACGAAGAAGTGAGGGTGTTCTCAGTCCCACAGAAGAGGCTAGCCGAGAGCGAAATAGATGACGAATATAAAGATCCAGCTAAAGGAAAGTTCAAGCCGATAATACCTGGTCTTAGCCCTGAAGAATGGACAGTTCTGGTGTATCACAGGGCTCGAGGTCCAGAGAAAATGGTACATCAATTAGATCCGGAAGTAGAGAAAGAGCTGTTGAAAGAGGGGGATTGGGCCCGCCATCCCTGTTGCAGGACCCTCTGTGTAGTCCGCAACGGGTTTCAGAGAATGCCAACCGAGAAAGAGAAAAATGCGAAAACCTACTATTAAAAGAGTTACCTGTTGACAAATCGTTAGCTTGGTTTTGGGATGATTCCCCACCTCATTTGATGTTACAAAAACCTGTTGATGTTGAAAGAAGAGTTGACTCAAGATACGTTAATAAAAATTCTTTATTTCTTAATCCTGAAGCCTCTTTCGTCATTCCTGAGGCAGAGTCACATAAAGATGTAGGCGAACCCCCCCACACCTGGATACCGCATGATACTGGACGGTATGTAGAATGAGGTGGGCGGGCATTGGGAGGCTACTATGGGCACCGGGTGAGCATCAGAAGGCCACTACGGGCAGCTATGTCTATCCCAACTGAAGTGCACCCGGCATATAAGACGACCCCCCCCTTGGAGGCATGTTTTTCAGGGCAAAAAACTAGTCTTATACGCCAGCGGATACAGTAGGTCACAGTGGCTGGTGTCAACGGGACATTTGTAAGAAATAAGGGTTGCAGCAGGGGTCACCTCAAGGGGAGGTACTCAAGGGTACGCAGTACTGGCAACTCTGAAAGTGCTTATTTATTTATTTTTACTTACCCAGTGGTTTTTTATAGCTTATTTCCATTGACACCAGGGGTGATATATGCAACTGATTTATGCTAATGAGAGTACCAGCAGCTCTTTTTTAATGAAATGACCCAAGTTGCAGTATATAGAAAAAAATTATAAGACTTTATAAATAATTATATTCCATAGCACTGTTGTGGTATTTATCTTAAAATTTTAAAATATAAAATTTCAATTGCATTTTTTCTCAAGAAACTAGCCTGTATAAAATTGCCTCTCTCAGGTCAGTTCTGCGCTCCTGAGGTCAGTTTTGTGCCCCTCTCAGGTTTGCACTCTAGGTGGTTGTCTAGTTTATCTAGTGGTAGCTCCGGCCCTGACTATATGCAGCTCCTGCGAAAATCGTGTGTGTTGATTCTTTCGTCACTAAAGAATAATTTTCAACTCTTGGGCCAGCATAGTAGATAAACTCTTGATTAGTTCTCACTTAAGTTCAAGATAAAGAATACAGTAACATCCAGAGAAAAGATACAATGAAGAAGCTCATGCCAGAGAATCTGTGTCGTCACATTCTGCAGAAACTTTGGGTCAACCCAAGATAATTCTTTCTTATTAGGTAAAATTTATTATTTAAAAATTATGAACCGCCCAGAGACCTCTGGGTAGAGTGGGCGGCATATAAATTAAATAAATAAATAAATAAAATAAATGAACCACCACCATGGTAGACTGCTACATCAACAGGAATACAGTGTCCAGATCAAGAGAATCATGCCACTCTGTTCTGCTTTGCTCAGAACTCACCTTGAATACTGTGTCCAGTACTGGGCCAGGCCATTTACGGATGCTTACATGTCCAGATGGCAGCAGCCATGATGCTAAGCTTTCCGTGATGAGGAACAGTTGAAGAGTACATTTTGCTTGGATATGATTAAGACGTGGTAAGACAGCTGGCTTCAAATATCTGAAAATTGTTATATGGAACAAGAATGTTTTGTACAGTTCCAGAGGGTAGGAACTGGAACAATGGATTAAAATTACATGAAAAGAAATTCTGCCATAGGAAGGGCAAGGACAATGGAACATATTTTCTAAGTTGGGGGGCAGGGAAATTAACTCTCCTTTTCCGGAGACTTTTAAATAAGCTGGACAGCCATCTGTCAGTGATGCTTAGCTCTGGATCCCTGCTTTAGCAGGGGGTGTGACAAGATTCCACCTCAGGTTGCATATGACTCATTAATTGATTTCCTCTTCTTTATTTAGCCCTTCCATTTCTTTTGATTAATCATAACGTTATACATACACATGGATAGGAAACCGTGAGAGTGCTGTCTCAGACTGCATATATTGTACATATCAGCCACAGCACTGGTTCATGTGCTGCTCGCAGACATTGCATGCCTTGTTTTAAATGAAACCATGGATTGGTGTACTGGATAAGCACAGTGAGACCCACAATCTTTTAACTGAAAAAGGAGGCTCATTCCCCTTTGATACAGTTGCTGTGAGACATGAAAAACACAATTTCATACCAAATATTTTTAAAATTTCCCTTTTTGCATGCATTCAACTTGAGAAATTTAAAGGCTTGATTTCTTGAGATATCTTCCCCATCCACACAGCAACATCAATCCAATCTGGGCTTTGTCAAATTTGTAGGCTCTCTGTTACAGAGCAAGGGAAAGAAATTCAAGGTTGTACTGATCACTTTGCAATCTCATGGCGCTGGCTTTGTTTACTGACTCAATCCATTTTATTTATTTATTTATTTGATTTATACCCCGCCTATCTGGACTACCAGACCACTCTAGGCAGCTTCCAATACAAAATGAGGCAATAAAACACTGACAAGTACATGATGATTCAGTAATAGCTACAATGAAATAAAGAATAGGGAAAAGTAAGAAAAAATCAAGAGTTGGCTGGAGGGAGGCCTGAATGAACAACCATGTTTTTAATTGGGTTTTAAAGATGCCCAGCGTAGGGGCCGTGTGAATCTCCGGAGGGAGATTGTTCCAGAAGCGAGGAGCCACCACCGAGAAGGCCCAGTTTCGTGTCTTCTCCTTCCGGGCCTCTCTCGGCGTCAGGCTCCTCAGCCTCCTGACTAGTGTGGGTGATCCGGGTAGACCTTGGTGGAAGCAGACGTTCCGCCAAATATCGAGGTCCTAAACTGTTTAGGGCCTTGTAAGTAAGCATTAAAACTTTGAAGTTGATGCGGAAACAAATGGGCAGCCAATGCAATGTGGCCAGAGTTGGAGAAATATGTTGGTATTTTCTCACTCCGGTGAGGAGTCTGGCCGCCGCATTCTGCACCACCTGAAGATTCCACATCAGCCTCAAAGGCAGCCCCAAGTAGAACACGTTACAGTGGTCTAATCTTGAGATTCTGAGCGCATGCACCAAAGTAGTGAGCGCCCCCGTGTCGAGGTAGGGTCGCAGCCGGGCAATCCGCCAAAGATGGAAAAAGGTGGTGCGGACTACCGATGCCACCTGCATTTCCATGGTGAGCGTCGGGTCCAAACATATGCCCAAGCCGCGGACCCCACTCTTTGCGGCCAGGGTGACCCCCCCCAAACGTGAAAGAGCCACCCAAGCTGCCTACCACGGGAGCACCCACCCTCAGAACTTCTGTCTTGTCCGGGTTCAGCCTCAGCCCATTCTCCTGCATCCATTGCAGTATGGCCCCCAGGCAGCGCTGAAGGGACAGGACGGCATCACCTGCAGTTGGTGAAAAGATGTAGAGCTGGATGCCATCGGCATATTGATGACACAAAGCCCCACATCCCCTGATGACCCCACCCAGCGGCCTCATATAGATGTTAATCAGCATTGGGGAGATGATCGACCCCTGTGGAGCCCCACAATTGAGACTCCACGGGGCCGAGACACTCTCTCCAAGCTGTACTCTCTGGGGATGGTCCCCCAAGAAGGAATGGAGCTAGATGAGTGCCGAGCCACCAATTCCCAACTCGGAGAGCCTCCCCAGGAGGATACTGTGATCGATGGTATCAAAGGCCACCGAGATGTCGAGGAGGACCAACAGAGACATTTTGCCCCTGTCAGCCTCCCTCAACAGGTCATCGTACAGGGCGACCAATGCCGTCTCTGTACCATGGTGCGGCCTGAAGCCCGACTGAAACGGATCCAGGGCATCTGTTTCATCCATGGGCTTAGAGCTGATCAGCCACCACCCTCTCCATCACTTTGCTCATGAAAGAAACATTGGCGATGGGCCTATAATTGCCAATTTCGTCCGCCACCAAACTAGGTTTCTTTCTTATGGGCCTAATGAGTGTCTCCTTGAGGGCAGATGGAAATCTGCCCTCAAGGAAAGACCCATTTATTATTACTGTGGCCCATTCTGTTGTTATCGGCCTGGCTGCTTTGATTAGCCAGGCCGGGCAAGGGTCAAGGGAGGAGGTGGTGGCACAAAGCCCCCCTGTACCTTGGCCACAGAATCAGGCGTTACAGGCTGAAAGTAGTCGAAAATCACTGGGAAGATGGAGCGCTGGACATCTCTGCTCGACTCACTCTCCTTTTTTAGAGAGCTCCTGGCGGATGGCCTCCACTTTAGATTTAAAGAAGGCTGCAAACTGGTCAGGTGAAAAACTAGGGGGAGGCCTATCACCTGATCCAGTTCTGGATAGGTTGTGCACTATACGGAATAACTCCGCCTGCTGGTTGGATGCTTCGCTTATCCAGTTAGTGAAGAATGATCTACATGCAGCCTTTACCTTAGTCAGGTAAAGGTTAGTTGCGACCTTAACAACTATCCAGTTATAATCCCTCGGGTTCTTCCTCCATCTATGCTCTAGCCTTCTCCTATATTGCTTCATTGCTCGAAGCTCCTGGTTAAACCAGGATGCAGGCCGAGCTGTGAGCCGGAGAGGGCGTTTAGGCACGATCGTGTCTATAGCCCTAGTGGCAGCGATGGACCAGCTGTCAACCAGAGCCTCGACAGGAGCGCCAGCCAGGTTAGCTGAAACACCTCTCATGGCCTCCTGGAATCCAACAGGATCCAGTAGCCTTTGAGGGCGGACCATAGAAATAGGTCCCTGCTCCCTGCGAGGGGGGAGTGCCACTGAGAGGTTACATTTTATTAGGTGGTGATCTGACCATGACAAGGGGAGCGACACAAGGTCGGTCACCATCAGATCACACTCACTCCAATTAGTGGAAAAGACCAGGTCCAATGTATGGCCTTCCACGTGGGTGGGGTCGATGACATGTTGGGACATGTTCAAAGAAGCCATGGTTTCCAAGAACTCAAGAGCTGGCCCTGTAGTCTTTGCCCCCGCGTGCATGTTGAAATCGCCCAAGACGAGAAGCCTCAGGGATCCCAACAATGCCGCAGAGACAAAGTCGGCCAGCTCCAGTAGGGAAGTGGCTGGGTCGCGGGGAGCACGCTAACCCAGCAAAATCCCAATACCATCCTTAGCACGTGACACGAGGCACGACACGTGGAGTGCCTCTAGACCTGGCTTTACCACCAAAGAGCGCCTAGTAACATCTAAGTTGGATTTGTAAACAATGGCTACTCCCCCCATGCCTCTCCAGTCTACCCTGGTGCTGGACAGCATAACCGGGCGGGCAGATGACTCATCTTGAGTCTTCCTCTTTCCTTATGGTCTTCAACGTCTACCAACTTTGTCTTTTCCACTCAATGTGCATGTATATGTTTCATTCATGTATGTGTGTTTCCTTTTGCCTTTCCAGGGCACTGGCATAGCTGGTGCATTGAGGATGGTGAAGGAGAAATGGCAGAAGTCAGCCTTGGAGGAGGACCCAGAGCCTGCGGTGGAGGAGGGGGGAGGAGCAGCAGAGCTGTGCACCACAGTGGAGGAGGAGTCTGCCCACAGCCCATCTGAATGGACTAGTCCTGCAGCCGTGTTCACGTTTGGGTCCTGTTTCCTACCTCCTAGGTGTATAGAGGTAGTAATTGCTTGGATTAAGTTCCAGTGTGAGCAGCCCCCCTCCGGTTCCTAATTGGTGTTGGCTGGGTGGTCTGTCTGTGCAACTACTCAGCAATACCCATGGGTGGAACTGGCATGTGAAGGGTAGTGCCAAGTCTTGCGTGGGACGCCCTACTATAGGACTCCATGACGTAGCAGGCAGGACATGTATCTAGTCTTCATGGTCACTAATGATCTGGCCCACTTGTGTTTCGTGTGGTGAAGACGCTTGTCAACATCCAAATGTATGTGGTACACCCAGTATGCTACCTATAGAATAAGGTGTGCAGCCTGCATAAGTGTTTTGTCCACCTGGAGGAGAATCATTGGCAGTGGAACCTCTTCCACAACCTGGCTCAAGAGTCCAATGTGCATCAGTAAGTAGTTAATAGTTTTATTATTGAATGATTCACAAATGGCAATAGGATTTCGGCCATTATTAGAAACCAAGACTGTGATATTTATTAACATGAGCTCTTTGGCAATTAGACTCTTTCTGATATACAAGTGCATATACAATTGACTATACCAGGTTTGTATGAACATTCCATTGTACGCCTGTATATGGGCAGAGTGCCAGTATGGTTGGCAGTTGTGATTTAATTCTTCTTGGTTAGTGGGACTTGAATGTTTTGGGGAGGAAATGGGCTCTATGGCAGTTTTTAGAGTTCAGTTTAGAATCAGTTAGAGAGTTAGATATGAGAGTTTGATACAAGAGAAAGAAGTCTGCCTGAGAGCCAGGAGAGGTAACCTGTGTAAGAGTCTATTAAGACTCTGTAAAGAAGTTATTTTGGTGTTAAAATACATAAAAAATACTTTATTGTTGTTTTAACCTTTATCATTCACATCCTAGAATGTACCTTTCCATTAATATTTGCCAATCTGTGGTTCCTCAATAAAATCTTCTTGGTTTGTTTAAATCAAACTCTCCTACACATGTGAAATAACACAAAAGCTATAAATATGACATTCGTGCCATAGCTTTGCCAGTAGATGGGGGGACTGCTGAACTTCAGGAAAACGCAGAACAAGAAATAGATTTCTTGGTAATTTGGCTATCCAACAAACAACTTACCGTTCCAAGGCTGCCCATTTTTTTTACCCATTTGACTAATTCCATATAGAAACAACAGCCAAAATTAGTCCCCCCACCCCACCCGGAGAACTTAATACAATTTAGAAGTGGAACACTTTAGTAAATAGTTTTCAAGTCTTGTTTCCAAAGTCTACAAAACCTCAGAAACTGAAGTCTCTGATGCTACATAGTAGAGGGAGGGTATAAAAATGTTTGGAAGAGAAAGAAAAAGGCTGTCTACTCTACCATCTTTCCATGAACTCTGAAGACAAATGAATTGTACCTTGTTTCAGGCCCGGCAGATCCTTAAACAAAAACACTTTGGTTATAATTTGGGAATTAAGTGCAATGTTTTGTACTACAGTGGCTGTGGATCTGATCAATACAGTATTACACAATTCAGGCCCAGAACCCCAGGAGAAAACATTAGCACTGAATGCTTCATTCACATGTGCCCCCATCCCCACTGGAACAAAGCAGATTCCACATGGATGTCTGTGCAGGAAAGGGCACCTCTGTATCAAAATGCCTGCAGCCAAACATTTTAACTTCCATACAGAGCATGTTCTACTAAGGAGGGAGGCGGAGGGGAGGGATGGGGGGACCCAGCTAATTGGTACATATATACTAAAAGCACGTTTTTGCACCACTGTTAGATCCCAGCTCCCAAATTCTATCTTACAGTATTGAGAACAACTTAACACTATTAATAAATGATTTAATGTGCCCACTGGCTCAGCATTTTTTGTTCTGTTTCTTTATGCTGAGGCCTCCTGCTTGGTTTTCTTTTCTTCTCTCCGCTGGAAGAACACGGAGAAAGGGTGAAAGCAATTTATCCCACCATGGAGCTCCCATTCTATTGCTTTTCTGAAAAATCTGTGGGTTTTGAGCATTCATGCAACTCAGAAACATGAGGACATAGGAAGAGTCATGCTGGGACAGTCTAAAGGCCTAACTTAGTCCAGCATTTTGTCAACTAGGAGCCAATCAGATTCCCATAGGAAGCCTGAAACCATGAGAGGAACATATTAGTGCTCTTTGCTTGTGTTCCCCAGCAATTGATATTCAGAGGCCAAGTGCTCAGCAAGTACCTGAAAATTTGGGACAATGTGAATCAAAAAACTAAATATTTCCCTCCAGACACCGTATGGGAGGATTCAGGAGAGATGTAAGGAAAAAGAACACATTTTCTGTTTCTTTCTCCTGAAATCTTCCCAGTCACTCTATACGGCCATGAAATCATCCTGGCTGGTTGGCAGCCTCAAATCAGAGACATTTCACGGTCTTTAAAACAGCAAGGGAACAAGCAAAAGATACCCTAAAGACTGACTGCAAGACTATTTTTGTTTCAGGCTGGCTAGATCACAGAACCTCGAGGACTGGGAATCAGCTGCAGTATTTTTCTCTGGGTCTTACTTTTCCATACAGTACATGTTACTCAACTGGTAAAATCAGGTAAACATAGACAGATACTGTATGTCTTTCATATCTGGAATCTTATAATCCCTTTGGGTTCAGGTAGTTTAACTCACTGTAGAACCTGCCCCAATTCTGCCCACAGGTTAAATTTAAAAAGCCCCAAACCTCCTAATGGCAGGCTGCCTTGTTTGAAAAAAAAAAAGCATCATTCATGAAAGAAAGTCAACACCAGATAGGAGAATAAAAGCCTTGGTTTTAATTCTAGAGAAAAACTGACTCTGATCAAACAAGACACAGGGAACCCAGAACAGCAACGGTAACTTCTAGTAAAGATGGAGAAACTAGTATCAGTGACACTGTACAAATAGTCAGGAATGGATAAAATTTTGCATATGTGAATTTATCTGATACCCAGTTATCCTTATTTTTAAGGGCAATTTACCCTCCCCATTAAAAAACCCTAAATGATTGATGATATCAAGGAAAATGCTGCTTGAACAGGCTATATCATGAGTACCATGAATGTGGTTCCTGCACATGAATGCTTCTTCTACATTCTTCTTCCTATTTTCTGTGCTTGAACACTTCTTGCTGCTTGTAAGAAATCATTTCTCACTATGGAGCCAAGTCCCTGTCCAGCTCTATTGGCCTCCAGAATGGATCACTGTCCTTTCTCCCAGGTGTGATTACAGATGGCAGTGGCAGAAGATACAATTGAGCACTTATCTATGCTTTACTCTGTTTTATATGTTTACTCCTTTTATTTTCTTTGGAGATCAAAGCATGAGTGGACAACTGTGGCCCTCCGGATGTTTTGGGAATTCAACTCCCACCAGTCCTAGCTATAATGGCCAATGATGAGGGACCATGAGAACAGCTGTTCAGCAGCCTCTGGAGAAACATCTTCTAATAAGAGGGCAAGGAAACTTGGGTCCACTTCTGGTGCTTAAATTTACTAGTCCCTGCCCCAAAAGGTAATACACTCATTATTTATTTATTTATTTATTTAATTTTATTTTATTTATTTAAATTTAATTTATACCCCGCCTATCTGGTCAATTTGACCATAAGCTTCCAATGTGAAGAATACATTGCAAACAGAGGAAATTAAGGCATGAAAGTTAAGGGGAGTTAAGGACGGGGGGGAAGGCATGAAGTTAGAGGGAGAGATGGTGGCCAAAGAAAGATTAAGTGAGGAGTTAAATTTTAAGTAGTTAAACATGTTTTGTTACACACGAAGAAGTGCATCAAAGGAAATAAAATATTTATTGTGAGATAATGTCATCACAGGCAATGGAGTGGTATGGAGAACAACTGGGAGAATATGAGGTATAAGGAGAAGAACAGAAGAAGAGAGCAAGAAGGAAAGTTAAAAAAACAAAGAAGCAAGCCACTGAAGAGAATTAGAAGTTAATGCAAGGGTTTTAAATGGAAATGAAAAAGCCAAATAAAACTGATAAAAAGGCATCAATGAGACCTCTATGCTGTAACAAATTTTAAAAGACAGGTATCATTTTTTAAGCAGAACCCCTGCTTCTCATTTCACTTGAAATACTTCAATATCCCCTTAACAGATTAATATTCAAAATATTGCCATTCAAATATGCACTGCATAGTGTGTAGTAATATTTCCATTGTTTAGTTTTACAAATGTTGAGCACCAACCTTGGAAGCAAAATGCCCAAGCAGTCTGACATAAAGCCCCAAATTAAAAGACTTTCTGAGACACCTGCTAAGGCTAATGTCAGAGTGGTTCGACCAATGGCAGAAAGAAGTACAATACCTACTTGTCCTGCTAGGGCCGTGGTAACACCAGAATGAATGATTTCTCAAAATGGAGATGAGGAGAGATACTTATGTCCCACTGGACTCATGGATCATTAGGTAATGACATCTAATTCAAGAAGTTGGACACATGAAGACAAAAACTTCAGGGTCTACCTTGATTCCTGGAAACAAATATGTTACAACTGCCACAGAATGTTTCAAAGTGTGCTTCCCACCCCAACTGTCTAATTTTATTTATGCGTTGCCATCTTGATCCCTGTTAAGGCAAAAAAAAAAAGCAGTCTCTAAGAAGCATTTTTATGGTTATAACTCCCCAAAACACAAAAGCGAATCCTTAAATAATAAATGTATGTGTGTTTTAAAAATAAATCTAGAAGTGTTTTTTCCCCAAACCTTCGGATTATTTTTACTCATAACAATATTTCTTAAAAATATTACATCTTGCCTTTGAGAAGAAAGAGAATAATCTTTTTATAGTATGGAAAAATAAACTCTACAAGACGTCCCAAATTGGCCCACAGGTGCTTTAAAATAACATCCTCCCCAATTATAGTTCCAAAGTACTTTGCCCACTCCATTTTACCCAATTACTCTTAACACGCTTGGACTGTATGAAAGGGTATAAGACAAGAATACCTAAAAACAGTAAAATGTTTATTTTTCTTTAAAAAAAAAGAGGGATCCAAACTGATTGGGATCACAACTTCCATCTGCAGTCAGCAAAGCCAATACTGAAAGCTTATTCCTCCACTGAAATACCTAGGAAAAGATAAAGTGTTTTTAAAAAATACAGATTTCTGCTCCTGCATCACCATATCTGGCATTTCTGTGACAACATGCTTTTTAATTGGTAACTTCTTCCTAGCAGAGAAACGAGGTCTGTCATGGCAAAGCATCCCATCTCCAAAGCTTTAAATTGTCAGCATTAATAAGAACTCCACCATCCACGGGTGGGTTGGTGAACAGGAAGAACTGGAAGGTTCAACTGCTCAGTTATGGAAGGTTTTGTACAACACAATTTTCAGCCAATAGAAAACAGGCCAACAGCCCAAGTGAGATCTAGAATGTCACTCAGATTTCATGTTAAAGATCTGCTGAGTTCCTCGACAAGGTATTTGATGAAAATCTGCAACAAGTTTCAACCAGGCATGGCAAAGGCAGTTCCACCACAAAGCTGTTCTTCTTTCCATGAGCAATGTCCATTGTATGATCATTAAGAAACACTGTAACTGAATGGAGCATACAATGTGAAAATGATCGTTTGTTATGTAGTGCTGTTTACTTGAAAAGACTTCCAAAAAAATATCTTGACTGGACCATAATCTATTTACACAGTAGTATTCCTGTTCTGATTAGCATGGGTACTATGTGATGTCCTCCTCTTCTGAACAATAATCACGACCCTGTAAAACAGAAAAAGAAAATTAGGTTACATTTATATAATAAAAAAAATAACAATAATAATAGAACTGCAGACCTGGAAAAAAACTTAGAATAAAAATCAAAGCACTTCAAGACGCAAAACAAAGAGGAGGCTTTTGACTTCCAGATTGGTTTTTATATTATAAAGCCTGTGCTCTAGCTTGGATAGTGAATGGTTTTAGAAAATGACAGAATATTAAAACTAGGACATGATTTAAATCTAGGGCGGCATGCTTTCCGATGGCATCAAAACGCAAAAGACAATAAACCATTTAAGAACCATGTGATAAGGAAAGCTTTGAATTGGGTATGGACTAAGATCCAGGAAGAAAATTACCAAAAAGTTCCTGAATGGGTCTCACCAATGGAAGTATTCACACAACCAACTTTAATGGAAAAGAAGAAACTCTTGAGATATAGAGATTGGTTGAAAAAGGACTTAAGTATGAAATCAAGGAAAGGATTAGAAGAACAAGATATAATACTCGACTGGTAGACAAAAATGCAAATAGATTCAAGGTACACAAAAGATAAAGCAATAGGTCTTGCAAGGAACAGAAACCATTAGATAAGGTACATCTGAATGTTAAGTAAAAACTGATTAAAACATTGTGCAATTATTTACTAGAATTAAAAATGCAAGATTAAAGAATGTATGATAAAATGGACTCAAAATGTGGGCCACAATATTAACCTGGAGTCATGGTCACACGCATGGGAAAACAATATTAACAAAATCAGTTAATCATAAAGAAAATATATATAAGATTATATATGATACTGAAAATATATACACAGATTATATATGACACCTAAAAATTATCAAAATATATCAGAATACCTCTAACAAATGTTGGAAATGTGGTGGTTTTTATCATAGGTGGTAGATTTGCAGGGAAATTAAAAGCTTTTGGAAACTAGTCCATGAGATTTTACAAAAAATGTTATCTTGTAGAATTCCACATTAACCTGAACTGTTTTTGTTGAATATAGTACCAGACTAGATGGAAAAAAGAAAAAAGATACTTGATCATACATGTAATTACAGCAGCAAAATTTATATGCAAAATACTGGAAAAAGGAGGAAACATCAACAACCCAGGATTGAATAGGGGGAAAAAAAAGAGCAGCAGAGATTTATATTTTATCGGAAGTATTAAAAGACAGAGAAACTGTTGAGGCTAGAAAAAAAAGGGAACCTTTGTAAAATTGGATGAGAGATGAGAATATGAATGGGTTAAGATTATAAGAAAGAAGACTTAAGATATAAATGTAAATCTTAAAGGCTTAAAAAAAATTGGCAAGATTAGTATGGAGTAAGTTTAGTAAGAAATCATATAGGTAAAAGCAATAATGATATAAATTGTTCTCTGCCACATTCTGTATTTTTACTTACCCCTTGCCTACTTTCAAATCCCCTTTCCTGCGATCTTCATTTCCCATTGGGTCAGGGAAGATCGTATATACACTTGGAAAGACTTGGAAAGGGCCTTAGGGATCACTCAGGCCACCCCTTGCCAAGGAGGCCCAGTGGAGAATCAAACTCTCAACCTACGCCACTGAGTTATCCAGCAATTCCATTAAAACATAAAAATTAAAATGGAAAATGGAAACGAAGGATATACTGAAGAAAATAATGATTTGGGTTTATTAGAAATTTTGTTTTCTAAAAAAAGGGGAATACTTATATGCAACAAACTTCTGCTTATGCCTTGAATTTCCTAGGTAAGCCCAGACAAACCACAGCCTCATAGCCTCAGGCCTACAATATGGATAACCACGGGCAGATAACATTCACCCACAGCTGCAACATCAGGCAAAGCTGGAGAAAAGTGCCTTCTACCACGTTTGTGCCAAAAGGGGAGTAATATCCCATCCATAAAAGTGTGAACACCCCCTTTACTACATTAGATTTAAAAACTTATCTGCTGCATTTTCCCCTGTCTGTCAGTTTGCTGCTCCCCACCCCCCGGCAACCAATCCATGTCTAATCTGAGGCATTAATTCAGTTTCTTCAGTCTGTCAACGGAATCTGATAATCTGAATTGGGGGAGGGGAACTTGGGGGAGGGGCAGAGGTGCGAAACTGGCAAGCCCAGAAGCCCATTTTCTGAGGCCACAAAGTTCACCAAAATACTAAAGCCTCGCTTAACGATTTTAATTGGTGCCAAAAAATTCATCGCTAAGCGAAACACGTTTTCCCATAGAGATGCATTGAAAACCGGATTGCCATCCTTAAGCGAAAATCGCCATAGGAAACATCGCTAAGCGAAACACGGTTCCCCCACTGGAATGCACTGAAACCTTTTCAATGCATTTCAATGGGGGAGAAAAAAAATCACCAAAAATTCAAAAAGAGTCAGAATGAAGCCAAATTTGGTTAACAAAGGGTTTATTAAGTGCACCAACGATTTCAAGCACTCTAAACCCTTTAAAACAATTTAACACCTTTTAAAAATAGCAAAAACAGAGCTGTCAAAAACATTGCTAAGCGAAACAGGGGGACCTAAACTGTCATCGTTAAGCAAAGCAAGGTCCCGAATATTGCTATGCGAAATTCCCCCATTGGAAACATCACTAAACGGAGCGCAAGATTGCTCCTAAAACCTCATCGCTAAGCAAATACATTGTTAAATGAGGCAATCGCTAAGCAAGGCACCACTGTATAAAAAAATAAAATGACATAAAAGAATGAAAATACCAGTGGTTAGAAGTCCCCTTCCAGTTTTGAACATTTACTTACTTATAATTAGTACTTTTACATATCCGGGTAGGGGAGCAGGAAATCTAATGAGACTCACACCCACCCAGATATGTTACCACCCCATGCCATTCTCAATGCTGGTTTGGTGTCATCACCAGTCTCTCCTGATGATGCTTAACCCAAATCTCCACAAAATTCTCCTCAGCAGTTCCCAATATGCTGAGGGCTGTTTGCTTATTTGCTTTATTTTTTTATTATTATTATTTTTTTTTGACAAGACACAGCTCTATGGTACACTGTAGTAAAAATGCAGAGAAATAAACCTGGAAATAATCAGATAGGGGAGGAAATGTATACGGGCAGCAAGTCTCAAATAGTCAATCAAAAAAAAAAAATCTAAGAGTTGTCTAGGAGATTTAGTTGAAACACACGGTCATCTTGCCTCAGGCCCAGTCAAACCTTGGGCAACCCAAGACTGTGTTGCTGCCAAGCCCAAGCCTAAACGTAACCTGAAATAGACCTGGAACTGTAGATCCTAGAAGGGAGGGGAATCCAAGAATACCCAGAGCTGCTCATGTCTCTAGCTCCCAGCCGACACAGTTCTGGGCCCCAGAAGTGTCATGCTTAATATTATCTTCACATGCTTTTTCCCCATTTTTTACTAATGAAATAAAAAGCAGCAGCAGGAAGGCCCTAAAAAGGCAGTATGTATGAGAGGAGGAAAAACTTGTTTTCAGTTCTCTTCAGCCACCTAATCAATCCACCAGGGGGTTTTACATCCTGAGTAATTACTATCTCTGGATTTGAAATTTGGCTTAAACTCTTGCTCTATCTTTTAAAAATCTTGTCAGCTCTCTGATTGTTTTGTGTAGGAAGCCCACAGCACTTGAAAAGGGGAAAGGAGAGGACAGGAACATACACAGTGGTTAAGAAACAAGGGGTACAGCCCACGTCTTCCTGAGGCATGACAAGCAGCTCTTGAGCAAAGACAATTTCTGAAAGCAGCTACCATGGGAAAAATGGGATCATGCCCGAACTTATTAATTGAAGAAGCTACCATAGTATTATATTTTAATATAGGCCACCATCATACTAACGTCATGCTGATGTATTTCACCTTGAAGTTTTCCAAGTATAATAAGCATTCATTCTTAAACTCTGCCTCATAATATGGACCAAATAAATAAACTTCCATCAAATAATCAAATAGGGAGAACAGAAAATATTTCAGGAGGCAAAATGTCCTTTTATGTACACAAGTTGACCTGTTGCCGTCTCCCACATTTTGAAAGGACTAAAGTCTCTCTTTGAAATTAAATGGCAAGCATCGTAATGGGACAGAGGGAGAAGAAAGCAAGGCATTCACAAGTAGGTAAAAGTAAAGGTTCCCCTTGACAAATGTCCAGTCGTGTCTGACTGTAGGGGGCGATGCTCATCCCCGTTTCCAAGCGGTACAGCCAGTATTTGTCCATAGACGACCTTCAGTGGTCACGTGGTCAGCGCAACTAGACATGGAACACAGTTACCTTCCCACCGAGGTGGTACCTATTTATCTACTCGCATTTACATGCTTTCAAACTGCTAGGTTGGCAGGAGCTGGGACGACCAACGGGAGCTGACTCTGTTGCATGGATTTGATCTTCCGACTGCTGGTCTTTTGACCTTGCAGCACAGAGGCTTCTGCGGTTTAACCCACAGCGCCACCCACATAAATCCTGTAGCGTATTAGCAGGCAACAGGTATCCAAACAAGTATTTTTACATATTCTAAAATTTCCTGCCATAAGAATGGTCACTAAAACTAAATCTAAGTAAATTGTTATTCCCTGATGTATAACGTCAGCCTTCAGGTCTTCGTCTCCTTTTAATCATCTTGTCAGTTTTCAGCTTACATTGTGTGGGCAGAATTACATTAATAAGTACTAAGGCCTTAAGAACGACACTCTGTAATTGCAAGAGAGAAATATAACTCTGTACTTGAGTTAGAAAGATGTTTGAAAAATGTCGTGGGTGGTATCAGAAGATCTGAATGAGCAAAAAGAAAGAAGAATGCAAGACAAAAATCAAATTCAATTCAAAGAGAGATTTTTCAGGATTGAACAGTCTGAGGATTCATTCAGAGTCCCCTCCCTTGCCCCCATCTGAGAACATTTTAGAAAAGGAAAATTGTAAAATAAACAGAGTTGAGTCCAGTTAGCTTTGGCCAGGCCCATGAAAGTGATGCTCATGATATAAAAATGACTAAGCTCTGTAGGCACAAACAAATCACAACGTATTTCCCAAAGTGATGGCTTACATCTTACACAGACTATTTCATTCAGTGCAAAATTCAATTATTTAAAAACACACACACACACACACAAACAAACCTGATTTATGAACCTGGGATATTGTACTTGTGTATCTATGATTCAAAGCATCAGGAAATACTGATACTGCTGCACAATATTGTGCCCACATGGCCAACAGGAAAGATGATTTCAAGCTTTGCTATGTAAGGGCAGCCTGAATGTTGACAACATCAATGGCAGTTGTCAAGATTACAGCACTGTTTCCCAACCTTTTCGAATGTCATAAACCTCATTTATAATAGTTTATAATAGTCAGGTAACCTGCATCCACCCTGTTTGCATAAAAAGGCATTTTAATGAGGTAAAGTCATCCTTTCTCAGAAAGTAGAGGTTTCTTTCTCCCCTCAAAGGGCCTGTTTCTCATATACAGTGGTGCCTCGCTTAGCGATCGCTCCGTACAGTGATGAAATCGCTTTGTGATGGACTTTTTGCCATCGCAAGAGCGATCGCTTAGCAATGGTCCCTATGGGGAAAATTAGCTTTGCGATGATCGCGGGGAAGCGATTATCGCAAAGCCCCCATTTTTGCACAGCTGATCGGCAGTTTCGAAATGGCCGCCGGGAAAACAAAATGGCTGCCCGCTGTTTTGCCTCGCTTTAGAGGCACCGAAAATGGCCACTCCTATGGAGGATCTTCACTTTAAGGTTAGTTTTAAGCCCATAGGAACACATTGAAGGGGTTTCAATGCGTTTCTATGGGCTTTTTAAAATCGCTTAGCAGCGATATTTGCTGCACGGATTAACATCGCTAAGCGAGGCACCACTGTACACACATTCAGGCCAACTTTGATGTTCTACTCTGGAAGGTCAAGGAACAAATGATTTAACAAGAGCTACAATATATATAAGGCAACCTGCAACCCCCCTTGGGAGTGACAATCCCCAGGTTGGAAAACACTAGTCTATAGGATACTCTTTTGTGCTCACTGCCATTCACAAAGTGACATCATGCAAGGGAAAATCCCAGAAGATGACTCCTTTTTTAATCAGTTAACCCAGCGGTCCCCAACCTTGGGCCTCCAGATGTTCTTGCACTACAACTCCCAGAAGCCTTCACCACCACCTCTACTGGTCAGGATTTCTGGGAGATGAAGTCCAAGAACATCTGGAGGCCCAAGGTTGGGGACCCCTGAGTTAACCACTTCTCACCCAAACACAAAGCATCCATCTGTCAGGGCTATTTTTTAACAAGTATGAATGGTAGTGAGCAAAAGAAGGTATACTGTAGGCCCTCTTGACTGCTGCCACTAGCGTCAAGGTCTGAGCTGCCCTTTGTTGATCAGATCCTACTTTGAGGATACAAGAGTATACTGGACAAAAGGTCTGAGGACATGGAGACTGAAATGTCCTACAGATATATGGCCTATGGATTGGATTACTGATTGACAGAATAATCTGCCTATGGAATGGCATTGAGGAAATCTTTGGGTTGTTTCATAAATAGCACAATGGACTGTTTCCTGTTAGCAAAAAGGGCTGAGGATTCATTCCAGCCTAATATTTGCATGATGGAATGAGAAAAATAAAATAAAATAAAAAGACATATACATGATTGTTCTAACAGTATGGATAGGCTACAAGGTTGGATACTTTCAGTGGCTCCAGGTCCACAGTGTACCCTGATAGGATGCTGCAGTCACAGTGTGTGCTGCCGGACAAAAGGATGATTAACCTTCTAAAAATAAAGAAAAGTGGTGCAATACACTTTCGTACCCAGCTTGCCATCTACCAACAGAGAACTGAATTTTAGGCATGAAGGCAAGGAAGCCAGCCAGAATACAGAAAAATTAAGGGCATCAGTGGGGCAAAATACAATTGTTGCTTGGGACAAGGAGACTGAGTCACATTCTTTCACACTCACACTTACACTCACACACAGATGGTTCTCGGTTCACTTTTTCTCATGTAATTTTTACTTTTGCAGATATTGACTGCTCTTGGACATTTGAGTCTGAGTTTGTCTTGATTCTGACAGAAGCTTCAGTTTTTACAACGAGGTGGACTACTCCTTCTAGGAGATTCTTCACCTACCTAACTCCCCCGCCCCCAGTGATTTCACTACTTTATTTAAAATTTTTCCTTTTGATGTTCCCATCTAGATTCTTCTGGATCGATCCTCTTGCACATTCCCCTGAATCTTCAGGAAACTGTTCCTTGCAATAGGTAGTTGTATGTGTTTCTTTCTCAATCTTTAGGCCAAACAGCTGGAACACAGTGAGCTTCAACTAGGCTGATGGAAGATTAGGGGCAAATTGGTGGTTTATGAAGGGTGGCTAATTTTGCATAACTATAATTTCATCTGATACTTTAACACAGATTATTCTACTTTGCACTCTTCATTTCACCATTACATTGTATTGTGCCAGAAATTCATTGATTTTTCTTTTGATTTCTTTTATATATTTCTTTGATTTCTTTTATGTAGAATAGACTAACAAGAGCCTCGTGGCGCAGTGGTTAAACCACTGTACTGCAGCCAAACTGTGCTCACGACCTGGGGTTCAATCCCAGGTAGCCGGCTCAAGGCTGACTCAGCCTTCTATCCTTCCGTGGTCGGTAAAATGAGTACCCAGCTTGCTGGGGGGGGGGGCAATGTGTAGCCTGCATAATTAACTTTAAACCGCCCAGAGAGTGCTTGAAGCACTATGGGGCGTTATATAAGCAGCACGCTTTGCTTTTGCTTTACTGTGCCTTCATTTTGTCGATCTTATTTCCTGTTTATCTGCTGTGATTTAAATAAATCTTCAAATTAACTGCTCCTGTGGATAACCTCAGATCATCTCTGTTTACACCTTTTACTCACTGGGGTAAATAAAGGACCTCATTTTCACACTTTGCGATGTAAGCTTGGAATCTTTTCTCCTGCTGTCAACGTGGGCCTGATACTGTGCAGCAATATTGGGTCATTTCGTGATGCTCTGAATCATGGGTACAGAAGCAGAATATCTCGCATTGATAAACTGGACATTTTTTTAAGAACTGCATTTTGGAATCAATGCAACAGCCAGCCAGTACGGTAAAATGCACTGATAGGCAACATGTTGTCTGCAGGATACATACAGCACTTAGGAGGCATTTTTTGTGACTCACAAAGGTACCTCAGACCATTATTGGTATTAAATAGATTATTACCCCTCCTGGAGACCTACAAGGTGTAGTTTTCACTTGAAGAGTCCCTCAAGAACTCTCATTCCCCAAACCAGAAACAGCCAGTATCTCTCCACTATCATTTCTGGTTGTTTCTAGGCCTTTTGTGGTGAGATTTGGGGGCACAAATTTGTATCCCCAAGCCCAGTGAGATCTCCCACCCCCGCTGTGAGAACAGGACTGAGAAAACCAAACCTTACTCAATCACACTGAAAGGGCCATCTTGGTAAATAAAAATTTCAGTCTGACCCATTTCACACATCTGCTGTGAAAAGAATAGAAGGACAATCACGCAATCCATCACTCTTTGGATGTAAAAAGGGCTAATTCTTCTAAAGTAGTCTTCCCCAACCCAGCACTTTAAAACACATATACTGTTTCAAATAAGGGTGAGTTACCAAATGAAGAAACAGATAATCTAGGTGAATTCTAATGCTCCTATTCTGATCATGTAATCTTAAAAAGCAATAGGTAGGCATCCTTCAGTCTCAAAAGACTATGGTAACGTGCTCTGTATGGAGGACTTGGAACAGCGTCTAGTGTGGCTGAGGAGGCCAATTTGAGAGCGACAATCTCTTCCACACTGAAGACAAATCCAATCTGTCCCCTGTCCAGCTCCCTGGTTTTGCTGCTTTTGTGACTTCCTCTTTGCCTCGGCCTGCTGGACAAGGGTCTCTTCAAATTGGGAGAGGCCGTGATGCAACACCTGCCCCCAGGCTGAATGTTCAGACGTCAGAGTTTCCCATCTGTTGAGGTCTATTCCTAACGCCTTCAGATCCCGCTTGCAGATATCCTTGTATTGCAGCTGTGGTCTCCCTCTGGGGCGATTTCCCTGCACTAATTCTCCATACAGGAGATCCTTTGGAATCTGACCATCAGCCATTCTCACGACGTGCCCAAGCCAGCGTAGACGTCGCTGTTTCAGTAATATATGCATGCTGAAAATTCCAGCTCGTTCTAGGACTACTCTATTTGGAACGTTGTCCTGCCAGGTGATACCAAAAATCTGTCGGAGGCAACACATATGGAAGGTGTTCAGTTTCCTCTCCTGCCATGCACAAAGGGTCAAGGACTCACTGCAGTACAGGAGTGTGCTCAGGACACAGGCTCTATAGACCTGGATCTTCGTATGTGTCGTTAGCTTCTTATTGAGCCATACTCTCTTTGTGAGTCTTGAGAACATGGTTGCTGCTTTGCCAATGCGTTTATCCAGCTCGACATCTAGAGAGAGGATGTCAGAGATGGTTGAGCCAAGTTACACAAAATCATGAACAACCTCCAATTCTTGTGTGGAGATGGTAATAGAGGGAGGTGAGTCCACACCCTGGCCCATGACTTGGGTTTTTTTCAGGCTGATTGTTAGTCCAAAGTCTTGGCAGGCCTTGCTGAAACGATTCATGAGTTGTTGCAGGTCTTCAGCAGAGTGGGCAACAATGGCTGCATCATCTGCAAAGAGGAAGTCCCGCATGCATTTCAGTTGGCCTTTGGTCTTTGCTTTCAATCTAGAGAGATTAAAGAGCTTTCCATCTGATCTAGTCCGGAGATAGACACCTTCTGTTGCAGTTCGAAAGGAATGCTTCAGCATGACAGCAAAAAAGATCCCAAAAGGGGTTGGTGCGAGGACACAGTCCTGTTTCACTTCGCTTCGGATGTCAAAGGGATCTGATGTTGAGCCGTCAAAAACTACAGTGCCTTTCATTCCATCATGGAAGGACCTGATGATGTTAAGGAGACGAGGTGGACATCCAATCTTGGGAAGTATTTTGATAAGGCCATCCCTGCTAACCAAGTCAAATGCTTTTGTAACGTCTATGAAGGCCACTAAGAGTGGCTGTTGTTGTTCTCTGCATTTCTCCTGCAACTGTCGGAGAGAGAATACCATGTCAGTGGTGGGTCTATTAGCTCAAAATCCACACTGTGATTCTGGATAGACTCTGTCTGCAAGCACCTGGAGCCTCTTCAGCACAACACGGGCAAGCAGCTTCCCTACAACACTAAGAAGAGAGATGCCACAGTAGGTATTGCAGTCGCCCCTGTCTCCTTTGTTCTTGTACAATGTGACGATGTTTGCATCCTTCATGTCCTGTGGGACTCCACCTTCCCTCCAGCAGAGACAAAAGACTTCATACAGTTCAGTGGTGATGATCTCCTTACAGCATTTCAGTACTTCAACAGGGATGTTGTCCCTTGCAGGTGCCTTGCCGGAGGCGAGGGAATCCAAGGCCGCTTTTATTTCTGCTAAAGTTGGTTCGCTGTCCAGCTCTTCCAAGACAGGCAGGCACTCAATGTTATTTAATGCTTCTTCAGTTACTACATTCTCTCTGGAATATAGCTCAGAGTAGTGCTGCACCCAGCGTTCCATCTGCTGTGCTCAGTCCTGGATGATCACACCTGTAGCAGACTTCAAGGGACCAGATTCCTTCTGTATTGGACCTAAAGGCCTGCTTGATACCATCATACATTCCTTTGATGTTACCTGTGTCTGCTGCTATCTGTATCTGAGAGCAGAGCTGAAACCAATAATCATTGGAGCATCTCCTGGCAGCCTGTTGGACTTGGCTACGAGCAACCCGAAGAGCTTGCAAGTTGTACTCGCTAGGACAGGCTTTGTATGCTGCTAGAGCTCTTCTCTTATCCTGGATGGCTGGCATTTTGATACTTCAAAGAAATTCTTAAATTCTTAAATAAAGGCACAATTGGCACATAAAAGGATCAAATACAGAGGGATCAAGAGTTTGAATTCAGAAATCTCCTGGCTTTCACATTGCATAACCCCTAATTTTCAACTGTTAAAGATTTGTAATAGTTCTCCTGGTTCCTACTCGCATACTGCGTGCATTTACAATAGCCTTTTATTTGCTGCGTCATTGTTTTAAAATGACAGATGAATAAACAAATGCACACCATAGGAGTACAGGGGTTCTCCAGGCTAAATGACTCTTTTGTGGAGCTATAAAAAGTCTTCCACAGTGTGAAGTTGGGGAGGGAGCAGCGTGTATCTACAGCAACAGTGCTTTCTATTCCTTTAACGTTTTAACAGTGGGAATCCATTTTCTAGCTGACCTTTAACAGGAAGCAAAGGGAGAGGATGGTCTGCCTGGTGCAGCGGCAGTAACTGTGTACCAAACAGTTTCTCCTTTAACTAATTGCAAAGAGCACTGGCAAAACAGTCACCTTTTTCATGAATTTAAATTCCTCCCTGAAGCCATAAAGAGGTGGCTTCCTACTACAGGAGCTACAACTTCTGCTTTTATTGAGTTCTTCCCAGCAACCAGCCTGAGTGGGCATACACCCAAATGCGCCATGTTGAAGTTTGCCTTTACTACAGGAACAAATGATTCCCTCAAGAGTGAACCTTCTTAAGTTAAACAGCTTGCAGAGGAATAAACCCGGTCATGACAGGAAAAGTCGCAGCGTTTGTATGTTATTGAGAAAGGGCCACCATGTGCCTCTTTTCATGGTTTCACCACTAAAGTGGTCTACTGCAGCACTGCTGCAGGATAGCTCATGCTGATACTAGTCCCAACACTCACCTCTTTCCTAAACAAAAGGATATATAATGGCCTCCCCTCATTTTCAGTAGGTGTTAAATGCCATCTTCTGTATTATTACCTTTTAGGCTTACTGCGGCTTTGTTTGGAAAGGATGTGGCTTGGGCCTGAAGTACAGAGACACTTTCTCCGCAGCAAACCTCACCAAGTTTTGGATCCCTGATGTTGGTGGACTTCAGTTCCAGAAAGCTCAGGCCAGCATGAACAATTGTGGGAGTTGCTGTTCTCCACAATACCTATGGAACTCAAGACTGGGAAACACTGCTCTAAAGCAAATATCCAACAGCCCCTGCTGGTATAGAGAATGGAGGAGAAATTGGGGGAAAGGCAGCATACAGATGAAACAAATCATATAATAGATGGTGGGGAGTTGCAGTCCTAAACTATGTTCAGCCTAGGTACAGACAACGGGTGTGATCCAGTGCTGTCCGACTCTGACAGATGTTGCTTCCATGAGTAGAATCTGGGGGATGCCATTTCTTTTAGCTTGCTGCAGCATGGGCCAGAGGGCTGGGAAGCCCTCCACAGTAGGTTTTGAGGCAGCAAGAAGAACTGAAAGGGGGAACAGTAAAAGGAATGAAGATGTCAGACTGGATGTAAATATTTATCTAAAAGACGGTATTACCAGACTTCCACCCTTAGCTTAAATTGCTTTTAAAAGGTCCTATTCTCCAATAGGCCCCAAGACATTTCAGTGCCTTCTGTGGAAACCTCATATGCAGTTTCTAATCCTATGAATTTACAATTAGGTCTAATCCACCTGGAAACAACAGACAAAAGTAAGGCTCTAGTTAATTCTAATAGGACTTGCATGGAAAATTCTTCTGTGCAAGGTGGACAGATCTTTCCCCCCCATGCTAGGGTTTGCTCTCTTTCCAACAGCAAAGAGCAAGTTTCAGATGGCTTTGCCTGAATCCAACAGTATTCTTTCTGAGACTAATTAATTAGCTTCAGAGAACTATCACCTGTAGTGACTCTCTCAGAATCCTCAATTTTTTATTCTTCTTGTTTTGCTATCTCCCATATCTACAGTTTCTGATGATAATATTCATGCCTTGATTTTTAAGGTCAAGCTAATTACTTATCCTTCTGACCCAATCCCCTCTAACTGGCTCCCGGGACTCGTTCCTCAGAACTAAATGAAGCTATTAAAAATTCTCCACTCTCCATAGGGAATCTGCCCTTGTGATATTTGGCTATGCTTTGGTGAGTCTTATTTAAAATAAATCTTTAAGCTTATTAAACTTTCCCTAAATACCTCCCTGATTATCTTTGCTTCTTTGCTTCTTCCTAATTTGTGTAGCCTATTATTTATCTTGGATTATATATTAACTGCAGGATCATGTTTGCATTGAAAGGCTTGGACTCTCTAATGCTGTGACAAGATACTGGATTCAGACTCCTCTATGACACAAGATGGGAAGAAGCAGTAGGAATCTGAAGTGTTAGCTACACCTGACAGTGGCCAGCTGTTTTAGAGACTCGAGAAAACTGAACAGGGTCTGTGAATCTAATATCAAACGATGGGATATATGAACTTAATACCAAATGACTAGTAAAGTTGCAGGCTGTCAACTCCTCTTTTTTGCACTGATTTCCTTCAAGGTGTCCTAAAGCAGGTGACCATAATCATCATCAGCTGCCAAAAGCTATATATGTAATCCCCCTGCTTCTCTGAAAACCCCATTCTGCCTACGACAAAGATGGATATTCAAAAATATCTGTATCTGAATTTCTTGATGCTGAAACTAGGTGATCTAAAATGACAGTCTCTATTACAACAGAGGGTGTGGAGAGGCTTCTTTAGTTTTTTTGAAAGTTAGTTCAACACATTTTTGCCTTAACGCCTGAAAAGAAACAGATTCACCACAGCATAGTTCTAGCAGTATGATGTCCTGTCAGATTATGGACAGCAGTAGTATTTCAGCGGAATCTCCTTGACCACAGGCTGTGATTGACTTATAGTACAACAAAAGCCCAAAGTCTTTCAACTGGTTAATCAAGATTTGAATGTCCTACAAGTTCTCAGTATGTTCTGACTTCTTTTTCAGCAGCAGAATATATACAATCACTCTTAGGTTTCAACTAAAGAAATGTTTTGTGTCAAATTTTTGAGTGGTACAGACAGCTTCTGACAAATAACATTTGGGTATAGGTTTTAGATACTGTTGCTTTACAGCAGGCATGACTTGCCACACTACAAGAAATGGGTATATTATTCCCGACAAATAAGTGCTATGTATCAGTTCATTAGATTGTTATCTTATTTTGGGGGTGGGTGGCTGGGTCTCTGGTCCTCAGGGCCGACCAGTCGAAAGAAGGTTCGGGCTCCACATCCTCAAGCTCCATCCTATGTAGATGATGCTGTGAGAGGAAGAATGTGTGCTACCATCTCTCATTAGGAAGAACCTCCACTAATCATTTAAAAGGAGTCCAACATATTCTTCCACTCTTCTTGTGTAGTTTACACAGAAATAATGAGGAATGAGACTTCTAGACTTGTTTAGACTCTACTTAACACCACTCCCACAGAAGCTCAGATCATAAATTCAGCCATTCTGTTCCACTGTCCCGTGATTATAAAATAATAACAAAAACACATTTGTCCCAAAACTGAGAGATCTGAGTTCCTTTAAAGAACCAAACCAAACCGGATTCTGTTATAAATAACCCTCTGCCAGTCTCATCAAATCATTATTGACTTGAAATGTAAGAGATTGCTATTCTGCTTTGTGGCAGATAAAACAGAATGGTTTGCCTTGGCAAGTGAATTTCTGGTCCTTTGGAGGAAATAATTTTAAATGAGCTAGAAACAACCAACGACATTCCATATAATCAAGAAGTGAGAATAAAGGACCACATTTGTTCTATGACTCCTTCAATAAACATGTCATATGAAACAATTTAGGTAAATGGAGTGTATTCTTATTTGCTTACAACAACAAGTTTAGCCTCTCTTCCCCTGGTCTCCATCCTCTTCCACCATAATCATACAGAAGACAGTGTGTCCAAACCCAGCAAATTGTGGTTAATCTTACCCATAGTTGGCAGAAGCAAGACATCTTCAAATCACAGCTGTTTTCAGTAATCATAGCTGGATTTGTAATGGAAGTTTCATGTTACACAGTAAATTTAAAATGTAAGCAGGTGAATCTTATCTCTTCCTCACCACCATTTGTACCTTATTCGTACCTGCTGATGTCACTGAATTAATTATTTATAGTTACTTGCTGCATTCCTTCCACTAATAACCAGATTTTGTTACCAACGATAATGACAATATGCACCACCTTGGATGAACATGATATATTCTCAGAACAAACTAAAAAGTCATGTTAAAGGGCAAGGAGCCCTGAACAGAAGCAACAACACCAAAATACAGAACTGCAGTTGATAAATGTTAGGCCAAAGAAGAGGGAGAATAGTCACAGTACCCCATCCCTCTTAACTGCTCTACAAGCTCTCAAGCTGGGGTTGCTTGCTGCTCAGAGCAGCTAAGAGGCCTGCTCTAGCTGGCTATGGACTGCCATTGTCTGCAGCCATGGCTGGTGTACCTAATATGGCACCGATACAGAATAATTCCTAATGAAACAGAATAATGTTCTCAAAGTAATTTCTTTCCCTTTGAGATGCTTCTTTCTTCTAAAGACCCGCCTGCAAATTTATTTGCTCCCACAAAATGGCAATTAAGCACACTTTCACACATCTGATTTAAATTATACACAACAACAACAATGGAAACATAAGGCTGAATTATACTTCAACTAGTTAGCAGCTGATCATTACTAACAGAGTGTAGATAATAATCACATATCATTAAGTCAATTCCAATTTATGGCAACCCCTTCCAGGGTTTTTCAGGTCGAGAGTACTCACAAATGTTTTACTATTTCTCTTTTTTGGGGGGCACCCTGGGACCGTGGAGCCTGTCCATGGCTATACAGGCTGGCTCTTCTCTCAGGAGGCACAGTGGAAAATAGAACTCTGAATCTCTGGTTTCTCAGCCAGAAACATAAACCACTGAGCAATCCAACCGTGCACGGTGTAGACAGCACTATATTAAATTTTCTTCTGTGTCAGCAATAATCCCCCAATGGCCTTGTAACTCAGCATAAAGCTTCACATATCCCAATGTGTCACATAGGTAAAGGTTCCCCTTGATATTTTGTCCAGTCGTGTCTGACTCTAGGGTGTGGTGCTCATTCCCGTCTCCAAGCCGTAGAACCAGTGTTTGTCTGAAGACAGTTTCCGTGGTCACGTAGCCAGCGCGACTAGACATGGAACACCATTACCTTCCCACTGTGATGGTACCTATTTACCTACTCGCATTTACATGTTTTCGAACTGCTAGGTTGGCAGGAGATGGGACAAGCGATGAGAACTCACTTCGTTGCATGGATTTGATCTTACGACTGCTGGTCTTCCAACCCTGCAGCACAGAGTCTTCTGCGGTTTAACCTGCAGCACCACCACGTCACATAGAGCTAACACATTATTTTGAAATGTTTTTATACCACACTCCATCCTATTTAGTGTTTTGGGTTGGTTCTGATCAACCACATCACATTACAAATACAATAAAAGAGATTAAATGTTCTTAGTTATTCTCACCTTTTCAATTTTCTCATCTAGCATTCTGAAGAATTCTTGTTGGCTTTCAGAGATGTGCATGCTGTAACACAGAAAGAACAGCACATTATGATGCTGTGAGGTATTCACACTCTGACACGGTTCATTCAAAAATATAGTTCCTTCATCAATTTTAGGATTTAGGTTACTACTGCAAGAAAAAGAGAGCAACCCAAATCCAGTGCCTTTCTGCGTTAGCATGAGTACTAATCAAGACTAACGCCCCTCCCAATTCTGATGGATAAGTAAATGACAATTTAGTATTATAGTCAAGACCCATGTTCAGTTCTTACCCATGTCCATTTCTTATAAGCACCTTGAAAACCATCAAGTTTATAAACCAAGGCCTCAGCTGAACTATTTGTGGGCATCATTTTTAACTCTGTTATGGCAAATTTTACTGGATGAAGCCATGGTTAAGACTTCATGTGTCACATTTTACACCATTTTATTGCAATTTTCTTAACAGATCCCAAAAGGTTTTCATAATGTGTATTCTTTGAAAATCAAATAACTGGCTAACAGGCAAATTATTTAGCAGCTAAAAATACTTGATCATTCATTTATGCCATTGAAATACAGTGACTGCCAGGCACCATTCTGTATGCCCGTATTTCCCCGTGGATATGTGGTTTTGAGTAGATGAGCATGCTTATTACTTCTTTTGTGAGGTCTCGGCTCCAAAGATTTGTGGTGATGTGGTGCCACCTGTTCCCCTGCAGATATGCAAGGCAAAGAGGATGAGGAGAAGGAACAGCAGCATATCGGCACTCCACCCAACAGTGCTCATCTTCAAAGCAACTTGGGTGTTCCTGCAGTGGATGAATATTGGAGCCAGATGTCACCCTCTATCCTTTCCTGGTTGCATTCCAACTGCATATTGTATCCTTCAGCTCGAGCCCCCACCCCAAAGAGTGTAGTCTGTCCAGTAGCCATGAAAAATGCATTATAGTCACCAGCGCCTATTAAAGAACATCAACAGCTCTTGGCTAATCACAAAAAGAACAGAACTTTCACCTCTTCAGCTGAAACAGCACGGTATCATCCTGGTTAGCAAAATGCTCCCCTATGCAAAAACATCTGGAAAACGGGCTGGAGAAAAATAAAGAGATTCTGCTAGAATCTTTTGTTTTGGCACTAGAGATTTACACATACTCTTGGTGCAACTGTGTACATTTATCTTACCGGCAACAAAAATGTTTATTCTTAACATTCCCTGTTATGCATTAATGCAGCCATGAGAATTGAGGAAAAGATACCACTCTGGCCAGCCTGTGGTGTAAGTACCCACCGACAGGAAGCAGGAGTTTCTGGAAAGCCTAGACAGAAGCAGGAAGGATGGTCACCTGCCCGTGACCACATCAGACGTCCACCACTTTTATCCTCCTGGCATGTGGCTGCCATCTGCTCCTCAACCCAGCAGACTAGAGAAAAAACAACCCTGAGACACAGACAGGGTCCATCTGTGTTGTAGTATGGCACTATCTCATATTTTAGTTGAACTGTGTCCCCTCTATCATTGTTCCAAATGAGAATACAGATCCCTGCTTACATTTAGAAGACTTTATTTCATGTAACTATCTGGATTGTGTCCCTGTCCATTCCTACTAATACCGTATTTTTTGCACCATAAGACGCATTTTTCCCCACAAAACAGGGGGGTGGAAAGTCTGTGCGTCTTATAGAGCAAAGAAAACAGATTATATTTTCCTGTTTTCTTCTCCTAAAAATTTGGTGCGTCTTATGGAAAGGTGCGTCTTATGGAACGAAAAATACGGTAATTATTATGTGCTTTCACATCCATTTTGATGTATCACAGCCACTTCCAGGTTCTCTAACTATACAGCATTTGGAAGTGGATTACCATTCTCTTCTTCTGGGGATCTCTGGGATAATGCAGCTTGTTCAAGATCATGCAGCTCTTCCCCTGCAAGACACTATGCGTAATCAAACTCCCAACCACATTCCCTCTAAGGCAGTGCTCCCCAACATTTTTAGTGCCAGGGACCAGTTTTGTTGAAGACCATTGTTCCAAGGACTGGGGGGGGGGGGTTTGCCACCGCCAGCATCCATGAATGGGGGCGTGGGGGGGGTGCGTCCATGCGTGGGGGTACTTGTTATGCAGTAGTATTGGACTGCCAAAAAGACGAACAAGTGGGCCCAAGATCAAATCAAGCCTGACATTTCTTGGGAAGTTAAAATCATGAAACTGAGGCTGTCCTACTTAGGGTACCTCATGAGAAGGCAGGAGGGGTTCTTTGGAAAAGCCAATGATGCTGGGAAAGGTCGAAGGCAGCAGGAGAAGAGGAAGACCCAATAGGAGATGGACTGACTCCCTCAAGGAAGCCATAGGGTTGAGTTTATAAGAGATGAGTAGGTCTGCTGAGGGCAGGACATTCTGGGCATTAACAGGGTCACCCTAAGTGTACAGAGGGGGTGACCTGAGGGCACCCAAAAGCAGCAGCAGCAGCAACCAGAACCACTACCACCCCACACTTCAGCGGGAGTGTGGGAAGCAGTAGCACAAGTGGGATTTTGTGCTTCACGGAAACCCCACCCCAGAACGCCTCCTGCTCCTTGGCTGGTCTTCGGCTTTCTCCTGGAGGGAGGAGGCTGGGCCTTGGAACCGAGCACAGGGGGAGGGTTTTCAATGGGGCGCCTCCTGCCTGCTGACTGGCATGGTGGGGCCCACTCAGAGGCTGTCTCATGGGGCGGATGAGCAGCCTATGGTTGTCGCTGTGCCAGGCGCCGCCCCACAGGAGAGCCATGGGAGCCCCGACAGGTGTGGAAGGAAGGCTAGCCAGTCCCGACCAAACCTGGGGGGGGCCTCATGCCTCTTTTCCTCCTTCCTGCCCTCCCTCCCTCTCTCCCCCTTTGTATACCCTAGCCTCAGTCCACAGATCAGTCTGCCCAGACACAAGCCAGGCCGATCCACCTGCGAGGCACTGCCTCGGTCCCTGCTCAAGCCAGCCGGGCACGCGTGGGATGCCCACGACTCGGGCAGCCGCCCGGTGGCAACGGAGGCAGGAGCCATGGACTGATGGACGGACCGACGGATCCGGGAGCCTCGGCCTCATGTGACTTGCAAGCCAGGTGCTGTCCGCTGCTGCCCGTAGTCGCCTGGCCACGTAGCAAGGTGGGCGTGGGGGAGGGGGCGGGCTGACCGGCTGGCAACTGTGGTGCTCCCTCCGGACCCTCCAGGCCTTCAAGGCGCCAGGCAGAAGCTTTGGCCAGCTTCCAGCTTGACGCTCCCCTCTGATTTTGCTACCCCAGGCCTGCCCGCAAGGAGACCGCCCTGGAAAACTGCCTAAGGTTTGGGTCTCCACACCATTTTCGGAGGATCCCTCCCGGCGGGGACAAGGCATGGGGCCGAAGTCCCACTTTCCCTCCCCCTTGGCAGACTTGGCTCGCTGCCTCTGAAGCGCCGGCTTCGATGGGCGCTGGAGCAAGGGGCTGGAGGTGGGTGCGTGTGTGTTGCCGGGTCGGCTCAGGAGGTGCCTGTCCTCCTGCTGCCACCACTGGTGGGGACCTGAGACACGCCGGACCCACCACCAACCGTCCTCCCTGCAGGGACAGCACCAGGCTTGCAGCTCGGGCCCCGCCACTTCTTCTTGGGAGCTCGAAAGGAGGAGCCGCCACATGGGTGCCTCTGGAGCATGCGCAAAGGGGTGGGGGAGCGCTCACGCCAGTGCTGGCATGTGTGCACGTGTGCAAAGCAGCTGTGGGGAGGGGAGTGCATGCGGGGGGGCGAGGTCTGTCTTCGCAGCCCAGTCCCACTCAGGCCACGTACAGACCGACACCAGGTCGCGGACCGGGGGTTGATGACCTCTGTTCTAAGGTGTGCGCATAGAGCATGGGCAACCGGCAGCCAGTATGTATATGTCCCATTTTGGATGAAGCCCTCCCCCCCCGCCATTCACAAGCGCATGGGGCAAGGCTCCTGCATAAGCAGGAATGAAAATTAGAGGGAATGTTGCTCCCAACCCTTGGCTCTGCAGTCAGGTGTTCTATCTCCATGAGCTATCCGGTCCACCAGCCATAACTGCATTTTATAAAGGCAGGGGATAGGCCATATTCACTTGCTTTCTGGTTCTCTACTGAACTGATCTGAAATCAAAGATATCTGTTCTTCTGGCTGAAAGTATGCTAAAAAACAGCTTTAAAAAACTGCAGTGTTGTGTATTATACAATAAAATCATTTTCAAGTTCCTGTACTTACCCATGTGCACAATAGAGAAAAAGTGCATCTACATAAACAACTTTTCAGAGTTCCCCTAGATATTCTTATTATATCTGTACTGAACACTTATTTTATTTGCTTTGTATTATATTTGCTTTACATTATATTTATCATGCATACAACTCTTAGAGGTTTTTAACCTTTAAAGGCAACTGAAAAGTAATTTTAAATAAGAATAAAGATGAATAATTTTATTTTGACAATGGCTACAGGGAGGCCTAACCCTTAAGAATGTTACCTGCAGAACTCCTAGACAACAGAGGCACTCCAAAGAACAGATAAGAGGAAAAGCAGAAAAGAATAGGTACATCTAAAACATAATAGCAGACTTCAGTAAAAGGAGCAAAAACAAATAAATGTGTAAGCCTTTAATGCGAGGGTGTCTGTCCTTGGGATTTTTTTTCCAAATCATGGGAATTAGGGGTCTCATTAAGAGTACCCCCACTCCATCTCACCCCCACCAAATGTAGGCATTCTAGGTGCCTATGCCGAACATAAGGATTTTACAAAACCTCTCACAGAATCCACGGAACATATGAGAAAGTACAGCTCAAATAATATATGCCGTTCCACCCTCAAAGGTGCTTTAGATGTAGCATAGTAATTGCTTCTACATTTAGGCTAATTAGGAATCTCTGTACATGCTGACAGTTCCCAGGCCAAGTCCTCCCTCCCCCTCCCCCCAACCCCCCCCTTCTTTTCCCTCCAGGCAGAAGGTCAGATAATTTGCTTCCATTAACAACGCAATACCATGGGACAGAAGAGGGCAATGAGACTATGTTTCACTGCAGTGGACAGGACTGGGAAAACACTATTATTAGTTGTTGGCAAAGTGCTGTCAGCGCATTTCTGTGGATATAGGACACAAGACGACAGACCCTGCCCCAGGGGAGTATAAAAGCTGAACGCGGGGAGTAAGGTCAGATACTCCCCTAAAGCCAGAGGACATAGAAGGCTCAGGGAAACATCCTGAGCATTGTGTCTGTACATATTTGTTTGTCCACTTAAGAAATCAACAGAAATCTTCAGGGTATGTTTTGGTTTTAAGAGAGTCCAGTATACCAGGATACGGGAAAACATGAACTCTAGAACTTAAGAACTCAAACAAGGGAATGACACAGCTCCAGTTTATATAATGGCACTATCTGTGGCCAGTTGCTTTCTTCTCCCCACATCACAGATAAGGAACACAAATTACAAGCTGGGGCAAGGGAGTACGGGACTCATTCTTTCCAGATCAGGACCATCACAGCAGTGGCCAGCAGCAGGCTGTCAGCATTCAGAGGGGATGCACTGGCTTTCAGCAGTGCATCACTCTAAAGGTGATGCTAGGCCACACTGATCCATCATAAATAATTTGCATTCGTACTTTAAGTTACTGTAAGAGACCAGATGGTGTGGATTCTGCTGACAACAGTACTGACTGCTGGGTCAGGAAGTACACAGCAAAAACGTGCTACGGACATGCAACTTGGGCTGGAAGAGAGGTGTGCATCGCGCCTGGAAGATGGTGTTGGAGGTGTTGGTCCCTGATGTGGTGATAGTCCACCTGGGCAAAAACAATCTGCCTGCACAAAAGAACTTGAACTTTGATCAAGGCAGCAGAAGATCACGTTGCCCTGTTCCAGCTACATCTGCCTGGGACAACACTAATTCGATCGGACATGATTGAGAGGCAAGTCAGACAAGACGGCAAAGCCCTTGCTTGGCAAGGCTGACCTGACGCAAAGAAAGGAGGCCAGGATGGATTGTTACCTTAGCGCAGCACATGTGGCTATATCACGGAGGTATCATCTTTAAGCAATCTGAATTATTCAGAGCAGATGGGGTATATTTATCAAACCACGGGTAGGTTGTATTGTTGTTAGTACATGGCATCAAGTTGGAACTGACTGACAGCAACCGTAATAGGGCTTTCAAGATACGTGAGATATTTAAAGAGGTTTTTTTCCAGCCCTCCCATGAGTTTCCCCCCATGGCTGAGTAGGGATTCGAATTCAGGTCTCCTAGAGTCCTAGTCCACTATACCACACTGGATATCAAGGACTTGTGTGCACAAGATGTATAGCTAAAGAATATGGAGGATGGACTTGTATCTTTGTTACAGCAGTAACAGCTGGATTAAGAGAGGCAGGCTTGTCAGCACTACCCCTATCTATGGTGGATCCAAGGAAGGGGGAGGAGATAGCCAGTCCAGGATAGGTATCTGGGGGACCAGGGCATGAGCAGAGATAGTGGTGTGCCCAGCTCAGAGGGAAGTCTTCCCTCTTCACAACAAGTGGCAGAGAGGACCCCAAGTGATCCAATTTGGGTTGCCACCCTGTGTCTCCCAGCTGAGAGGATGGTATTGATGATTGGATCCAGTCTTTCTTGTGTACCACTGCTATGCTGCCATAAGCAATAAAGTTGTGGCCCATGTTATTTCTATTATAACTGGTGATAAAATGTATGCTTTTTCTGGGCAGTGGAAACTGCACGGCCCATTTTGCTGCCTGGGTCAGCAGTACTAGGACAAAGGTGACAACAGAGCAGCCATGAGCAGGAAACCTTAAAAGATGGGGTTAATTGACCATTAGCTTCTTTTAGCTGGTATGCAATTTACACATTGAGGCAAACGCCTAAACAGAGCTATTGTAGCAGCAAGGAGACAATATAGGAAGTAAGAGAACAGAGGTAGGAGTATCCAGGGATGAATGTGAGTACAGTGGTACCTCGCAAGACGACAACCTCACTAAACGACAAATCCGCATAACGATGACTTTTTGCGATCGCTATAGCAATCTGCAAAACAGTCATTCCAATGGGGGATTTTCGCTGGACATTGAATAGGTCCATGCTTCGCGAACCATTTGTTTGCAAGACGACAATTTTTTCCGCTGATCATTGGCTTCGCAAAATGGCTGCCCTGTGTTTTCCAGACCCATGCTTCGCAGGGCAGCCATTTTTACAGCTGATCGGTGCTCGCAAAATGGCTTCCCTGGATGACGATGTATTTTCCCCACTGGAAACCGGGTTTCAATGCATTCCAATGGGGAAAGGGTTTTCGCATGACAACTATTTCACTAAACAGCGATTTCAATGGGACGGATTGTCGTCATGCAGGGCACCACTGTAACTGATTTTACACACAAGTTTCTTCTCATAAATACCTGCTTGTGTCATTCATTCCTAACTTTTCTCCATCATGGGGAGTCATGTCAACATAATTCAGCTGTCCTTGGAAACAGCTTATCTTTCAGCAAGGAATTGCTTTTTAGACAGAAATGTAATAATTTGGCTGGGAAATCAAAGCCAGGCAGACATGCCCTAACATTTTCCTCTCAGATCAAGCCAAATGGAGAGTAAGGAAACACAATTCTGATGCCAGGTGATGTAGCCATTTCATAGCAGCTTAATACACAGAGTACGACAGGCACAATCAAACACCCATTGGAGAACTCACTTGTCCTATTGTGTCATCAAAGGCACTAACAGTAGAACACGTGACATTCAAGTCTGTTTCTGGATCTCTCCGGATGCCATCAGAATCAGACTCACGCACAAAACAAAAGTTTTGTTTTTAGGAAAAATGGAGCCAAAGGAAGAAGTGTAAAATTTGCCAGTATCTTGAAGTGGCTCTCTTCTTAAGCCACTTTAATGTTATTAGTAAATTAACAGCGTGCGAAATAGGGTTGCTTGAGGTCTGGGTGCCATTTGAATGCGTGGATTGCACTAAAGAGCATCCTGGACCTTCTAGTGATCTTATTTAGACCAATCCAGCCTGTTCCAAAACAGGCACTGTGGACAAGCCTTGATTTTGACACCAAAGGTGATTAATTGTTGACTGATGTCCATAACCTCATGACATTATCTAATCCCCTTTTAAAGCATCCAGGTTGGCAACCACCTCGTGGCAGTGAATTCCACAACTATATATTAGTGGTGCCATATGTTTTGCTAAAGCACAGCAAAAAGAATTATACAAGCAAAATCAAAAGATGGGATGCTCCAAATAAAAAAACATTACCATGAAAATGAACTGGAGATTAATACCATATTCGGCATAGATATAGCAGAAAGTATGCTCTTGCTCTGTGACAAATCTGGAGGCATTTGGGCCAAGGGCTTTTGAGTTGTGATTTTTTAAAAGGCACAAGTGACCAGAAAGCTATAGCTAATTGAAAAGAGATGAAAAACATAGATAAAACAATATTGGCATACCTGGGGGGGTATGAAATCGGTGCCTTTTTAAAATAAAATCTGACAATTCCGAAGGAACTACAGTATCTGCATAGCAAAGCATTCTGGCCAATCAGAATGTGTCTTCAGTCAGCCCACAGGGCAGATGTTTGTCACTTTTAACCATGCCATTGCCTTTAATGTGGAAGAATAGCTTTTGAAATATTTACATAAGAAGGAGCTTAGAATGTGTGACTAGGAAGGAGTTAAATGCTTTCTTTCACACTGAAGGCAATGGCAGGGTTAAAAAGGCACTGATTTCAGAAGTTTTTAGGGTTAAAAAGCAGTAATTAAAAGGTCTGATTCAGAGCCATGAATGACTCATTTCCTGTGAATGAAAAAGAAGAGGTTAAAATGGAGGGTTCCTCCCCCGGCATGCAAATGTTGTCTTATCTATGTCTTTCATCTCTTTTCAATTAGCTGTAGCTTTCTGGTTGCTTGTGCCTTTATGGGGTAAAACAGTGCTGCTTTTTTAAAAAAATCACAAATCATGACACACACACCCATGCATGGAGCCCGCTCCCCACAACCATTCTGTGGCCCCAAAAAGGTTGGGGACCGCTGCCCTAGAAGACAAAAACAAAATTCAAAATGATCTTGCTAAGATGGAGCACTGGGCCGAAAGCAACAGAATTAAATTCAACAGGGAGAAGTGCAAAGTACTGCACCTTGGAAAAAGAAACCAATTGCACAGTTACAAGATGGGGGATATCTGGCTCAGCAAAACTACGAGTAAGAAGGATCTTGGAATTGTCGCAGATCACAAGCTAAATATGAGTCAACAAAAAAGAAACCAATTGCACAGTTACAAGATGGGGGATACCTGGCTCAGCAAAACTACGAGTAAGAAGGATCTTGGAATTGTCGCAGATCACAAGCTAAATATGAGCCAACAGTGTGGGGTGGCTACAAAGGCAAATGCTATTTTAGGCTGGATTAATAGAAGTATAGTTTCCAAATCCTGAGAGGTGCTAGTTCCTCTCTATTCAGCACTGGTTAGGTCTCACCTTGAGTCTTGTGTCCGGTTCTGGACACCACACTTCAAGAAGGATGCTAACAAATTGGAAGAAGTTCAGAGGACAGCAACAAGAATGATCAGGGGGCTGGAGACCAAGGCTTATGAGGAAAGGCTGAAAGAATTAGGCATGTTTAGCCTTGACAAAGAAGACTGAGGGGTGATATGATAGCACTTTTCAAAAATTTGAAAGGCTGTCATAACAGAGGAGGGGCAGGATTTGTTTTCCATCATTCCAGAGTGCAGGACACGCAACAATGGGCTGAAATTAAAGTAACTCAGATTTTGGTTGATTATCAGAAAAAAATTCCTAACTGTTAGAGCAGTAAAACAGTGGAACCGGTTACCTCGGGAGTCGGGGAGTACTGGAGGCATTCAAGAAAAACTTGGATAATCACCTGGCAGATATGCTTTGACTGTATTCCTGCACTGAGCAGGGGGTTGGACTTGATGGTCTTGTAGGTCCCTTCCAACTTCACTTTTCTATGATTCTATGAAATCTTATTTGCACCCATATACTACACCACAGAAATCATGGGTCCTTCAATGGATGGCAAAAACAAGAGGTGCAAAAACATGGGGATGACACACAGATCCTCATGGGGCCACATGATTTTTCTGAAGTATCATCCCAAAACCATTATCCACTCACAGGCACCATTTACGCCCATAGGTCCCATCTCTGCCCACATACTAAAACATAGAAATTGTGGCTCCTTCAATGCATATCTTTGCAGTTGCACAAAAACATAGATCTGAAGCACGGATCCTCATGGATCCACGTGATTTTTCTGCAGGATTGTCTCACACCACTGTCTAATCACAGGTCCTATCTCTGCCACAAACTACAAGACAGAAATCACGGGTCCCCCAGAGCATGGCTTTGCAGCAATGCAAAACACCAATGTAAGTCAGAAATGTTCATGGACCAACATGATTTTTCTGCAGGATCATTCTCAAACCACTGTCCATGCATAGGCCCCAGTTGTGCCCATAGGTTACACAATAGAAATCACAGGTCCTCCAGTACATGGCTTTGCAATGGTGTAAAAACATGGATTCAACATAGGATCTGTATGGATCCACATCATTTTGATGCAGAGTCATCCCCAAACCACTGTCCAATCGTAAGTCTCATCTCTGGCCATACACTAAAACACAGAAATTGTGGGTCCTTCAGCTCATGGCTTTGGAGTTGCGCAAAAACATGGATTTGAAGAAGAGATCCTCATGGATTCATGATTTTTACACAGGATCATCCCCAAGCTACTATCAAATCACAGGACCCATCTTTGTCCACAGAGTACACCAGAGAAATCATGGGTCTACCAGTACATGGCTTTGCAGTGGTGCAAAAAGATGCATCTGATGCACAGATCCTCTTGGATCCACATTATTTTTATGGAGGATTATCCTAAACCACTGTCCAGACATAAGCCCCACTTGTGCCCATAGATAACAACAGGGAAATCATGGGTCCCCGAGTGCATGGTTTTGCAGTGGGGCAAAAGCAAAGGGACAAATTTTGGAAAACATGTACACAACATATCTGTAGAAGTTTTGGTTTAAAACAGCTTTTCTTTCTCAGCTTGCCTAACTCAGAGAAAGGGATATGAGACTGGAACATAGCTTTCCAGTCTGCATTTGGCGGAGTGGGCACGGCAACATTGGTTTAGCCAAGAGGTTAAAGTAGGGTGTGTATTAGAGATGGGCATGAACCTTGATTCGGAGGTTCATTCTGTTTCATCGACGTGGCACCACAGGCCTCCTGGAAAATCTTAAAAAGCAGACAGAGTTGGGTGTCATCAGCACACTGGTGGTACCAGACTACAAAATTCTGGACAGCCTCTTTCAGGTTTTTCATGCATATGTGAAACATTATGGGGAATCATGGAAGCCTGAGACACTCCACAGGTCAAGGTGTTGAACAGGAGTTCCCCAGCACCACTATCATTCACAAAGTGACATCACCCAAGGGAAAATCCCAGAAGCTGACTTCTTTTTTCATTAATTCAAAACTTCTCACCCAAACACAAAGCAATTGTCAGGGCTGTTTTTCAATAAGTGTCAATGGTAGTGAGCAGAAGAGAGTACACTGTAGACCAGGGGTCTCCAAATTTTTCAAAAGGGGCACATCATAAATTTTCCGCATTTTCAACGGCCAAAGGAACACACGCATATCCACACATGTCCAGATAAAAAGGCAATGCGGGCTGGATGTGGCCCACAGGCTGTAGTTCGAAGACCCCTGCTGTAGACCATCTTGACTGTCGTCATTGGTGTGGCCAACATTCAGGCTGCCCTTTTCTAAGTAAAGCTTGGCATCCTTTACCTTGCTGGCTATGCAGACACAATATTTTGCAGCAATATTGGGCCATTTCCTGGATTTTTGAATCATGGGTACAGAAGCACAATATCCCACATTCATAAACCAGAGGGTTTTTTTTTGAAGGACTAAATATTCTGTGCACAAAGAAAAATGTTACTATCTGAAAGGAACAAGGAAGGAAGGCTGTTCAGAAAGTAATACAACCTTCTAGTTGCACAGTTTAAATATTAAGTCCCAGGCATGGGATTTTCAGGTTTTTTTTCACCCACTACATTTTACCAGGAGCTCCCCCAACTAGAATTCTGGTAGAGTTAGTTGAAAAAATCCAAGTTCTTAGAGGAGACTCAGGATCCTCACCTGTTCCTTGCTAAGGCTCTTTTTGAAGACGGCCATTAAAACACAGACATGGATGGAGCATTCTAAGTTCCATGAGAACAGGAAAGCATTTGGAGACTGGCAGTCTGTTGTTGTGTTTTTTTGGAGCGGCACCCTCTACAGCAGTGGTGTCCAGCCTTGGCCCTCCAGAGGTTCTTGGACTTCAACTCCCAGAAGCCTTCACCACCTCCTCTGCTGGCCAGGATTTCTGGGTGTTGAAGTCCAAGAACATCTGGACGGCCAAGGTTGGACACCACTGCTCTACAGGGCCTAATGAACAGAGAGACTGGCGCCCCCTAATGCTTTGCTGCAATACTGCAATAAAAATTTAAGGCAATAGAAAAATTATCATAAAATATGAAGCACTCAAACAAAACAGAACAAAACAAATTCAGGCATAATGCATAATTGAAATAAGAAATTTAAGTACTGTATTACCAGAAATGCAGCTACTATTGGGGGAGGGGGTGTTGGGGACTGGAGAAACAAAGCTAAATGCTTCACTTGCACAGGAAGATTTCTATTAAGATAAAAAGAGCAAGAGCGAGAGAACTTACTTTGTTCTAGGCTGATGTACTAATCCTGGAAGCTCTTTATTTGTCTTAAGTCTTACATGTGAACTGGCACTTTTTTCCTGGGGGGTAGAAACAGAAAAGGAAATGGGATAGTGAGACAGACAAGATAAGACATAATCTATTAGAGTTTATTTTAAAATATGGAACATTTATCTATCATTAGATTGCAACTAGACAAAGAGGTGATGTGTAAATATAACATTTTAAAATACAGAGTGATCAAATATTGCAACATTGGGCTCTAGAATGACCAATGTCTTGTCTGAAAACTTTATATTAAGCATTTCCGGTTTCTTTTCATAAACACTAAAGTCTCACAAGAAATAGTAATATTTTGTGCTTACATGGCAAAATATAGTGTATTTATTCTAGAAGACACAAGGCAGGAATGTGGACAGTGAAAAAGGAAACATAGCTTCAGACCTTTAAAAAAAGCTTAGGAGACAGCAGTGGAAAGAAATGCCACCAAAGAAACAGTTGCTTTGGGGAGAAGGCATCATCATTTGAAATCAGCAGATGGAATCAAGTCAATGGACAGAATCTGGTGTAAAGGAAAGCAACACACCAGAAAAGGCAATCTGAGAGTTGGGAGTGGAAGAGAGAAGGAGAACCATGTGTTGGAGGACATCTCTATGAAAAATACGATAGAATAAGGATAAAACAAACCAGATAGAAACATATGGAACAGGAGTTGGAAATCCTTCTATCTCCCTCCAGCCACACCTCCATTTTGAATTACCCTGAAATGTCAATAGATACTCTCAAAACCATTAAGATCTTTTTTTTTAACTGAATCTGAATCCTCCAAGACATCTCAAGTACTATATCGTAAGAACTTTGCTCACTTCTCTTTTCTACTCCTTGGATGTTTCACACAACTTCTACAGAAGCAATAATAAGTTACTCCTGTTTGCATCTATGCAATAATGCCTAGATCTTCATTTGCAAATGGGTTCCTCACTTGCACCACTGCTGTAGGGGAGGAGGGGCTTGAATGACAGAATTATCCCTCGTGAAATAATAATACAGTCCTATCTCTAGAATGCTAGTATATCAGGAAATAGTGCAGGATTTCCAGATTTCCTTTCAGTATGAAAGGAAATCTGTTGTTGTTTGGTAGAGCATTCAGTCATACACAGATTTAAAGCAAAAAAAAAAAAAAAAAGGACAAGATTTATGATACCTCAATGATCTAGGCCTCATCCATTTGGATCGTTTAACAGTCAGCTGCTTTTCATTAAAAAAATCTTCTAAATGTGTGGATTTAGAAAAAAAACTAAGGGATAATTACATGAAACTAGAAATTATAATAATTACAGGCTTCCTGTCAGTGCCCAACACCTTCTAGGGATATGAAATGATTGGTTCAAACTGAGAGACTAAGATGCAGATAAGCGACATTATGGGCAGGCGTTAGTTCAAAGCTATCAGTCTTGCCAGACCTTTCCACTCCTTCTTTAGTGATACAATATAAAGCCTCAGAATAAAGGGCACGGCCCATCTGCTGAGTTCTCATGATCCCATGGGACAACTTTTTAATCTTGCTTTGCAACAGCTATTTCTGTTTCTCCTTTTGCCTGTTTTGCCTACATGCACCATAAACAGATATTGCTCTCAAATAAAAAATGGGCTGGTGGATGGGTGGGACAGGGAGAGTTAATAAGATTGCAAAGGCACGGCTCCACTGTAAGGGTATAAAACTGGAGATACAAAGTCAGCATCCAGTTGCACAAATCCATATGCTGTCTTTTTGCTTTTTGTTACTCATGGGAGGAAATAAACCACTAGTTTACAACTACTGAAAAATACACAAGTAAAAAGTGAACTTGCATTTGGTTATATATCTGCAGCATTTACCCATTTGGAAATGAGCTGATGGTTACAAGCTTATTCCTGACCTGCCCCTTGCGTACATATAACGAATTTTCTTTGCTCAAACTAACTGCACCAAGTAATGTAAAGAAGCGAAGTGGACTCTCCTCTTAAACATACAATCTGAAGTCCACATGGAATCAAATCCTGGATTACACAGAAAACCAGGTTGGCTCTAACTTGAAACTGCCCAAAGCCTCCCAGTAAGTTTTAGAGCAGGGCAGGGGCTTCCCACTAGCTGAGCCTTCCCCAGAGTTACCTAATCCATACTGGCTACTAATCTCTGTACTGGCCATCAAAGCACAAAACCATAGTCTGTGGTTTTGTGCTTTGAAGCCTTTTCCCGTTTCAGCCATAGCTGAAGTGGGGAATAGCAATAAGAAAGATCTTCAAACAATGTGCATCTGGCTCAGTTCGAGCACCAAGACAAATTATGGTTAAAGAAACTGAACTATGGTTTGACATGATAGAAAGGATGAGAAATAATGCTTTCTGCCTAGCCAGCAAATCAGAATTAGAAACCATGGTTTTTTAAACTGTATTTGCAGCAAATAATGGGTTGTGCTGTGATGCACTGTGATGTCCACACTGAAAAAACGCTGCTGCTCCAGTGCGTGCTTGCCATACCACAGAAACAGGAGTATTGAGCAGAGTTTTAAAATGATTCTGAATAATTAAAAACTCAAACCGTGATTTGTATTCTAAATTATGGTCAGCGTACCACACAGTTTGAGAGAATACCTCAACTGAGTTAAGTGTTAATAGTTGACGCATACATTGCACTTTTCAGAGGTAATCAGGGATGGATTTTAACAAAAATACATTGTTTGCTAAGTATATCTAAATTTCTCTAGCCACTTAAATAGTGTTGTCTAGCAGGAAACAGTACAGCCTCTATTTTCCATCTGCTACTCAGCAGGATTAATAAACTGCAGGAAAGAATTTAACAGCAGAAATAAAACTGAGCTCAATGAAAACCTGTTCACTCATTTTTAATCTGGCAGATCACACTGTTTATATACTTGTACTTAACTGCAAGCATGTATGCACAGAAATTCCAAAGACCCACTCACATAAGGAAATATTCCTCATAAACTAATTTGAGATTGTCAAAATTTTTAGTTTTATCTGGTTTGTAGCCTCAACTGAATTTGTTATTTCTCTTTCAAAATTAAAAGGTTTTAGAAGACATAATCAAGAGTTCTTCCCAGGGTTACTGGTTTTTAAGAGTTTTATCTCAAACCTTTCAGTAACAGAGAGTGAGACAGAGTTAAAGGAGAAAAAAAGCAGTACAAATTTCTTTATATCTCTCCAATGATCCTGGGTGGCAGTGACAAACATGAGCTATACTGGTTTGACTAATGTCTGAGGCAGTCTAGGCAGCACTAGAGTTTCTTTTTAATTGCCCTGGATACCACTGTCAAGATCAAACACCTGACCAGATTTTGTAAAGGACTGTAGATTGTTCCACATATTTCCCTTAATGGATACTCAAAGAGTATTGGTACTAAAATATTGAACAAAAGCATTTACTCAGCCATGAAGAGTACTAGGTACTGTGAAGCCAACTATAGTCAGAGTCTGATAATACAAAAATACGAATACACACACACACACACACACACAAATAAGACAATGCAGAGCACCATAAACAGTGAAATCTCAAATCAAATGACTCAAATAGAAATTAAATAAAGAACAAACAGATGAGAGATACAATGTGAAATATAAAAAGATCAACTATGGAGAATTACACAAGGGCTCAAATCTTCTTGGTGTAAACTAGACTTTTGGAAGGGTTTTGATGCCACCAGCAGGAGGAGATTTTGGATAATGAAAGAATTCCACCTTCTCTCCTATGGCTTTTCTGACTTAACAAGTAATTCATTTAATGTGGGAGCCATAGGACAGAAGGAAGAAGTATTTAATTACTGAGAATCTTCCCCACCAGCAATGTAATTTGATAGTGGTGAATTCTGGTAATGAAAATCTTCCTCCTTCCATCCTGCAGCTCCCATGTAATGAAATAGATTATTTGCAAGTCAGAAAAGCCACAAGGAGGAAATCTGTCATAACCTAAACTCTCCTCCTACTGGTGATACCACTTTCCAACAACTATAGATACAAAAACAGGATTTCAGCCAAGAACTTCTGAAATAAAATTAGAGAAGCCAAAGAAAAATGACGACCCAACAACAGAAATAGAGAAACCCATCAAAGATCTATACGTATATCTTTTGGTCAAGGAGATCAAAGATTAAGGAGGCAGAAGAATGATGCAAGGAGCATCAATGGCCATTACTGGTGGATAGGGCAAATTTTTTGATACTCGACACAAGGATAAAATCATGGCGTCAAGTTAATACTGTACCTTAAACAGCTATTTGAAGATAATAACGCATTGAATTTAGTCCACCAGATGTTAACACAAGAAACACAGAAATCCAAAATAGCTGGAAAAGCACCTGATTTTGTACAAGTACTGAAACTAAGACAATTTATTTATTTATTTAAAATATTTTATCCCACCATCTTCTTAGAAAGAACCCAAGGTAGCTTGCATAATTAAAAAGACAATATTTAAAAACAGAGGTATAGAAATATTTAAAAAGAATTAAACAAGTATTACTTTGAAAATGGTAATAAAATCAATACTAAAACACATTTAAAACAACAGAGCACAACAATCCATTAAAAAACCCTTCTCAGACCACTAGTTATTAAGGGAAAGCCTACCTGAAGAGAAAGGTCTTTGCCTGCTTTTGGAAGGACAACAAAGATGGGGTCAACTTAGATTCCTGTGGGAGGGAGTTCCAGAATCTGGGAGCAGCAACAGAGAAGGCCCTCTCCCGTGTCCCCAACCTGTGAAGACGGTGGGACCGAGAACAAGGCTTCCCTTGATGATTTTAAAACCTAGGCAGGCTCACAGAAGGAGATGTAGTCTTTTAGATAGTGTGGAACAAAGCTATTTAGGGTTAAAGCCAGCACTTTGAATTGTGCCTGGAAATGGATTGGCAGCCAGTAAAGCCGCTGTAACTGGTGTGTGTGTGTGTGTGTGTGTGTGTGTGTGTGCGTGCGTGCGTGCGCGTGTGTGTGTGTGTGTGTGAGAGAGACACATGATTGCAAGATATTGCTACATGTTTTAGTGTATCTTTTCCAATTAAATCTACAGAATCATTTCTGAAACTTGGCTAAGCTCAACTACAGAATAACTTTAATAAGCCATTTGCTAAAGATTTTTGTAAATACAGGGCAGAATTTACAAGCAATGTGAAAGGGCAGGCAACCCAGTGAAGCACTGTTCTTCATAACTATACCTTGGGGCAATGCTGTGACATGAATGTGGATATGTATATTTGCTTAAAGGATGACAAGAAATCCTTTGACAAATCCAATATGGGAAGCTAACAGAGCTATTGCTAACAATGGCCTTGATTCAAGAAATATTCTTACCATTCACAATCTGTACGGCAACAAAAAGCTGCAGCAAACATTGGAAATGAGAGAACAAAGAATGCAAGAGTTTTAAATAGGAAATGGCAAAGATGTATACAGTGGTGCCTCGCATCACGACGTTAATTCGTTCCAGCGAAATCGCTGTAGAACGAAAACATGATCCGATTTTAAAAAGCCCATAGAAACGCATTAAAACCAATTAATGCGTTCCTAGGGGCTTCAAACTCACCGTCCAGCGAAGATCCTCCATAGCGCAGCCATTTTCACTGCCTGTGTAGTGAGGAATCCATGCGAAAAAACAGTGGGCGGCCATTTTGTTTACCTGGTGGCCATTTTGAAACTGCCAATCAGCTGTTAAAAAGATCATCGCAAAGCGAAATTCCCCCATAGGGAACATCGTTTTGAGATCGCTTTTGCAATAGCAAAAACATCAACGGCAAGCGATTTTGTTGTCAAACGGAGCGCCCATCTTGCGGGGCACCACTGTACTTGCAGAATGGCTTTTAATTTGTATGCTGAGAAAATCTTTAGAGAAGTACTTCCTGATTCAAATGACAGGATTATCAACAATGGTGAGGTACTCAACAACATCCAAAATGTAGACAATGCAATACAGTGGTGCCTCGCATAACGAGCATCCCATTTAACGACGAATCTGCATAGCGATTCGTTTTTTGTGCCCACTCTGAAGCGCCGGCCGGCCGGCATTTTTGGGGCGGGCGCGTCGGAGCGGCCGCGGGCGAGGGCTCTCCCATGGCCGCTCTGAAGCACCGGCTGGCCGGCATTTTCGGGCAGGCGCGTCGGAGCGGCCGTGGGTGAGGGCTCTCCCGCGGCCACTCTGAAGCACCAGCTGGCTGGCATTTTCGGGGTGGGCACGTCGGAGGGCCGGAAGGCTAGAGCAGGCTGGGCCCCTGGCCGCTCGCCCCCGGCCTGCACAGAGCCAGCAGAGCACCAGGAGGCTTCGGACCGGTAAGTCCTTTTTAAAAAAAATTTCTGTGTGGGTTTTGGAGGGTGGATTTGGACTGGGGAGGTTAAAGTTTGTGGTTTGTGTGTGTGTTTTTTTCGCGGCATTTTCACCTCGGGCGCTTCGGACTGGCCGCGGGGGAGGGCTCCCCCGCCGCCATTCTGAAGCGCTTCGACCGGCTGTGTGAAAATGGGGGCTTTGGTCCTCCCAAAGGCCCCATTTTCACACAGCTGATCGGCGGTTCCAAAATGGCCGCCGCAACCATTTTCACACGCTGCCCTCCCTTACCGAGGCAGCAAAAATGGCCGCCCCTATGGAGGATCTTCGCTGAACTGTGAGTTTCTGCCCCATAAGAACGCAAAAAGATGTTCCCTATGGGGGAATTTCACTTTGCGATGATCGGTTCCCTGCTTCAGGAACTGATCATCGCAAAGTGATGATTTTTTAATAGCTGATCGGTGGTTTCAAAATGGCCACCGGGTAAACAAAATGGCCACCTGCTCTGTTTTCGCACGGACTCCTTGCTGCACAGGCAGCGAAAATGGCCACGCTATGGAGGATCTTCACTGGACGGTGAGTTTGAAGCCCCTAGGAACGCATTAATCTGGTTTTAATGCATTTCTATGGGCTTTTTAAAATCGCATCACGTTTTTGTTCTACAGCGATTTCACTGGAACGAATTAACGTCGTGATGCGAGGCACCACTGTATACAAGTCAGCATTAGGCGTACTCAAGTCACTTGTTTGACTTTAAAAAACAACATCTCAGTCCATGGCCAGACCACAAACTTTTTAAAACTTCTACTGGTCTCAAATGTAATAGTACAAGTTCAAAGCTGCATAGTTCTCAGAACACAGCCTACAAATAAATAAACCATACATTTATAATGTTCAAAGCCGAACGCTAAAATGGCCAAAATGCTAATTAAATCAGCCACACAAAAATGGCCTGATTCGCCTGGAATGCTTAACGAAAATTAAATATTAGGCCACCTCCTTGCCCTCTTCTCTAGTATGGTCATAAGGAGCAATGGACAGTTTTCACTTCTGTTTTCAACTAGTTGTACTTACTTATCGGATCCAAAAAGGGGAAAGTCGTTACTGTTAACTATGGTTTATGGAAACAAATCAGGGCCGTTAATCACAGATAGAGATTAGTTTAGTTATCATGGTTAACATTAACTGCAGTTTGTCTGGTGTTCAGTAAGGGTGATATTCAGACAGTATGTTACTCAGGCCTCATAGTGGATAACTAGGGTTCAGTGGAAAAGAAAGAGAGGCTTCCCATCTGGTCTTCTCGGGTGACAGAGAAGGTGGGGCATATGAACTCTGGATTCATTATTATTCCTACACCTAGCACTGAACTCTGGGTTGAAGTGATGCACAAACACAGCTTCTAGAAAATACTGCATTCCAGTTCTAACTATCATCTGTTTCAAAGGATGTTCTAATGAGTTTACTGGGTACACACATGGATCCAGCCATAGTGGTCTTAAGTAACCTAATATGCAGAAGAAGAAGAAAACTAGACTAATCCTTGTTTTCAGAACAGTGAGTAGAAATACACACACCAATTGTTTCCTTGACACTTTAGTCTGTGGAAAAGTTCCAGAAAAAAAATAACTCATTAGAAGTGAAGGCTGAAAGAAGAAATGAGGTCACAGACCTCAAAAATACACATTTCTTTGCAATCCCAAGACAGGATTTTTCTGTTCATCAATTAGATGTCTCTGGAAGGTAAAACCAAACCAAAAGAACCCCATATACTTAGTGTTCATGATCAGTCACTGTTTATTTATAGCACCAGGCGATCAAAGCTATAATGTTTGTGAGGGGAGCCAGATGTAGGCATTCATTAGGGTTCCACCAGATTTCGTCTCACTGCAGAACAACTGTTCTTAGGCAGAAGAGGCACAAAAATATTGCCTTAAAACCACTAACAGTAAATATGTTTATTTCTTTAAGAAGATTAGTTGCCATTGTTTCCCTTTCTGCAATGACTTCTGTGCCATCATTTCTCTATTTTCTGTATCACCTTCTTTCTGAATTGATCACATTAACAATCCCAGCCAAATCAAGGAATCACACAGCAAACCAGAATATGTCACACTGCTACAGTGCCAATTATATTTGCTCTAAGGCTTTAAGAACAAAGGAAAATGAAAGTGAGACCAGTGCCTTCGGCTTATGACATCTGTTATCCCACTTGGACTGGCAACCACATAGCGAATACACATGATACTACAAAGCCTATTAAATGGAGTTATGCTCCAAAATCACTGAAGGCAAATTTGAAGTAGGCACATTGTTCCCTCTATACATGCAATATATTTGAGGTTAGTGCATTGTTCCCTTTGTAGATGCAATACTTTCAAAACTCTCACAGAAAAACATCAAAGTGTTTCCTGATGCTGCCAAAACCATTCATAAAAACCAATTAGTTCTTTTAGTTCACCACTGATTAACTGATATTTCTCAAGTTTGTTTAACCCTCTGGCAGATTTCAAATCTATCACTACACGTTGGCATTGAAATCTGTAAACTGATTGTGAACTGTGTAAGGATGTACCCTCTTTTGCCTATCTTGAATCCACTGCCAATCAACTTTATTACATGCCTGAAGATCCTTCAAAGCCAACACTTCCATTCTGCATAAAAAGACTCCGTGAAGTTCTGATTACATACTGTTCAAGTGAAGATATAACTCTGAGCTTAACATCTGTATACTCTGCTTGCCTATTTGATTAAATGGTCAGTGTTTCCTATGATCATTTCAGCACACATGCACCTCTGTTATCTGAAGATTATTCGTATACCCTTTCGTGTAGAAGCCAACATCAAAGCCAAAGTGATTATATTTGCTGAATGTGTTAATTATCTTTTCACTGCACTAGGGCAGCTTCACTTGGAAGAATTTCAGAGTATTAACAGAGAGTGGCAACTGTGTGGCTAGGTGCTAACGGCAGAGTAGGAACAGCATCATCACTATAATTGCCTCCCAGTACTCTTCACTACAAACCAATTTCAAGTAAGTTTATTAATTCCTTTTAAAATAATTCTCTCTCTCTCTCTCTCATAACTTACCTTGGAAGACTGCAGATCAGAATCTATATCTTCCTCTGCTACAACAAGTTTTCACACAATAGAACCAATCTTTTATTGGCTTTGTAAATCTCATCATCCACATCACCAGATCCCTATGTAGAAGGCACTGAGTGTAGGAAAGCTCTCTATAGAGCAGTGGTTCTTAACCTTTGTTACTCGGATGTTTTTGAACTGCAACTCCCAGAAACCCCAGCCAGCACAGTTGGTGGTGAAGGCTTCTGGGAGTTGATGTCCAAAACTCCTGAGTAACCCAAGGTTAAGAACCAGTGCTATAGAGCATCATTTAATGATCCCACATGGGACTTTGCAGCTGCATGTCAGGGGAACTGCAAATGTCATTTTATCTTCCTAGCTGTGTAACCCTAAATACCCAGGATGGCAAACCCGACTGACATACCGTTGTATGTGACATCATACTTTAGAGGGCCATGCTAATTTTAAAAACCTGACAATGCATAAATGAGTCTTAGGTTTCTGTGTATAGCACCAAACTTACATTTTCCTTTCCTTTTTTAAGGACAGTCATTTCCTTGAGATCCATTTTTTACTCCCCCTCCCAACCTTCTGCATCAACAATTTGCAACTCACCAAGTCATTAATACGTACATACAAATAAAAATAATCTTAGATGGCAGTGATAACATTTAATAATGAGATGTGCTTGTTTTAGTGTAAACCACAATTGTCTCTTCTTCAGGGCAATGACCTATCAAAGGTATCTCATAAATATTTCAACAACGATGAAGGTATTATCAATAATTTATATGCTTCACTGTGGCAGGACTCTTCAAACAAACATTAGGCAACAGCATACAGTAATTTTGTGTGTCCCAAAAATACAGCCACTGTTTAACATGGAAAAAAAAAATCCTCCCTTTTTATTACACTCACAAAAGTAAACTCCTGCTTGCAGAACACAGGAAGCCAGAGAATGAATTCTCCTTATTTACCACCACAATACAGAAGCAGCTTTTTGGAACATTAACCCTCAGAGGCTGCTAATCCAACCCAAACCAGCCCAGCCACAGGCTCTGATTTACACCTACTTCGAGCAATTGTCCCAAATCCCAGGTAAGGCTGTTTTCTTTTCAGTACTCTATACGCTTGAGACAGGATCTTCTGGCTATTCTACTGGGTGAAAAGCACACATACAGACTTTCTCTGAGTTCTCCACTTCCACCTCAAATGCAATAAAAATATTGCAGCATGTTTGACCAAACGCCTTAGTTGTTTTCCTTGCAACTTTGGCATTACATAAAAAGCTAGTGACAACAGGATCATCTAAATACAGTATAGATTTCTAGTCTTATTTGAATCCATTCCCCACTTCCTTCTTTTTTAGTGTTTACGTGAACAACTATTTTGTTCTAGTAATTAAGTTGTCAGCCTGCCAGAAACCTCATGTTATGCAGGCCACATCCCTAATTTCCTACCATCACAAGCAGTACAAATCAGCTGGAGAGCATTGATTATGCTGTAAACTTACAACAAAGTAGTATTTAGATGCATTTGGTGGCGGGAGAATAAATTCAGGTTATCATGTGGCTCTACAATTTAGTATTGAAACTGCACATTGTTTTCCCCAAACTGGCAAGCATATGCACGGACATAATTGGGAGCACTATTAAAATATTCCAACATCCTTCTGTAAATAAAGCCACTGGAAAAGATCGGCTCTTTAACAAGAGTCCTAGCCCCTTTCAATGCAATCATGGAAGGTAATGATTATTTTACTGTTCAGATGGCGTCACACAGACGCCAGTATATACAACTGTGACAAGAGTCGATAAGCTTTGGCACAGCTCTGCTATTGATGGACATTTTGCCCTGGGCTCCCAGAAAAATACATTTCATGATCTGCCACTGGAGCACGGCGTCTCTTCTTTATTTATTTATTTTTTTAAAAAAGAATCTCTCATAATTGAGGCACTTCAGGCAATAATGGAGCCTGGCATGTTTATTTTACTAGATGGTGCACAGCTTTTGCCCACAGCCTCTGAGTCGTGCAACAGTTTAAAATATGGTTTATGGTTGCATTCTACTGGAGAAAGAATTATCCAACTCTCCTTGCCCTCATATCAGACAAACTGCTTTCATTACAAGCAAAACAAAGAAGCTCTTACATATTTCAAAAACAGGAAACAGATTGGTAATGTTCGCAAGACTGAAGTCTCGTGCATCTTTTATGTACCTAAAATGTCAGACTGCGTGAAAGCATGAAAGGAAAAACACTACAAAAATAGAAGCCCTTCTGAATCAAGAGTCAGAAAATCTCCAGTAATCTCAACACTCCATCTTTGGCTTTTAGGAGAAAGGGATGAGCTAGATTGTTTACTGAATGTGAAGCTTTATTTAAGCTACATCTTCCATATAAATCTTTTAGAGCCACTTAATATTTATCAGATCTTTGGGGTGAATAATAGATGATGATGGCAGGCGAAATCATTTGTGTCCTTAAAACATTTTCTTCAGAGTGAAAAAAAGCTGAAGACAACAAGTCCTGGGGGAATTTCTTTGGGCAAGGAAAGAACAATCTGTTTTCCTCAACACTTTACACTTCATTAGCACATTTTCCTCTAGTAGTCTCAGAGGAATTTACAAACAGTAATGAATTGAACATCTTAAATGGAAGAAAGTTTAAATCATAACTATACATCAACTACAGTAGGGCTTAGAAGTCTGGGAAAGACCTTCTGCTATAGCATTCTGGCCATTTAGCCATTGGTGGGATTTCTTCAGGTTGCTACACCTCTCTCTCTCTCTCAGAGGTATACAGTGTAAGGTAATTTTAAACGTATGCTCAATTGTGCAGACAAACCACTGCATCATCCATCCATTCATCTGATTGACCGGAGGTACATTTACCCTGGCCCTTTTGGTGTAGCCTGGTGCTGTCTAACCAAGGTTGCTTGAGATCGGAGGGAGGAGTGAGATTTCATTTAGCATGATCCTCACGTCCAAATGGCATATCAACCTCTAGCGACCATACAGATTCTTCCATTGTCAAACAAACACTTCCCATGCTCCTCTGCAGAGGGGCAGGGGGAAGTGAAACAATTATTTTGTTCATCTGCTACCATTTCGCCGAAAATAAGACCTAACCTGAAAATAAGCCCTAGTATGATTTTTCAGGATGCTCGTAATGTAAGCCCTGCCCCAGAAATAAGCCCCAGTGAAGTAAAACCCTGCCCTCCACCGTTGTGCAGCAACCAGAAGAAGGTGACATGACTGTATTTGAATAAATGTAGATGGTTGTATATGAAAAATAATAAAACAACCCCTGAAAATAAGCCCTAATGCATTTTTGGAGCAAAAATTAATATAAGACCCTGTCTTATTTTTGGGGAAACAGGGTAGACTATCACAGATGTGCTGAACCACTTAGATTAATTAAAAATTAATTCCATTTCCCTTGTGTATAGTACCAATCAAAACCATGGGTGCAGGCAGTTCCTCAATCGGCATTGCACAGCAGGAATATTTTTTAACATTTAATCTAACAGGTTTAGCACTTAAGCAATGGTTTAGCAGAGGCAAAAAAAAAGTTTTGGTGGGGGGCAGGGGAAATGTTCATTTTGCTGATATCCCGAAGCAGCTCATTTATCTTCATGTTACCCGAAATCCAAACTGGAAGAAGCCTTGGCAGCTTTGTCAACTGCAAGCCTCGATTTTGGTCCATTCACAGCAACTGCACACACGGGGAATGAACAGCATTAGTAGCTGCCTGCACACAGCTATGTATTTTCAGTCCTACAGTACAGCACTGTGGAACTGAGGAATTCCACAGGTTATTATAAAAGATATAAGCATTTTAAATAAAGATTTATTGCAGGATAAACTAGAGCCACTTTGTGATCAGTAACAGTAGCAGGTAATATGTAAAAAGTTTAAAACACTGTACTGGTAACCTTCCCTTCATGGATTGCCGGACCATGAAGAAGGCTGACCACCAAAGAATTGATGCTTTTGAACTGTGGTGCTGGAGGAGACTCTTTTAATTTTTTTAAATAACCAAAACAGATACAAGAATACAAAATACTTACTAATACAATCTAAAATACAGTGCACCCCCATACCCACGGGACCTTTTGGAGCAACACTTTTATTACGAACCTCCTTTCCAAAATTGTATTGATTGTTGCTTAGAGGCTTTCCCCTTTCCTTTCACTAATACAAATTCAATAAATTTACCCCAAATAGCATAAAAATATTTAAACTTATTTCCCCTCTTTTCATCTTAAGTTCAGTAGTCAATTTATCATTTAACATAATGTCCCATACTTCATTATACCAATCTTCTAATTTAATATCATTTTTATCTTTCCAGAATCTAGCTATTAATATTCTAGCACTTGTCGTAAGATTAGAAATCAATTCCTTTGAGCAATAATCAAATTCTATCTTATAAAAAATTGAGAGCAAAGCAATTTTAGAATTAAGTTCAATATCTTTTCCAAATATATCACATATTTCTTTAAAAATCAATTTCCAAAATTTCTAAATCAATTTACACTCCCACCACATATGATAACATGTGCCAATTTCTTCATCACATTTTCAACAGGCCTTAGAATAGTCTGAGTTTATTATGTTCAATTTCATCGGAGTCATGTACCACTTTAAACTAATTTTAATATTTTTCCTTTATTCTTACTGATATTAATCTTAAAACCCTCATCTTCCAAATTTTTGTCCAATCCTCTGTTTTAATTTCTGTCTTTAAATCATGCTCCCAAATTGATTTCAAACCTTCTATTTCAGTCTCTTTTTCCTCTTGTTCCAAAATTAGGTTATAAATTCTGCTTACCACTCCCTTCCTCAAAGCATCTTTCTGCATGTCTTCATGTGATGATACAAATTGTTCATAGTACATTCTCTACATTTGCCATTAATCTTCAACCATTCATTTGTCTAACTATCTAATTGGATATAATTATACAATGATAGTTTATTAGTTTGAAGTTTAACTATAATCTGATTTTTCGATCTCATTCTAATCATCTAATCTTCAATCTGGCAACTTTTTAATCCTTAAACAAATCAGCTAAACCCTTCATGTTTGCTGGGAAATTTTCTATTTTGGTCACTAATTTTAGTAGTGAAGTAAAGGGACATAACTTCTTTTTATATCTGTTCCAGGGGTTGTTCACCTGATTTATTGTGTTTTTTTACTACATTAAACAAATATTTTTCAATATTCCCATTTATTTCTGAGGATTCCCTATTCCACCAAATTAACCTTCCTTTGTTATATATAATATCTCCAATAAATCTTAGTTGATTTGCTATATAATAATTTTTATATTAGCAATACCTAAACCTCCACTTTTTAAGCCTTATACCAATATCTTTTATTTATTCTTGATTTTTTTTACCTTCATTACAAAATCCATTAATTAATCCCTGCCAATACTTAAAATCTTCTTCTTCTAATTGTGTTGGGAGCATCCGGAATAAAAAAGTAATTTTTGATAATATTTTCATTTTTATCATAACGATTCTCCCAAACCACGATAGTTTCAATTTAGAATACTTCTACAATTTATATTTAATATCACTTTTGCTAAAATTTTGCTCCTTTAATTTTTGAGTCACTTTAACTATATTTATACCTAAATATTTAATATATTTACACATTTTAAAACCATATTTACAAATGTTTCTTGTTCATATTTATTGTAATTAAACATCATTATTTGTGTTTTTTGCCAGTTAATAGTTAATCCTGTTATTTCCCCAAATTTTTCTAAATGATTTTTAATTTTATCCATACTTTCTAATGGGTTTTTAATAGTTAATAATTAACCACCAGCAAATAAATTAATCTTAATTGTCTTTTTTACCTAATCCTTTAATTAATTCATCATTTCTTATTGCATTAGCTAACAGTTCTATAATCATACAAAACAATATTGGTGAAAGTGGGCAGCCTTGTCTTGTACCTCGGCCTAGAAAAATCCGCTCTGTTAAACCATCATTAACCATTACTTCTGAAGTATTATCTGAATATAATTGATCTATAACCCCAATAAATCTTCTACCAAATCCCCAACTCTTTGTAAGCAGCTTTAATGTTGGCCATTCCACACAATCAAAGGCCTTAAATATGTCTAGTGATAAAACAGTTGCCTTTGTTTTTTCCTTTTCTACCTCATATATAATGTTCAAAACTCACCTAGTTAAATTATCCATTTGTCTTCCCTTTATAAAAGCCACATTGATCCTCTTTAATATAATTTGCTATTAAATCTATTTAATCTATTTGCTAATATAGCAGTAAAAATCTTAGCATTTTGATTTATTAGAGATGCAGGTCTATAAGATCCTGGATCTGTTAGATCCTTGTTCGGTTTTGGGATAAGAATTGTTAATGAAGGTGGCATTGTCTCTCCTTCCAATATTTTATTATAAAACATTTTTAGCTTAGGTATCAAAATGGAACTAAGATGTTTATAATATTCTGGACCCAATCCATCAGGGCCTGGTGTTTTACCATTTCTCAGTTTATTAATGACTTCTGCAATTTCTTCTTCTTTAATCTCTTCTTCTAATATTCTTTTATGAAATTCCAATAATTTAGTTTATAAATTCTCATTTCTTTAATTTTCTATATGCTCTTTCAGTACATTGTTTCCTTTATATGATTTGTGATAAAATTATTGAAAAATCTTCAATTTATCTTTCATTATATTACCCCTCTTGCCTGCTCTATCTTTAATTATCCCAATCGTGTTTTTAATCTTCTATTTTTACACATTCTAGCTAATAATTTTGAGTTTTTATTGCTAAATTTAAAAAAAATCTTCTTTATATACATCAGATCCTTCTGAACTTTCTCTAAGTTTTCTAGTTCCTTTCTCTTTGCCTGAATTTCTGCCATCTGGAGGAGACTCTTGAGAATCCCCTGGACTGCAAGGAGAACAAACCTATCCATTCTAAAGGAAATCAACCCTGAGCGCTCACTGGAAGGACAGATTCTGAAGCTGAGGCTTCGATACTTTGGCCATCTCATGAGAAGAGAAGACTCCCTCGAAAAGACCCTAATGTTGGGAAAGTGTGAAGGCAAGAGGAGAAGGGGACAACAGAGGATGGGATGGTTGGACAGTGTTATCAAAGCTACCAACATGAATTCGACCCAACTCCGGGAGGCAGTGGAAAACAGGAGGGCCTGGCGTGCTCTGGTCCATGGGGTCACTAAGAGTCGGACACGACTTAACGACTAAACAACAACTAGTAACCTACTCATCCTCAAATTAATCTTAGGCATTTTCCAACTAAAAGACTGCCGCAGAGCTGCCTTTTTATTTAAGAATTACAGTTCAATACATGTTGTTCACGATTTACAACTTTTATACGGCAAGCTGTCCTCTCAACACATCACAGGCAAGCAAAACAGAGTCAACTTTGCAGTCTTTGCAGTTTCTTTAGCAAGGACCTTGTGTATACCTGCCAACCTTTCACAGATGGAAACTGGCAGATTTGAATTTGTAACATGCTGAGGATCACTACCTGTGACCTTACCCTCCGTTACCAAAGGCTGAAGGCTGCTCTTTCTTACTTTGTCTACTATGTGCAGGCAGTGCTATCAATAAACCTACTGTAAACATTTACTTAAAGCTGAATAAAGTTTAATAAGACATTTCATTTCACAGTGCAACTTGCTGAGCATATTATAGAACAGCTGCAACCCTCATTATTATTATACAGATTTAGCAATAGTTATTGTCCAGACAAGAGAACCAGAAGGGAAAGAATATGCTGCATTTTGTGACTGTGATATGCCTTGCAAGGCAAATGAGCAAAAATGTGCCAGTACAGTTAAGAACATTTAAGAAGGCATCTCCAGCTTCCATCTAGAAGGCAAAATAGGGTTAGCAAGACCAGAATATGATTTTATACACTGATATGTTTATTTTATTATTGACAGCCATTCATAGATAATCATAAATTATTTTCTCACCTTACATTTAATGATACCATTTCCTTCTGGCTATTGCTATTTTTTGTATTTACTGCTGGTTTATTGACCATAATAAAATTGCTGATAAAGATGAAGACAGAGACTGTCTTTAGAAAATAGGGAGACTGAGCTGATGTGGCAGAGTAGCTGCATACTCGCATCAGGCACAGCTGTAAACAGATATCTCTGAATTAAGAGCCTTATTCATTCATTCATTCATTCATTCATTCATTCATTCATTCATTCATTCATTCATTCATTCATACATTCATTCATACATACATACATACATACATACATACATACATACATACATACATACATACATACATACATACATACATACATACATACATACATACATACATACATACATACATACCACCCATTTGGCCACTCTGGGAGGTTTACAACATATAAATACAACCAATCAAATACAATTTAACATAACAAAGAATGGAAATAATAAAATGTGAATAAGCAGTAACTCAAAGCATAAAAATACATAAAAATAAGAGATTTAAAAACATTCAAAACATGTAAGATGGTGGACTGGCCAGATAGACTAGTTAGGCTCAGCTGAGTTCGGAGGTATGATGTCTTCAAATGCCTACCTAAATTACCAGGTTTTTAAATGACTTTTAAAATTCACCAGTGAAGGGGCCAAACGAATTCCAGAGGGGACTTCATTCCACAACTGAGGAGCAACCACTGAGAAGGCCTGGTTTGTCATCTTCTCCCTCCAGGCCTCTCTTGAGGTTAGCATCCTCAGCTGGCCTGCTTGGTGTGTTCTTCTAGGATGGGAAGATCTTGTTTGACGTATGCATTCTGCCAGGCATTGAGGTCCCAAACTGTTTTGGGCTTTATACCTTAAAACCATCACCCTGAAGCTGGCATGGAAATGGAAGGTAACCAGTGTAAGCCAGCCAGAACTGGGGTGATATGATGATATATATTCACTCCACTCAATAGTCTGGCCGTGGTGTACTGGATCTGCTGAAGTTTCCATGACAGTCTCATAGGTAGCCCCACGTAGAGAGCATACCTAAGGAGTTTAGTTGGTACAAGAGATCAGCTTTATTTATCCAACAATGCCCACCATCAGCCTTGGGTCCCCACTAGGGAAGAAAGGCAGGATAAACATCTATCCATCCATCTCCTCCTTTCCCTCCAAGACAGCCCTAGACTATTCCACTGGATTGTAATTCTCTAGCAGATTTTTCTAAGAATTTCAATAAATTAAAAGCCCAGAATGGATTCACATGGAGCTATGACACTCAAAATAGCTTCAAACTGGTATAATTACGTATGTAATGGAGATACATCTACACACTCATCCACACATTCTTTTAAATTAAAACTAATGGCACACTTCCTCCTTCCACTTGAATAGGTTTATTTTTACTGGGTACAAATCTGCTCATTTGTGCAAGAAAACTGTTGCAGGCATGCTTCCTAATCACGGAAGCAACTTCAGCAAGTAATGATTCTTGCAGTAATACCACAGACCGCATCATTTAAGGGCAGCCAGCAACGCTGCCTCTCTACTGATGGGATCCTAACAAAACAACACACATAGATAGAGCAGCTAGCCACTTCTATGGAGGAGTCCTTTCGAGATCAAAGGAACCCTCAATTCATTTTATCACAGTACCAGAGCAGTTCTTGCTGACTGGGAAATACCACCTTAAGATAATGAGCTTATGGGGTGTGTGGCCTGGAACAATATGGTGAAAGGCTGAACTTCCCAAGAGTTCCTGTCCTGTGGAAATAGAAGACAGAGGAAAGGAGGCTCCAGTGACTTATGGATAAGTAAATTCTTATTTTTTATGAAATACAGTATCCTGGGGAGTAGGAGTGAAGCAGGAGTAAATTAAAGTGAAGTGGAATGCCTGCAGCAGTGGTTGGAAGAAGGGGAGGGGGAGCCTTGGTGACGAAGTGGAAGCCAAGGGAAGGAGAGGAGAGGAATCATCCCCTCATCTCTTGATTGCTGGCTGTGAGGCTAAAAGAGTAACACCCCACTGGCTGATGAGAGTTGATTAAGCTGAACGGAATGTAATACATTGTTTTAAAAGTCTCCTACTGATACTGGGAAACTGAAAGAGTCACAGGCTGAAAAATGTTTGATGCTTAGATGAACTGCCCGTAACATTTGATTGCTCCCTGTTCCCTGAGCCCAAATATCACCTGGTGTTTGAAAATAGTGAATAAATAGAAGAAAAATAAATAGATTAACAAGACAAACTAAAAGTGAAACTAGAGAAACTTTGTAATGTTTTGCTAAGCAGGACTGATAAAGTGCTCTTGAGCTCCATTTGTTGGTGCCTTGTATAATTTCACCCAGTTTCTTTCTTTCTTTCCCCCCTCTATTTGCTCTTTTGATTCAAGTATTTTGCTGGTGACCTTACTAAGATAATTTGGACTGTGTATAAGACTGGACTAAAGAAGATTATTAATGAGACAAGGAAGATCAGGATAGAGGGAAAGGAGAGCTGCAGTTAAAAATATAAGAGAAAGTAGTGTTGTTTGGAACAGAGTAGACTGAATCAAGATCAGTATCTAGTTCTGGATCTAAACTTTCTAAACCCCCTGTATGTATGTATGTGTGTGTGTGTGTGTGTGGAGCTGAGCCAATGGACCAGACAATGCCCCCCCCGAGGCCAAGAGGCCAGTGGAATTTAATTCAGAAGAGGTAAATAATTATAGGTGGGATGGTGAAAGGGAGGGAACTTTCTGTGTAATAATGTTAGTGGTTGCTATGTCATTTATAGGGACAGTTAGGGTGTGCACAAGAAACCTAGGATTAGGAAGGAGTATAATGGTTAAACAGATAAAATTAATTACTTGGAATGTTAGAGGCCTAGGAACAAATGTAAAGAGGGCAAAGATACAAAATGTGTTAAGAGTAATGTGGACATAGTGTTTTTACAAGAAACTCACCAGAAAAAAGGAGGGTCTAAATCAGTGGTTTAGTCAGCCTGCCTTCTAAACGTTTTGTGCTATTACTCCCCATCAGCCCCATTCTGTATGTTCTATGATATAGGACTACGGCAAGTTGTTTTCCAAAACATCTGGAGGGCTAACCCCACTAGTGTTTCAGAGCATGAAACATTAAGAAATGGCTGGTTTCACAGGTGCTCATTAACAGCATTTTCACTTGTGCTCCTCACCTGGCTGGGCTTCTTGAGCACCATGCTCACAATCAGGAAGCACACACAAAACATGGATTCATGGAGCTCTTCAATGGACACCATTCTCAGAGTCGGTAATCTCACTGCTCTTATAAATTAGGAGCGCTTTAATCAAACTTCAAATGGAGACAGAGGGGAATCTGAGATTACTGGCAGCCTCTTCTGCAAAGAGGTTCACTGGGATCACAGACGTCTTTAGATAAGAAATCAATTAATTTCTTGTGTCACAATAATAGTCCTCTCAGAGCATGCTAGTAGTTTGTTTTTGTTTTGTTTGACAGATTGAGAATAAGCAGGCTACAATAAGAAAACCCATTTTCTTAAATTGAGTAACAGTTTGATGGAATAGAGGGCAGAAGCCCAATGATGCTGGCAAAAAGAAGACGAAATGCTTTAATCTGTGCAGAACGATGGGAAGCTACTGTACAACTACTCTGCACAACCAAGTCAGTACACAACAGCATTGATACCTGACAGATATTCCATCCAGTAACATTAAATTATTCAGATTTGTGACAGGGGATGGGGTCTCTTATTGAGTGGTTTCAGGCCGTACATATTTTTATCTTTTTATCTGTTTTTATTGTGCTAGAAGTTAATAATTATAAAGGAAAAACATGACAGATGTCCTTGTAGCAGAGAAAAGGTCCCATTTAGCTCTGTGCAATTTTAATATGCTTCTAGATCAGAAACATTGACTTGGAATGGACACATTCCAAGGATGTAACATTTAAATTATGTGACCACAAAGGCTGTAATATTTAGAATACATGGCTACAAAAGGCATACAAGATGGTGATCGTCCATGCTAGAGGAAATAAAATTAATTTGCCTAGCTATTTTATTGTGAGCTACAATGGAAATGTTCACTGAAAGGGACTGAAAATATTTATTTATTAAACTGATATCCTACAGGCGTTCTAACCAGCTACCAATAGCAAAATGTGGAGTTAAAAAAGAGGATTTTGAGGAAATTGTAAAGTAATAGCCAATAAATTAAAAATGCAACAATGGAAAACAGGCAGAACTAAAGCAATTAAACCTTTTTCAACAACAGACCAGCTTTCATATAAATATATGGAATTCTCATCAAGGTGCAGAAATCTTTTTACAAATTCATGGACATAAGCTAAATAGAACCTTTCTGTTCAGAAGAATTAATACCTCTTCTTAACAGATGTTTCTAGACTGGGATAGAGAAAGCCTGGCTTTCAGATACTGCTGACTATAATGTTTATCGGCCTCAGGCTGAGGGGAAATGGGTATTGCAGTTCAGCAGCATATAGAGAGCCATGGGTTCTAAATTGTAGAGTTTTATTTACAACTTTGCACACTGTAGTTTAGAGTGACTGGGAAGGATTTTTCTAGGCTGAGGTCTATCTAACTGATTGTTCCTTCAAGCTTTTGGAATTCAAAGAAAGCCCCAACTCTCTGCTGAGTGTTGGTTGGTTAGTGGCAGCTGTTTGTTGCTCTTGATCTCTTTGGTTAGTTGCTAGTATGTGTGCAATAAAGAAAACATTATACGAAAGCCTGTAAGTTCACGCAAATGTAAGTAAATCACAGAATCATAGAAAAATGAAGTTGGAAGGGGCCTACAAGGTCATCAAGTCCAAATCCCTGCTCAGTGCAAGAATACAATCAAAGCATATCTGCCAGGTGATTATCCAAGTTTTTCTTGAATGCCTCCAGTGGTGGAGCACTCACCAACTCCCGAGGTAAGTGGTTCCACTGTCATACGGTTCTAATAGTTAAGGTGTTTTTCTGATATTCAACCGAAATCTGGCTTCCTTTCACTTGAGCCCATTGTTGTGTGTCCTGCACTCTGGAATGATCGAGAACAGATCCTGTCCTTCTGCTGTATGATAGCCTTTCAAATATTTGAAAAGTGCTATCATATCACCCCTAAGTCTTGTTTTCTCAAGGCTAAACATGCCCAATTCTTTCAGTCTTTCTTCATAAGAAAGGAAAGGCCTGGTTTCCAGCCCCCTGATCATCCTTGTCACTCTCCTCTGAACTTGTTCCAATTTGTTAGCATCCTTCTTGAAGTGTGGTGTCCAGAACTGGACACAAGACTCAAGGTGAGGCCTAACCAGTGCTAAATAGAAACATTTTAATCCTTTTTCCTACAAATATATCAGAATGAGTCATTAAGACTTTAAGACTTAATGAGAAAAGTGTGGACTCTGGGGAACTTGTACCTATTCTTCTCTGTGGCTCTCTACTGTGAAGCAGAAAGAGAATTTTACCAGAAATCCAAAACTCTACAACCCTATTCTAGAAGCATCTCACTGCACACTTTTAGAAACAGAATGCTACATCAGATGGGCCCTGCTCTAAAGCAGTTCTCGTGTCTTATAAGTGCAACAAGGTAATTACAAGTTCGTAACTGAAAACACACACACACACACACAAAAGGAAGCTGATCTTTCACATGTTATCTAAATCTTAAGTATGCCAAACTATGTATGGTCTACGAATGTCAACACACTCACATGATTTATTTAGCAAATTATATACACATTGGAATAAGCAAAGACTGGAGATTACATCCACCAGTAGGTTTATAAATGCTAGACTGATTCTTGGAGGGAGTTTTAATGCTTGCAAAGCCCTTAAAAAGGCTGATGAACACCAGATATAATGTTTTATTTCTAGTGAATCACTTTGAAATTTTTCATTCTGTACACACTGTTAAATAATTAGCGTGTTTGGCTTTTATGCTAGAGCTGATCTCTCTTGCTGCTCCTCTGCACCAAGCTTGCAAAGAATTCTTACATTACTCTCAAATGTCTCTCAAAAAAAAATTAACATCACAAGAATCTAGTAGCCCCTTTAAACAGGACAACTCAACATAAAAAAAAACTATTATTACTGGGAGCCATTAACACATTTGCATTGAGGCATAAGTAAACTGTGTTGGAGGGATACCACAAACCATGGAGGGATGCCACAAATGTCTTACCATAGCCTAGCATTACTTTTCTGGATATGTTTTTGTGGCCAATATAGGTAATCTAAAAATGATCTTGAATACCATGCTGTTCATTACAGTCTTGCTTTCACATCAGTGATGGTGATAGTGCATGGGTGAGAACGTGTGGTTCTCCAGATATTACTGGTTCCCACGATCTTTTGCCCTTTATTATATGTAGTTCACTGAAATGGTGGAGGGCCAAATGTTTTCCATCCTTGCAACAGTATTTGCGTCTGCTGCTCTGTATGTCACTTCCCTTAGTAAAGAAAGGCTTGCATCAGGCAGAAAAAGTCCTCTAAGAACTGTAACCACCAGAGTACACAAGATAAATATTTTAAAGCCTCACTGTTCTTTATGGAACTTACATTTTTTGAGAATGAAGAAATTCGTCTTCATAAAAAAGAGGTGTAGATGTAACATTTGATTCAGACTGTTAAGTCTGTGGGAGGCTCTATTAGGAGATCTCTTAGTTAGCCAAGTAAACAACAATGGTGATTCGATCAGCTTTAAAATCAACTTATTGTTCTATTCTCCGGAGCAATAAAGCAAGCAGAAGGTTAAACCTAAACAAAGGCTACCAGGTTTATTTAGGGGGAAAAAAAACATTTTTGTCAGAAAAGCTTAGGTAGAAGACTACTGTACATTTGAAGGCTTGTGGCCCTGAGAGGAAGAGCTTAGCCCATTCTCAGTTAAGAGATTTAATAGCTTGAGGGTCAGAAAAGACGGAGAGGAGTCGGTGCAAAATAGTAAATCTTTAATTCTTTAGGAGAGGCAATAAGACAGAGAGAGCCAATGAAAGGAATAGCTACAGCCTACTTCTACTTCCAGAATTGAGCACCCATGCGGAGAAGAGCCAAAAAGGGGATGTTCTTGAGGATTTTCCCGAGATCATGTGGGATGCTAGAACTTTGTAATGTTCAGTCCTCAGCTCCAGAATTTTGTCATTCAGACTGAGAAGTAAAAGGAAGATGCCTTTTCCTGCAGTTTTTGTTAAAATCGGAAGAATCGTTTGTGCTCAAAATTACACAACCACTCCTTCCCTGCCTTGTGGCACTGTAGTTGAACTACAGGTATGCAGCCTAGACTCTGCGCGCAACCTGAGTTCAATCCTGATGTGCTCAGGCAGCTGGCTCAAGGCTGATTCAGCCTTCCCCCTTCCCGAGGTCAATAAACTGGGTACCTCTGGGGAAGAGCAATCTGTAGCCTGCATTAAACTGTAAACGGCAGAGAGTGCTTTAAGCACCATGGGGCAATATATAAGCAGCACACTTTGCTTTGCGTCTTACTTATTTAAAGTATTTGGATTCTGTCTTTTGTCCCAGAATGGCTCTTTTCCAAATGATCTGCCAGGGGCAGCAGGAGGGATGTGGTTCCTTTTACTTTTAAAAGCCAGTTGCTATTTTAAATGAGGCGAACATGGCTGTCTGCTGCTTGGAAAGACAACTGGGGTCCCTTTTCCATGAGGGTGAACTTTTTAATGCAACAGACCATCCCGCCCGGGCTCAGAGTCACAACTGCTGGTCTCACAGTCTTGAGATCCTGATTCCTATGACTAACTCCATCCCCTTATATAAACCAGCTGAGTATGACTTCTGACCCAAACAGTGCCTGGGAAAGAAAAGAAGAAATTACATGAATCAGAAGTGCACTGTACAGATTTAGAAATGTCTATTTGAGTAACTAAGCAGAGTATAAATCAAAGCAAAGCTGCCGAGACATTTTTGCTCAGGAGAAGCATAAGCAGCCATGAAAGGAATGGCGAGGAGTCAGAAGAAGCTGACAGCATTTAATACATCAGCATGAATTCGTCATGCTGCTGAAAGACTTAGGTCATTAATTGCCTGTGGGTATAAAAACCAAATGTGTAAAATCAGTGACAATGACAAAATGGCAAAAATGATGGCGGGAAGATCTGAAGCAGATAATAGGATGTGCTTTTTTGCATTTGGGAATTTACTGAAACAATGTGCTCACAGTTCAAAAGCATTTTCTTCATGGGAATTTGTTCTGCATGCAGGATTAAATGCTCTTGCAGTTGCTTCCTCACAAGTAGTTTTTACCTTTTGTATTTATAGTTAAAACGGATATAAAATTCATCAGCATACAGTGGACCCTCGACTTACAGACTTTTCGAGTTACAGACTTCTCTGGCCGCAAAATTTAGATTCGACTTGCAGCCGGAGAATCGACTTCCAGACCAGAAAAAAACCAAAATGGAACAAAAATAGAATAAAAACTGCCAGTTATGGGATTAATGGGTTTTCAATGCATTGTAAGTCAATGGAGATTCAACCTACAGACTTTTCGACTTGCAGCCACCATTCTAATACGGATTAATTCTGTAAGTAGAGGGTCCACTGTATTTTCCAAAGCTGCCCATTCAGAAATGGCTTGGGTTTAAATCAGGGAGGGGAAAACGTAGCCCTTCAGATGTTGTTAGTTTGCAATTTCTTAAACAGCATGGCCAACCATGAGAGACAGCTAGAGTTTGACTAGGGAATCACACATTCCACGTCCCTGGTATAGACTAAGATTTATTTCTTCTTAGCTTCAGCTATGTAAAATTCTATTCTGTCCATCCATTATCCAAAAGGATACTATTATTTATGTTACTGAAAACAATTTGATTTACAGACAAGGAGGGATTTTGTACTGCTAACTTCCAAGTCAGTGTTGGCAAAACAAGGGGCACAAGAATGGTTCCCTAGTATCAGCATTCAGTGCAATACTTGAAACAATTCTGAACTGCACCCCAGAATATGTTTCTCATCTTGTTCCACAGTCTTCTGTAATAGTCACCGAAAACTGAGCCTTCCACACAGTGTGGCCCTAATATCTTGTGTCATTTCAAAATACAGTGCTGTCTTGACTTACAACCGTCCCGACATATGGCAATTTTGAGTTATGACCAGTTCCGGCTGAAAAAATTTGCTTCGACTTGTGGCCAGAGCTCCGAGTTGCAAACAGAAAAGAGGGAGGGGGAAAAGGTGGGGAATTCAAATTAGAGTACTAACTGTTGGTCGGCGAAGAGCTTATTTGCATCTCTTTCACCCCAATGGTTAGAGTGTGTGCGTTTGCAGAGAGGCTTCAGACTGCCTAGTGCTGCTTTCTGCTTGTGGGTGATTACATTTACTGGGTTTTGCAGGGTGGGTTTCGGCTGGGAGGGTTATGTTTCTGTGCTGTGATGTTTTTTGGTGTGTTTGGTGTGTGGTTGTTTTTTTTCCCCCCAGCCCCATCACATCCGATGGGGCCGGCTGCATGGTGGTTTTTTTTCCCCCGTCCGGAACGGATTAATGGGGTTTCAATGTATTCCTATGGGACATGGTGTTTCGACTTACAACCATTTCGAGTTATGCCCATCTTCTGGAACACATTATGGTCGTAAGTCAAGGCATCACTGTATATTTGTTCTATTTTTATTCTGTTTGGATCTATGACAAGTTGATAAAGAACCTTTCATAACCTTTAAAAAGGATGATCAGGGAGAAACAGCAACAGAGGAGGATTAGTATGGGTGAGTGTGTATATACAGCTTGGGGGTTATAACTTGTGATCAGCACTAAAAATGCCAACACCAAATCTATCCCTGAGATGAGATCCATCGTTCTTATTGTGGGAAAGAATGCAAGCACAAAGATTGCCACCTAAAATAATAAAATTCCATGCCTGCCACAACCAATGTAGAAGTCAGGAAAATACTCAGGAATGTTTAAACTGCAGTACTGCAAGTCAAAACTCTGCTCATGACATGAGTTTGATCCTGACAGGCTCATCTAGCTGGCTTGAGGATGACACAGCCTTCCATCCTCCCAAGGTTGGCAAACTGAGTACCAACCTTGTGGTGACAGGGTAATATGTAGCCTGCATAATTAAATTGCAAACCACCCAGAGACTGCATTAAGTCACTGGTCCCCAACCTTTTCCAAACCATGGACCAGTTGGGGGGGGGCAAGTCCGTTCACAGGGGCACCCCCCGCTCATGGGTGGGCACGGTGCACTCATGGGTGGTTGTAGTGTGCTTGCCTGCATGTGCAGGGCACCCATGCGTACAGGTGGGCAGGTTGTGAGTGCATGTGGGCGTGCATGGGGGGAGTGTGTGCAGGAGGGGCGGGAGATCTGTCTCCACAGCCCGGTCCTGCGAAGGCCACGGACTGGCAGCGGGCAGCAGACTGGGAGTTGGGGACCCCGGCTTTAAGTGCTATGGGGTGACAAATAAGCAGTATACTTCATTTGCTTTATAACATAAAGTACTGTCTTTCTCTGAGAAGAATCCACGTTACATCTGGAACATCGTGAGAATGAATGCAATAAGATTAAGGGATTATCCACAGAGCTATAACTACCCTGAGTCTTATAATTTAATATTAGAAAACACAAGTCACTCCAGAATCCACCCTCTCCCCCTTCTGTGCAGTTCCCCCCTTCAAGAACACACCCCTAAATGCTGGGTTTTGTTTGAAATGTAAGAACCAGATTAGACCAGGCACACTAAAGACCAGCAACGGCACGCAATTTTGATTGTCTGGCTCCTGCCTGTTCATGTTCCTATCTTCCAGGGATAAACTTTTTCTGCTTCAGAAAATAAATGTCTGTACTTGCCACATATCATGACATACTGTTAGCATTCAAGGCTATCTGAAAAAAACAGTGTCCATAGCATAGGAGCAAGAACAATTAAAACTTTTTTTTATTCAGCAAAGCAATCTGGAGTAAAATAATAGAGTCACTTAGAATCAGAAAAGTCGCCAGGTCCCATCTAGCAGAATGGAAAGAAGACAAGATCTGGTTGATTGGGATATCATGAAGGAGGGACAAGTATGATCACATCATCTAAGCCTCAAATTTCCCACTGGAAAGATAATAATGAAAGTCATTTGTCTCCTAGGATCACATCATCTCCCACCCTGAACTGCTTGGAAGTACTCCCAAGACATTGTACTATACTTCTTAAACCCTGCACCAAGAAAAGTCATCATCATCTCATAAGTGTCTCTCTCTCTCTCTCTCTCTCTCTAATCCTGCAGTCTTCCCCTCCTCCATCCCATTGCAAAAGGAAAACTGGCCTCTTCTCACGAGTTTGGTCAAATTCATGTTGGTAGCTTCAATGACACTGTATAACCATCTCATCCTCTGTCATCCCCTTCTCCTCTTGCCTTCATATTTCCCAACATCAGGGTCTTTTCCAGGGAGTATTCTCTTCTCATGAGATGGCCAAAGTATTGGAGCCTTAGTTTCAGGATCTGTCCTTCCAGTGAGCACTCAGGGTTGATCTCCTAAAAAATGGATAGGTTTGATCTCCTTGAAGTCCAGGGGACTCTCAAGAGTCTCCTCCAGCACTACAATTCAAACACATCAATTCTTTGGCGGTCAGCCTTCTTTATGGTTCAGCTCTCACTTCCATACATCACTACTGGAAAAACCATAGCTTTGACTATGCAGACCTTTGTCAGCAAGGTGTTGTCTCTGTTTTGTAAGGTGCTGTCTAGGTTTGTCATCGCTTTCCTCCCAAGAAACAGACGTCTTTTAATTTCGTGGCTACTGTCACCATCTGCAGTGATCAGGGAGCCCAAGAAAGTAAAATCTGTCACTGCCTCCATATCTTCCCCTTCTATTTGCCAGGAGGTGATGGGACCAGTGGCCATGATCTTTTTTTATGTTGAGCTTCAGACCACTTTTTGTACTCTCCTCTTTCACCCTTGTTAAGAGGTTCTTTATGTCCTTCTCACTTTCTGCCATCAGAGTGGTATCATCTGCATATCGGAGGTTGTTGATATTTCTTCCGGCAATCTAAGTCCGGCTTGGGATTCATCCAGTCCTGCCTTTCGCATGATGTATTCTGCATATAAGTTAAATAAGCAGGGAAACAATATATAGTCTTGTACTCGTTTCCCAATTTTGAACCAATCAGCTGTTCCACATCCAGTTCTAACTGTTGCTTCCTGTCCCACATATAGATTTCTCAAGAGATAAAGTGGTCATGCACTCCCATTTCTTTAAGAAATTATTGTTATAATTTGTTGTGGTCCACACAGTCAAAGGCTTTTGCATAGTCAATGAAGCAGAAGTAGATCTTTTTCTGGAACTCTCTGGCTTTCTCCATAATTCAGCGCATGTTAGCAATTTGGTCTCTAGTTCCTCTGCCCTTTCGAAATTCAGCTTGTACTTCTGGGGGTTCTCAGTCCACATACTGCTGAAGCCTACCTTGTAGGATTTTGAGCATAACCTTGCTAGCATGTGAAATGAGTGCAACTGTACGGTAGTTGGAGCATTCTTTGGCAATGCTCTTCTTTGGGATTGGGGTGTAGACTGATCTTTTCCAATCCTCTGGCCACTGCTGAATTTTCCAAACTTGCTGGCATATTGAGTGTAGCACCTTAACAGCGTCATCTTTTAAGATCTTAAATAGTTCCACTGGAATGCCATCACCTCCACTGGCCTTGTTGTTAGCCATGCTTTCTAAGGCCCACTTGACTTCACTTTCCAGGATGTCTGGCTCAAGGTCAGAAACCACACTATCTGGGTTGTCTGGGACATCCAGATCTTTCTGGTATAATTCCTCTGTGTATTCTTGCCACTTCTTCTTGATGTCTTCTGCTTCTGTTAGGTCCCTACCACTTTTGTCCTTTACCATGTCCATCTTTGCACAAAATGTTCCTTTAATATCTCCAATTTTCTTGAACAGATCTCTGGTTTTTCCCTTTCTATTATTTTCCTCTATTTCTTTGCACTGTTCATTTAAGAAGGCCCTCTTGCCCCTCCTTGGTATTCTTTGGAAGTCTGCATTCCATTTTCTTTAACTTTCCCTCTCTCCCTTGCATTTTGTTTCCCTTCTCTTCTCTGCTATTTGTAAAGCCTCGTTGGACAGCCACTTTGCTTTCTTGCATTTCCTTTTCTTGGGAATGGTTTTTGCTTTATATAATTTATCTCTGTTGTGAAGGTTTAAGAAAGGGAGTGCTAAAATCCTAAATATAAGCAGCTTTATTATACTGATTTCCTGTCTGCATATAATTATCTGATTGTATATCTGCACACTTGCAGTTTTACAGTGTACATAATTTAAGAGTTTGAAATAATTAATACATTTCATCAATTGTTATTACAAAAATTCAGCCTCAAAAGGTTTTTACTTCTACAGCATTTGATTAACTCAAGATACTACAAATTAGTATGAATGCTACTGTAATGTATATTTAGCTGGTTAATATAAAATTCATTGAATACATTACACTATCCCAACAAAAACAGACTGTACTATATAGCTGATCATATTATTATAAATTTAATCCATAATTAATTTGTGAATACTTGACTAGAGAAATTTCCTCTGTACACCGAAACATTACACTGAGCCCAAAATTTACTCATACACTTCTATTACCAAGGGAAAAATCTCTCTACTCCTAGCGGAGCGACAAAGATATTCAAGACCTCCACTTGATAGTTGACCACAGATTGAAGGGACCACTAGAGCCACTGTAGCCACCAGTCTCCCACATACCCAGCTTAATGTAAAGAAGATGCTCTACTACTAGACCCATACAGAGTGGTTAAGACAGCCAAGAACTTAAATGTGGTGACTCTGAACTCATGTTCAGGAGGATCAATGTAATTAAAAGAAAACAGATATCACAGAAGCGAGCAATAACACTCCCAGATGTGGTCATGGTACAAGAGGCCTATTTCAAAGCGGTAGAACAACATCAATTAAAAGCTACCTGGATTCAACAAACAATTTCATGCAAAAGGCTTCTCCAAGTCCAGGGGAGTAGCTGTACTAATATCCAAAAGAGTTTGCTTTCATCACATTGACACACAAACAGACCCTAAAGGACACTTTATTTTTGTTAAAAGAAACCTTCAAAGTGTGGAGAAACCAGTGTATGCTCCAAATGACAAACAACTGACATTTCTGGAAGAAACTTTATGGCATTTTAGAATTTTCAAGGATGAGAATTCATTATAGGGGGAGACCTCAATCAAACAGTAGATCAAAATATGGATAGATCCAGAAAGAAATCAAAATGCACAAAGCTCACAACTCCTGAATGAAAGCTTGCTAACCTTCTAAAAAGCAACCATCTGATTGATATTTGGCGCCATCTACATGAATCCAAAAAGAGATTATACATACTACTCTCCAAAACATGACATATACAGTGGTGCCTTGCTTTACGATTGTCCCGCATTACAACGAATCCGCTTAACAATGATCTAAATGGGGGAATTTTGCTTTGCAATGATCGGTTCCCTGCTTCGGGAACCAATTCTTCGCAAAATGACGTTTTTCTAACAACTGATTGGAGGTTTCAAAATGGCCGCCGGGTAATTAAAATGGTTCCGTGCTGTGTTTAGGGATGGATTCCTTGCTATACAGGCAGTGAAAATGGCTGCCATATGGAGGATCTTTGCTAGATAGTGAGTTTTTACCCCACTGGAATGCATTGAACGGGTTTCAATGGGGTTTTTTTTCTGCTTAATTGCGATTTTCCTGGAACGGATTATCGTTGTTAAGCGAGGCACCACTGTATACAAGAATTGACTTTATCTCCATTTCTTCCTCCATGACAGATAAAGCAATTGCTTCCAACACTGGCAACACTACATGGTCAGACCACTCTTGGGTTAATTGTAAACTATCTTAGACAACCCCCCAAGTGACTGTGAGCCGCTGGACACTGAATAACACTTTATTATATAATGAAATGGGTGCCAAGGACATAGAAACGAGGCTTCAATTATATCTGGAGGGGAATTCAGCAAAAGAGACCACTGCAGCAGTTAGATGGGATGCACTCATAGCCACTATGTGTGGCCACATGATCTCGTCCTTGAGCGTGAAGAAGCAAAGGAATGAGCAAACAGAAGCACTACTACAAAACATCAAACAACTATGAAAAAGACATAAAATAACAGGATTCTAAGAGATATAAAGCACTAATAGCCAAAAGGAAGGCCTTGGAAACTTTGGAAAGCTCTCACATTGCTAAAAACTTGCTATAATTACATCAAACGTTTTGGAATAATTCACCAAAGACTCTGAAGATACTGGTGTGGAAAGTGAAAAACAAAAGGATGAACAAATTAATAACTAGAATAAAAAACCCATCAGGACAACTGAAAACCAAATCAGAGGACATTACCTCAAAGTTTGCCAAATTCTACTCTTTGTTATAGTCTAACAAAAAGCCACAGGATTCTGAAATTCAAAATTACCTCTTCAACAACAAGGGAATCAGAAAAATACAAGATCATCAATGTCTCATAATAGGAAGGCCCACAGAACAACAAGAAATCATAGACTGTAGAGGTCCAGATGAATTTGTATGGGAGTGGTACAAAAAATACGCAAAATACTCCCTGACCAATAATTTACTGGCAAAGATTTGTTGTGATCTTAAAGAGAGGCAACAATGCACTCCTGTTTCCATTGTGGAAAAAGGTAAACTCTGTACAGAAGGCAAAAGTTATTCACATCTTGTTTTCCCAAAAGGATACAAACTCTGAGGTTAAAAAAAAAGGATCTTTAGTTTCAGTTCTCCATAGCCTTTCAATGTGGCTGTTTGACTGCAAAGATGACAAAGTTCAACCCATAATGTCTCACACTAGCAAATATAATGCCTCAAAACAGCAACAATACAGTGGGGTCTTGACTTGAGAACTTAATCCGTATTGGAAGGCGGTTCTCAAGTCAAAAAGTCTGTAAGTCAAGTCTCCATTGACCTACAGTGCATTGAAAACCGATTAATCCCGTAACAGGCCGTTTTCGTTCCATTTTGGTTTTTTTCTGGTCTGTAAGTCAAATCTCAGTCTGCAAGTCAAACCTAAATTTTGCGGCCAGAGAAGTCTGTAACTCAAAAAGTCTGTAAGTCAAGCCGTCTGTAAGTCAAGGGTCCACTGTATTATTTATTTTCAATTTGTCGTATCCTATAGGACTGGGTCAGCTGACTCCTGTGAAATATGACATGTGCTCCATCTATGAATCACGAGTCTATGCTGAAATAATCAGAGTGTAACTTCTTCATCATACCTTCAGAAATATATTTCCATGAGTAAAAGTAACTTTACCACTACAGTGGTGCCTCGCTAGACAGTTACCCTGCATGACAGTTTTTTTGCTAGACATTGACTTTTTGCGATCACTATAGCAATTCACAAAACAGGGATTCCTATGGGGGAATTTTGCTAGACAATGTTTGGTCCCTGCTTCGCAAACCGATTTTCGCTAGATGACGATTTTGACAGCTCCCTCTGCGGTCGCAAAACAGGTGTTTTCGGGACCTAAGCTTCGCAATACAGCAATTTAAACAGCTGATCGATGGTTCGCAAAACGGCTTTCCTATGGCCGATCTTCGCTAGACAACAACGATTCTTCCCCATTGGAACGCATTAAACAGGTTTCAATGCATTCCAATGGGGAAATGCTTTTTGCTAGACAATGATTTCGCTAAACAGCGATTTCAGTGGAACAGATTATCATTGTCTAGCGAGGCACCACTGTACTCTCTTGCTTCTTGTCTCTCTGCTTATTTGGTGTAATACCATGAATTTTATAAAAAGCCACTTAAAATAAAATAATACTAGCAGAGCAAAGAGTGAGTTCTGTGGACACCCAAACTGACACTTCAGTTCAAATGCCAGTTAAGCCAGATGTGTTTAGGGTAACCTAAAGAAACTATTCTCTTTCCTCTTGAGTATCCATCTGTACAAATGAGAAGGGTGACATGCTCAGAATATTTTAGCTACCTGCCTGAGACTTGTGGGCAGATGTATTATGTATTCTAAATCAGTGGTCCCCAACCTTGGGCCTCCAGATGTTCATGGACTTCAACTCCCAGAAATCCTGGCCAGCAGAAATGATGGTGAAGGCTTCTGGGAGTTGTAGTCCAAGAATATCTGGAGGCCCAAGGTTGGGGACCGCTGTTCTAAATAATAAGAAAGTCAAGCCAAACCTCAAAGGCTTCAGAGAAATGCCAATTTTGTACGGGGAAGAGACAATTTCTAAACAGCATTTTTTGTAATTTCTTGCTTATTTTATTGGAAACTACAGTTTCTCCAATAATTGCAGTTGCAATTATGTGACAGCCTGTTAAAAAAGAGTTTCCGCAGTTCCAAACATTCCTGCTTAAAAGAACCTGTGGCGTGGATGACACAAACACAAAATGAATGTACGTCGTCGTGTAATTAATGACAGATTCATCACCTCCATGTCACTTGCTCATGTCTGTGCAAAGCCCAAAACAAATAAAGAGGCTAAAGAGGGCAGTATAAGAAGCAAGTCCTATCCATTTGCGCACTACTTCCTAGTAGCACTGACAGGGGTGGAATGTCACTCTATATTTACAGCTAAACAGAAGCAATCTGAAATACCTGTATTTTGAAGCCCCTGTAGTTTAATACTCTTTCTCCCAAGTATTATTTTTCAGCTTTTAGATTTCTAGATACACCCTTGAAGGAAGGCTTAATAAACTCTTATCATATTACTATTTATTATTATTTATTTAAATATGTATAAATATTTAACACCCAAGCCACCTGACAATATTAAAAATAGTATTTAAAAAAAACCAAGCCACATGCTCCTTTTACTTAGCTCAGATATTTGTAAACATACCCTTCTGCAAATGACATTCATTCATTCATTCCCCACCTTTCTCCTTAAGGACCCAAGATGGCTTGCAACACTGAAAGATAATATTTAAAGTTGAAAATAATGAGTATACAAAGGTGGTTAACATCATTATAAGAATTTAAGAAGAGCCCTGCTGGATTAGGTCAAGGGCCCATCTAGTCCAGCTTCCTGTATCTCGCAGTGGCCCCACCAGATACCTCTGGGAGCACATGAGACAACTAGATCCCTCTCTTCTGATACCCCTCCCCTGCATCTGGCATTTAGAGGCACCATATTTTTCCCTGTATAAAACGCCCCCCACTTTTTTAAATCAATTTTTTTCTTTCCAAGAAAATGGAGGGGGAAAGTTTTTGTTGCAAAAAAGAGAAGTTACTTACCTGTAACCATGGTTCTTCAAGTGGTCATCTGTGAATTCACACAAAAGGGTTAACCCAGCGCCAGCATCGGTTCTCTCGGAACATTCTCGAGCTTTAAAAGTAACAAAGTTTAAGGCTGCCTATACCACGCATGCTCCTCCCGCCCCAGCCTCAGTTCCATTTATCCGCCACAGGTACCTGAGCATGAGCTAGATACTGCCAGTGACAGATAGAGGGGAGGCAGGGCGGGATGGTGTGAATTCACAGACGACCACTTGAAGAACCATGGTTACAGGTAAATAACTTCTCTTTCTTCATTGTGGTCTTCTGTGAATGCACACAAAAGGGTGATTAGCTCGCTTATTTACCAGACGGTGGGCTGTCACTGGAGGACAGACATCAGCACCACTCTCCCGAAACTCGTCTCCTTGGCCCTCAGGTCTAGTCTGTAGTAACGAAGGTGGAGACATTAGACCAGGTGGCAGTCCTGCAGATGTCAGGCATATCAATGCCATGCAGTAGGGCAGTAGAAGAGGCCATGGCTCTGGTAGAATGAGCCCGGAGTCCTTCAGGTGGAATCTTATGCTGAAGCTCATAAGCAAGGGAGATTGTGGAGACAAGCCATCTGGAGAGCGTTGAAGACAATGCTGGGAAACCCTTCTTTTTCCCAAAGTAGCAGAGGAAAAGTCTATTGGATGACCTAAAGTCCTTAGTTCTAGAGACATAGAAGGCCAGAGCCCTCCTGACATCCAGAGTGTGGCGCATGCGTTCAGTGTCATTTGTAGGATCAGAGAACAGAGTGGGAAGCAATAAAGGCTGGTTGAGGTGAATGTCCGAGACAACTTTTGGAAGAAAAGATACATCGGGGTGCAATAATACCTTATCCTTAAAAAACTGCAGGAAGGGTTAATCAGAACGAAGCGCAGCAAGTTCACTTGCTCGTCTGGCAGAAGTGATGGCCACAAGAAATAACGATTTCAAAGATAACATCGTGAGGTCACATGTAGCCATTGGCTCAAAGGGAGGGCGAGTGAGGGCATGCAACACCAACTGAAGGGACCACTGTGGAACAGGTGGTTGAACTGGAGGTCTCAAATTAGTGAGTCCTTTAAGAAAGGCTTTAACTGTAGGATGGGAGAAAAAACGTGATGAAGTTGAGTCCTTAGGCTAATAAGAGGTAATCGCAGCCAGGTAAACTTTAATAGTGGAGAGGGATAACTTGAAGTCAAACAGGCAACGCAGGTATTGTAACAAGGTAGAAAGAGATACAGGGGATGGTACAAGACCCCTGGCTTCAGTAAACTTTTCCACTTGTAGCTGTATAACAGAGAAGTGGATGGCTTTATGGCTTGATCTAGCACCTCCTTGATCTCGGGGAGATCCTCCATGCCGTTAGATGAAATGTTTCTACGTCTGGATAGAATACTTTGCCCGCATCCTGTGTCAGGAGATTGGGTAGTGTTGGTAGTCTCCTGAACTCTGAGGACATCCTCAGCAACATTGGAAACCATACTTGCCGAGGCCAGTATGGTGCTATGAAGATCGCCCCCACAGGTGAGTATCGAAGCTTCACTAGAGACCTCTGTATTAAAGGAAGAGGAGGAAACATGTAGAGGAGTCCCTGATTCCATGGGATCATGAATGCGTCCCCTAACGAGTCCTTGCCCAGGCCAGCTCTGGATGCATAATTGGTGCACTTGGCATTGTGATGAGAGGCGAAGACGTCTACGGTCGTAATCCCCCATAGGTGACAGAGGTTCTGGAACACTTGGGTGTTCAGTTCCCACTCGTGTGTCTGACATGTGAGATGACTCAGCTGGTCTGCTAATACATTGTCTGTCGTGGCCAAATGAATCGCTACAGGAAATACATGGTGCTGGAAGCACCACTCCCAAAGATGAATGACAAGGTAAAGAAGCGATCCTGAGCATGTCCCTCCTTGTTTGGTGATATAGTACATGGTCGTGGTGTTGTATGTTACTAATTGAACACCACGACCCTGCACCATGGGAAGAAAAGCTCTGAAGGCTTTGATGACCGCTATGATCTCCAGATGATTTATATGGAGGTTTCTTTCCTGAGCAGACCAGAGAGCATGAACCTTGTGCCGATCGCAGTGGGCTCCCCAACCTGTCAGACTGGCATCTGTTGTCACCTGCACAGTGAGCTGAAGGGGTCGAAATGGCCTGCCCACCCGGAGATGAGGAGGATAGTTCCACCATTGGAGCTGTTGAACAAGTTCTGAGGTTACACGAAGGCGTTTTCTCTGTCTGTCTGTCATGGGATTGAAGAGTGCCAGGAACCCAGACTGTAGGGACCGCAGTTTGAGACGTGCGTGTGCCAGAGCCGGAGTAGTGGAAGCCAGCAGATGTTGGACATGTTTTGCCCTCACACGGGCCCTTAGCCGAAACTTCCTGAGGGCCTTGTTTATCTTTTGAATGCTGTCCCTGGGCAGAAAAATTCGACCTCTGATGGCATCTAGACATGCCCCGATGTAATGCACTATCTTGGATGGTTCAAGATGTGACTTCTCCCTGTTGATGGTGAGGCCTAGCTTTGGCAGTAACCTTAGAATGAATTCTGTGTCTTTCAGAGCCTGGGCCCTGGATGGAGAGACTACTAACCAATCGTCTATGTAAGGGTAGACATGGATGCCGTTGAGATGTAGGTAAGCTGCCACAGGTGCCATGACCTTTGTGAATGTCCTGGGAGCTGTTGAAAGTCCGAAGGGCAAGGCTAGAAATTGATAGAGGGTTCCTTGAAAGATGAATCAAATGTATTTGCGATGATCTGGATGGATGGTCACATGGAAGTATGCATCCTTCAGATCCACCACTACAAACCAGTTGTTTTTCTTTAGCAGGGGCAGGATGGACTCCAACGTCACCATCCGGAAGTGTCTTGGATGCAGGTAAGTGTTCAGGATTCTTAAGCCGAGGATAGATCTTATACCTCCACCCTTCTTTGACACGGCGAAATACCGGGAGTAGGATCCATTTTTTAGATCTGTAATAGGGACAGGTTGAATGGCGTCCTTTCCTAGAAGAGATAGAACTTCCTCCTCTAGAGCAGGGTCGAAAGATGTGTGACTTATGAACCCTAAGGGAGGAAATTCTATAAATTCCAGTCGGTAGCCAAATTGGATGATTTTTAGTGCCCATGAATCGTTTGTGATGGCAGCCGAGTTTGCCAGAAATGGTTGTAGCCATGTCGTGATGTGATTTCCGTTCATGTTTATGGCAGAGTCAAAGATATTGTTTGGATTTTTTGGCAGGTGGCTTCTAGGATTGCCTACGCTGTGACTGCTGAGGACGGTAATTGGGAGCAGAGGAAGAAGCCTGAGATGCCCTTTGCTGAGGTAAGTTCTTATAGGGTCTGTACTGCTGTGTAGATTGCTGATATTGAGCATAAGACCTTCTCCATTGAAATTTTTTAAATCTAGGTTGTGGCTGGATTGAGTAGGATTTGGCGGTCTTCTTTGCTTTGTGAAGCTCCTCCAAATGGTTATCAGTTTTCTCATTGAATAGTCCGGTAGCATCAAAAGCAAGGTTCTCTACTTTGGTTTTAACGTCCTCTAGGATGTCGGCAGATCTAAGCCAGGCATGCCTACGAATAGTGACAGCCGACATAAGAACTCTGGCAGCAGTTTCCGCTGCATGCCTAGTGGACAATCTTTGATGCTTTGATACAGTCTGTGGTTCCTCATAAGAATTCAGGAAACCCTGCCTAACAGACTCTGGGGTCAATTTAAGACCAGGTAAAATTTTAAGCCAGAGCTGCTTTTGGTATGCTCCTAAGGCAGTTTGATAGTTAATGATACGCAGGAGCAGTGAAATTAAGGAGTAGATCTTTCTCCCAATGATCTCCAACTTCTTTCCCTCCTTATTTGTGGGAGTAACATGTGATTTCCCAGAGGGTTTAGTGCAACTTGTTTCCACGATGAGTGAGTTTGGTATTGGATGTTTGAGCAGGAATTTTGTGTCACTGCCGTGAACACGATAAAGATTCTCTGTGTGGCGAGAAATAGAGGGAGAGGTGGAAGGCTGCTCCCAGAACTATTTTATAATGTCCATTATCACTGGGACGAAGGTGAGACTTGGGGGAGGAGATCTTTCTTGATTGTCACCAAAAATAAGGTCCTCCCCAGGAGGTGTGGGCTGGTCTACCTCCAGCTTTAAAGCTCTTGCTAGTCTTGAAAGCATCTGCGAGTAAGAGGAAAAATCCTCTGAGGAAGATGAAGCATGTGGGTCCCCTGTATCAGAGCCGACAACCTCACTCTGAGATAGGTCTCCTTGGCAAGGCTGTGATGGTAATTCTTGCTCAGAATCAGAGGATCCCACTGAAGAGACTTCATCTGGATCCAATGAAAAAACATCCCGCTTCCTTCTGCGAGAGTTGTCTTACGAGGTTGAGATTAGAAGACTGAGTTTGCTGAGACGAAATAGGGGCTGTCGATGTGGATGGAATAGGCTCTGCAGGAGGTGGTGCTGGTGCCCCATAACCTTCGAAATCGACTCGTCGGCGTTGATGGCGGCAACGGGAATGTGGAGACCCAGAAGAAGAAGAAATGTATACATATTTAACCTTCTTATGCTTTCGACGTTGATCGCTCGACGTGGAAGAAGAAGAATCCGAAGAGCTATAGTCCCGTCGACGTCGATGGCAATGATGAGCCCTCGGTCTATCAGAGTCATCAGAATCTGAGGACCTATTCCAACGTCGGTGCTTGGATCGACGTTGAGTTGAAGAGCGGTGTTTCCTCTTCGACGAGTGCTTTTTTCAAGGGGATTTTGACCTCGAACACGCTGACGAGACCGAAAGAGCCGAAGACCCCTGCTATGTGGGGCAGAAGTCAAGCCTGCAGTGGCTACAGCAAGCTGACTCGGTGTCGGAGATGAAACGCCAGCTGGGAGAGAAGGCTCAACTTGTCGAGGAGGGAGCGATTGGGCTGCCTCCGCCAAGGATTCATGGTCTCTCGACAAATCCTCCAAAATAGGCGAAGGTAGAGTCTCAGAAATAGGTGGAAGTTGAACGGGGGGTTCCTTGGTTTTAACAGGAGCCTTCCCCTTTGCTTGTTTCCCAGGTTTCGCTGTAGCAGCAGCAGAAGATTTTGATGTTGAAGCGGATTTCTTCGAAGAGGTCGCTTTTTTTGGAGGTTTTGTGACTTTGGAGACAACCGATTGAATGGAAGTTCCAGATGGAGGGGTGGCCGAAGGTGAGGCCATTTCCAGGTCAGAAGGTTTGGTAGAAGCCAAAGTAGATTCCCACAGGTGGTACTTAAGACGTTGTTGCCTGGCTTTCAATGCAGCCTTAGTGAAGGATTTGCAATGTTCACAGGACTTAGCGATATGTGATTCGCCTAAACAGAAAAGGCAACGATCATGCCCGTCTTGGTGGGGGATCTTCCTAGAGCACACAACACAACGGCTAAATGGTCCTGAAGGGGACATAAAAGCTGAAAAGTCTTACTGGTAGCCGTTAATAAGGCGGGAGGGAAAGCGGGAAAGTCCGAAGCAGCCAAAATTGAGGGGAAATCCAAAAATGGAGCGAAGCCAAAGAACAGTCCGCGTCAGGGAAGGAAACAGTTCACAAAATCCATTCAATCCGATGTCAAAAGCTGGAAAAATCAGTCAAAATAGCTAAAGTGTATAGAGCTCGAAGTGAGAGGTTCCAAATCGCTAGGCAGAAAAATGGAACTGAGGCTAGGGCGGGTGGAACATGCACGGTATAGGCAGCCTTAAACTTGATATTTTTCTCTTAAAGCTCGAGAACGTTCCGAGAGGACCAACACTGGCGCTGGGTTAACCCTTTTGTGTGCATTCACAGAAGACCACGATGAAGAAGCATTTTTCCCCTCCACGTTTTGCAAAGAAAATGCAGGGGGAAAACGATTTCTGCTTCCACCCTCCATTCTCATTGCAAACATTTTGCAATGAAAATGTAGGGGGAAAGTAGGAATTGCTTTCCCACTTCATTTTCTTTGCAAAACCTGGAGGGGGAAAGCTGCGTTTTGCAACAAAAATATAGGGGGAAAGCAGAAATCAAAGCAGAATACAAAGCAGAAATCACTTCCCCCTCCATTTTCTTTGCAAAACATGGAGGGGGAAACAGGGATCAAAGCTTTGATTCCTCCCCCCTCCTGAATATAAAACGACCCTCAATTTTTCCTTTAATTGTTTTAGGAAAAAGTGTTGTTTTATACACAGAAAAGTTCTTCCTTTTAAGCCTGGAGATCATACATCCCCATCATGGCTTCTAACCTGTGATGGACTTTTCCTCCAGGCATCTGTCCAGTCCCCTTTTAAAGTCATCTAGGCCAGATGCCATCATTGCATCCTGTGGCAAGGGGTTCCACAGACTAACAACATGCTGGGTCAAGAAATATTTTCTTTTGTCTGTTCTCACTCTCTCAACACTCAATTGGAGTGGATATCCCCTGGTTCTAGTATTGCATGAGAGGGAAAAGCGCTTCCCTCTATCCCCTGCATAATTTTATACATCTCAGTCATTTTCCCCCTGAGGCGCCTTTTCTCTAAAGAGCCCCAAGTGCTGTAGCCTTTCCTCCTTAGGGAAGTGCCCCAGCCCAGTCATCATTTTAGTAGTTCCCTACTGCACCTTTTTCCAGTTTCACTATGCTTTTTTTGAGGTCTGGTAACCAGAATTGTACGCGATACTCCAGGTGTGGCCTTACCAGCGTTTTGTACAATTGTATTATAATATTGGCTGTTTTATTTTCTATCCCCTTTTTAAGGATACCTAGCATGGAACTGGCCTTCTTCACTGCCACCGCACATCGGGTTGACACGTTCATCGAGCTGTCCACAAGCACACCAATATCTCTTTCCTGATCCACCACGGACAGCTCAGAACCTGTTAGCTGATAACTAAAGTTTTGATTTTTTGCCTCAATGTGCATTGCTTTACATTTTCTTTACTGAAACACATTTGCCATTTTGCCACCCATTCTCCCAGTTTGGAGAGATCCTTCTGGAGCTTTTCACAATCCCTTCTGGTCTTCACCACTTGAAAAAGTTTCGTGTCATCTGCAAACTTGGCCAACTCACTGCTTATCCCCCATCTCCAGCTCATTTATGAACAGGTTGAAAAGCACTGGTCCCAGGACAGGTCCCTGGAGCACACCACTCTTCACCTCTCTCCATTGTGAAAATAACCCATTGACACCTACTTTGTTTCCTGGTTCTCAACCAATTCTCAATCCATAAGAGGACCTGTCCTCTTATTCCCTGACTGTGGAGTTTTCTCAGCAGCCTTTGGTGAGGAACCATGAGAAACCACTTCTGAAAATCCAGATAGACAATTGGGTGCTCAGGGAAAAGGGCCAGAAGCAAGGCTCGCTCGCCAGCTCTCCTTCAATACAGCGCCTCTTGCACACTCCATCCGGAACTGCAGCCTGCAAAAAAAAAGTGTACCATGCCCTCCATTTTAGAGCATCCTGCTGGACAATGTCTGTCTATACCATGTTGGTCTATGTAATGTTCCTGAATCTATTTCATAAACTAATTATAACCCCAACCTTCTAATAGAGGTTGCATCTCTGTACTGTGTGGAGTCATTAGTAAATCCTTTGTTTGGAGTTTGGGATGGAAAATTTCAACCATGCTGCAAGGGAAGATGCTTGAAACCACACCTCCCAGGTGACTTTACAATCTGGGTCGGAATTCACCTGACACAACCATCAATTTTTGGGACTCCGACCTACAAGTTTTGTGCACTATCCATGGAGGGGTGGAACACAGCCTGAGGAAGTGAGATTTTACCCATGAAAGCTTGCAATTTTTGTTATTTTTAGTGGTTCAATAAAAGTATACTCTTGCATCTGTATAATCTTGAACCACAGGGCCTTTTCCTAATTCTTAATAAATACATTAATGCTTCAGAATAGAACCCCACAGAGTTAGAGAAACACCCAAAATTCCTCTACTGTTAATTCTGATGTCTAATTCACCAATTATTAATTTTATATTTGTTATCTGCATTGGACAATATAAAATTTTATTTATTTATTTATTTTGTATACCATCCCATTAGTGCAAATGCACTACTCTGGACAGTTAAAAATCAACTAAAACAATACATATAATAAAGATGAAACAAAATAAGATCAAATTATTTGATCTTTACTGATGTTCCACCATTGATATGCATTGCTGACACTAAACTCATGTCGGGTCTCCAATTTCCACCCCCATAAGTCCCCAATTAGGATGGTCATTGAGGTGGGAGTTCTATTTCAACCTCTGGAGAGCCTAAGATCACCAGCATTCAATTTAAATGAGCTAGAATTATTCTAAGTTCATCGTACTCTTTCATTCGTTTTACACATATCTCATCAATTTTATTTTGAATTATTGATTGTCCACAAGTTTATGGTGCATCATCATCAAATAGTATGACAGAGAGCTGACTTGCTGCAAATCAATATTGGCTGCTTATTTCTTAACACTCACCTAAAGAAGAAAACAAAGTACAGGTACAGTACATCTGGCAAGAAGATGTAAGTGTAAAGTCAGCAAGCCAGAAGAAATTAAATTCTACCTACAAGACAACTTTGTCGATCTGCAGTCCAGTTTAACTGTCCTGCTTTATAATAACCTACAGGCCTCACAAGATTTATTTTATTAGACAATTCCATTAAATTCACCTGGATTTCTGAATTTAAGAGAAGTGCCTAACACAATAATGGCCCAAATCCTGTTGCATAGCATAGTAAATCACACTAGGTCTACTGAATCAATCCAGATTTGGGGAGTCAACTCCCCCATAGGTTCCATTGATTCAAATGGGTCTACTCTAAGTGTGACTTACAACAGGATCTTGGCCAATGTTTCAAAAGAGGCTAAGCGCAGAATGAGATGAAATGGTAAATGATGAGGTTGACAACAACCTTGTCTGACATTTGTTTTTGTCTTCTCACAATTTATTGCTAAGGAAATGTAACATACTCAAATACTTTGTTTCAAGTAAGCCCACTTGTTCTCTCAGCAGAGTGTTGAGGGGTCCTCAGTACTCCTGGGGCCTCCCACTCTCCAATTTTTTTTAATTTGTTAAAAAAATTACCAGTAGAGCAGTGGTCCCCAATCTTTTCCCAACTGGGGTCTGTTGGTGTGCACTCATGGGTGTGTGTGTGTCACGCTCGCGTGTAGAGCGTGTTGCGCTCATGGGAGGCATGTCACACTTGCAGGGGGTGGAGTGCGCTTGTGGGGGGAAGGAGATCTGTGTCCATGGCCTGGTCCTGCCTAGGCCATGGACTGCTGCCGGGTTGCAGACCGGGGGTTGAGGACCCTGCAGTAGAGGGTATAAAGGATACAATCAGCATAAACTCCCCACTTGTGCAAGAAAAAATTGAGCTGGTGGGGATTGTGAGAAAAAGTGCAGCCCTCCAGGGAACAGGTATTTATGACCTTCAGACCTCTAGAGGTCACTCATCCCTGCTTTAGGGATACAAAGAGAAATGTAGGAGACAAAGGGAAATGGAGAGAGCGCTGTGCTGCACAGTCACTGTAATCTTTCAAATTAACAAATATGATGTCTAAGAAAATCAGAAATGCCCGCTTCTGCACAAAAGAAACAACACAGCATATGACTAAACATCACATCAACTTAAGCCCTTGGACTATTACTTTGAGTGATGGTCATTTCCTATAGGATCCTTCTGCTTACATCACCACTGTGAACGTTTGAATTACAGCTGGATTTGTGAAGATTCTCAGTCTTCCAGGTGAGGTTATCTGGAAGTTCAGTCAAGGCAACTGCACTTCTTTCTTATTGGGGTGAAACGTTTCAATACTCTTCCAAGTAGCTTCTTCAGTCTGAGGAGAGCTGGTAAAAGACCCCTGATATATCCTCCCTGTTTGTTTCACTTCCCCAGAAAGATCAGGAACACATACCAAAAAAATCACTGTTAGCAACTGTTAATGACCCATGATAATAGTTGAAGAAGGACTGCAGAAGTGGGATTTTCCCTCACTCCAGTCCTTTTTCCATCTAATGAGCCTATTCAGACCACAAAAGGTTTTTACATTAACTCAAGGTTGCTCTATCAATACAGACCCAAATTTCCAAAATTTATCTTCACTACTATCTCCCTCTTCCTTACAATCTTCCTCTTTCTGGCTGAAATCCTATTGGCACAAATTTATACTGAGCAATTAGGATAACTTCATCAGTTCCATAAGGGTAATATTTAATTTGATTAAATTTAAAACCTCTCATTTACCTGCTTCAGTTTCCAAGGCTCCTTAGGGCTTCCTTTTGCCCTGGGGACAGGGTTAGTGGTGAGAGCCTTTCATACCCAAAAATTGCCGCTGCTGGTTCCACTGCCAATCTGGCAGTGATTTTTGCCTATGAAAGGCTTCCCCGTTCCGAAGCCCCCCAAGGATTTTCCTGGGCCAAAAAGATCCAAAGGAACCTCAGAACATAATGGGGAGAGGAGAGGGATTTCAGGAAGCATTAAAACAAAGCAAATCAACTGATACTGTTGCAGGCTGAGAACATGACACTAGTTGGATCATGTAAAGTTATTATTATTATTATTATTATTATTTATTTAATTTATATGCCGCCCACACTACCCGAAGGTCTCTGGGCGGCTTACAGCATTTAAAATACAATAAAGTTATGTAGCAATTAAAATACAATTAAAATATATATAAAATTGCCATCGGACCCACAGCTAATATTATTTCAGTTAAAAGCCTCTGGAACAAGAAGGTTTTGACCTGGCGCCGAAATGTCATCAGTGTCGGCGCCAGACGAATCTCAGTCGGGAGGGCATTCCATAGTCTGGGGGCAGCTGCCGAAAAGGCCCTTTGTCTACAAGCCATCCCTCTTACCTCCTTGAGGGATGGCTCTTTCAAAAGGGCCCCCTGGCTAGATCTTAACTGCCGGGTAGGCTCATATGGAAGGAGGTCCTTCAGGTATCCAGGGCCCAAGCCGTTTAGGGCTTTATATGTCAAAACAAGCACTTTGAATTGGGCCCGGGCAGCAACTGGTAGCCAATGTAACTTATACAGAATCGGCTTGATATGTTCCCTGGCGGCCACACCACTCACCAGCCGCGCCGCTCGATTCTGGACCAGCTGCAGTCGCCGGACCGTCTTCAAAGGCAGCCCCACGTAAAGCGCATTGCAGTAATCAGTAAGTTATGCCAGAATGATTTTGCCTGTGTATGTCTATGGGTATATGCATGTACTGCGGGGCATTACAGACACTTAACTGAGTATGCTATGATCCACATGTTCCTCATCCCCTCTATGCTTTGGAGGAACTTCTTCACTTCCACCTTAACTCCAATGAAGTCATTTACAGTCATGTGAAAAAGTACAACCTCTTTGAATTCTATGGTTTTATGTATCACAACATAATAAACTCATCTGGTCCTTATCAGATCTGAAAATTAGGTAAATAAAACCCCAGATGAACAACAAAACACAACATATTACACTGTGTCATGATTTATTTTACAAAAATAAAGCCAAAATGGAGAAATGTGTGGAAAACTAAGTACACGCTTACTGCATCCATAGGAATTAAGAGGCTAAGTAGCAGCCAGCTAATGCTAACCAAATGCCCTTGAGTAACCGATCATCAGCAAGTGTGACCACCTCTATAAAAGCCAAAATTTTAACAGTTTGCTGATCTGGAGCATTCAGGTGTACATTAACACAATGCCAATGAGGAAATGCATCAGCAATGATTGTAGAAAAGCAACTAATGCTGCCCATCAACCTAGGACAGTTATAAGGCCATTTCCAAACAATTTAAAGTCCATCATTCTACAGCGAGGAAGGTTGTTCATAAATGGAAAACATTCAAGACACTTGCCAATCTTCCCAGGAGTGGACATTCACACGAATTCACCCCATGTCAGACTGTGCAATGCTCAGAGAAATTGCAAAAAAAAAACACCAAGAGTTACATCTCAGATTTTACAGGCCTCATTTAACATGTTAAATGTTAAAGTTCAAGACAGTACAATTAGGAAAAAACTGAATAAGTATGGTTGGTTTGAAAGGGTTGCCAGGAGAAAGCCTCTTCTCTCTCAAAAGAACAGGACAGCATGACTTAGGTTTGCAAAGTTGCATCTGGACAAACTATAAGACTTCTGGAACAATGTCCTTTGGACAGATGAGACCAAAGTGGAGATGTTTGGCCATAATACACAGCTCCACGTTTGGGGAAACCCAAACATAGCATATCAGCACAAACATTTCATACCAACTGTCAAACATGGTGGTGAAGGGGTGATGATTTGGGCTTGTTTTGCAGCCCAAGGACCTGGGCACCTTGCAGTCATTGAGTCAACCATGAACTCCTCTGTATACCAAAGTATTCTAGAGTCAAGTGCGAGACCATCTGTCTGACAGCTAAAGCTTGGCCAAAATTGGGTCATGGAACTGGACAATGATCTGAAGCACACCAGGAAATCTGCAACAGAATGGCTGAAAAGGAAAAGAACCAAGATGCTGCAATGGTCCAGTCAAAGTCCAGACCTTAACCCAATTATAATGCTGTGGCGGGACCTTTAGAAAGCTGTGCATAAACAAATGCCTGCAAACCTCAATGAACTGAAGACGAGTGGGCCAAAAGTCCTCCACAAAGATGTGAGAGACCGATGAAGTCATGCAGAAAACAATCCAAGTTATTGCTGCTAAATGTGGTTGTACAAACTATTGAATCATAAGGTGTACTTAGTTTTTCACACATGGCTTCTCCATTTTGTCTTTATTTTTGTTAAATAAATAATGGCACAATGTAATATGTCATGTGTTGTTGTTCATCTGAGGTTGTATTAATCTAATTTTCAGACCTGCTACGGATCTGAAGATTTTTATTATGTCCTGATACCCTGTTTCCCTGAAAATAAGACCTAACCTGAAAATAAGCTCTAGTATGATTTTTCAGGATGATTGTAATATAAGCCCTACCCCAAAACCACTGTGCAGCAACCAGAAGATGGCATGACTCTATTTGAATAAATGTACATTAAAAAAAATCCCCTGAAAATAAGCCCTAATGCGTTTGTAACAGCAAAAAAATAATATAAGACCCTGTCTTATTTTCAGGGAAACATGGTATATAAAACCATAGAATTCAAAAGTGGTGTACTTTCTTTTTCACATAACTGTAAATCATCACTAAACAGCAAATGACCAGATAGGTGGGGTATGTATGTATGTATGTATGTATGTATGTATGTATGTATGTATGTATGTATGTATGTATGTATGTATAAATAAATAAATAAATAAATAAATAAATAAATAAATAAATAAATAAATAAATAAGATTTCTGTTAAACACTGAAATAAACTATAGGTTTCAATCCTGGTTTTAAAAGAAGGTCTTGGTAGTTGTTGCCAAGCTTAGATGCAGCTATCAAGGCAAAAAGGAGGAAATTCTCTCCAAGCTGGAGGAGGCCAAGTACACACCTGTGGTCCACTTATGGGTCAGTAACCTGTTGAATCTGCACTTAGCAGAACATCCCATCAGCTCAAAAATACAGAATTGTGTCACTTGCACAAGCGTACGTGATCACGTTCTTTCTGCACAGATGTTCCGCTCAGCTGAGGATTAACAGGATACTGACTGTGACCTCTTTACAATGTGTTCTAAAATATGTTTTCATTCATAGCGATTTTCAACAGCATGGGCTTGATCTTTTAACTTTGAGCCAATACAGCGAGAGGAGAAGAATCATCCTTTACCCATAAGGCACTACTGCAGTGATCACAAAAAATAAATTTTAATTCCTACACCACTCCCATACTGTGAACATTTACAACAGACTAATTAACCCTTTAAAAAATCTATTACCTCTATCGAGCATTCTAAGTCAGGAATAAATTTCAGAATCCAGGAAAGGTACATGGAATTCACAGTTGTGTCGGGATAATTAAAGTTCATTATCTTCTCCAATATCAATCTGATCACTAAGCACTGATTAAGCTTTAGGTTTCTCATCAGCTAGCTGGAAAGGGTCAATGTTTGTTCTACTTGTATAAGGGAACAAAAATTACTCTTAATTGATTTTGCTTTAAACAAGATGAACATATTTAAATATTTACTTTGAAACAAACTTGCCTGTATAATGGATCTATATACATTTACCCAACTAAATTTCTGTCCTTAACAGAGAACCATTTGTGCTGCAAGGTAGGTGTCACCACCCACAATTCTGTAGCAGATTTTTTCCCCGTTATCAGGTCTATTTGAGAAAGCAACTGTGATACGAGGGGGTGCTGATAAGTATTGAGCCTTTCCCAGAAAAAAAATTGAGATAGGAAGCTGTTACTGCCACACTATTCTACATATTCCCCCAGGAAGTCAATGCACTTGCGACATCTGTCCTGCAGCTTCTTAAGTCCCTGCAAATAAAATTCTTCCAACTGCTGGTGTAATCACTCATTTGCAGCATTAGTTGCCTCTAGAACACTCCCGAGTCATTGTCTCCTTAGGTGGTTTTTGAGTTGGGGAACAGATACTAGTCAGAGCCAGGTTGGGAGAATAGGGTGGATGGGGCATCACCCGAAAACCTAAGGACGTCAGTTTTGCCATTGTTTCACTGGCAGCTTTCTCATTTCCAAATCATTGTGGATAATGGCACCAACCCTCTCACGTGATATTCTCAGATATATAGCAATACTTTTGGCTGATATTCGGTGGTCCTCCATGATCATGTTATGGATGGTGTAGCGAACAGCCCTGCCTTCACCAGTCCATTACAGCACAACAGTGGAGAACGAGCCAATGAGAGGATGGGAGGCGGAGCCAAGGGGGGAGGGAGCTGGATATAAAGGCTGGTGTGTAGAGCCTGGAGAGAGAGACTTTCTGAAACTTGAAAGTGAACTAAGAGTGAGTTAGAGATCTGTAAGAGCCTAGATTGAAATATAGGTTTCAAAGAGTTTTAAAGTTAAAGTAGATATGATTCAAATACAAATGATTAGCAACTTGTGATTTTTCTCTTGAATATTAATCAGATATTAACTTCCCTGATCTAATAAATGACTTAAGTTTAAAAAGCACACATGTCTCCTTGATTAAATGGTATTAAAGCAGTAATACCTGGTGGCAGCAAAGAAGGAAGAAGAGTGAGAACCTCGTGAAGGCCCGGGGGATAGGGGCTTCAGAGGAACTCGCCACAGATGGCTTTCACATTTGCAGGCACAGAGACAGAAACAGGCCTTCCACTGGGTTTCTCACTTTCAACACCGGAATCGCCAGTTTTAAAATTGATAGCCCAATGTTCATATGGAGGGCCACTGTCACCCATAGTTTGTGACATTTCATCATGGATTTGCTTTGCACCTTTCCCTTGGAGAAACAGGAACTTGATAATGGTCCTATGCTCTCCCACATTGAACTTTTCTGGAAGTGCCACCATGTTCACTTTGGACCTGAACATGAAAGATAAGTTAAAATCATAGGTAGTTAATTTTTGCACCATTGAACACAGACAAATTGGCCAATATACCCTGCAATTTATAGCTTCCTAGCTCAATTTTTTCTGGGAAAGGCTCAATACTTATCAGCACCCACTCCTATATGGGGTGGTTAAAATATGTTTATAGTACTTGAAATATAGCTTGCTTATATCAGCATGACATCCAAATACTGGGGACTCTGAAAATCTGTTTTACATAAGGCCAGCTCTTGACAGGACTGATAGTTAAAGACGTTTTTTTTTTTTCATTTTATTTGGGGAACCCAACAGTTGTGAAATAGCACTGAGGCAAATAAATCTGAAGATTCAGAAGGGAAGCTGTCCAATTTAGCTTCCCAAGTTATGACAAAAAAGCCCCAGCATCAAGCCCAAAATTTGCATTTACAAAAATTGCCCAAGAGCAAGAAGTCCGGGGGGGGGGGGGAATTCTGACAATTCCTATCAACATTTGTTAACTCGATGTTTTGATCTGCAGAATATCGAAATGAACCTGCTGACATCTTGAAATGACATCCTCCCATTTCTTTTCCATCTATAAACACAGGAGTTTATTGTCTACATAGCTTCTATCCTTCCTCCAGCAGATATCCACCAAGAGGCAAAAGGTAACCAAAATATACTGCTAAAGACAGTCTTAAACACTTGCTGACAGTTTACTTTACCCTGGGGTACCAATACCTAGTGCAAACTGAATCAAGCCAACATTCACTATATTATAAGGAATTCCCTTAGAATCTATTTCGTATATAAAACAGATTCAAAAAAATGGCACACAATGCATTACAACACAAAAATTTTAATTTGATTTAAAAATAGGAAACACCCACTCAAAGAATCCACAATTGCTGTTCAGGATTTGTAACCCAAAATTATTTCTGTCAATCAGCAAGTCTAAACTAAAATTGCCTCTGAACTCATACAAAACGTCATTTCCTTTCCACCTCAAAAGCTACAGCCTATTCCTTTGACGTAATTAAGGAGAAAGGACAATAGCACAGATGGCGTAGTTCCAAACGAGTGTCATTAGACCAGATTTCTTCCTGAAAATTAAATATTGTTCCTATTTTCCTAGGAACACATTTTCAAAACAAGCTTTAAACAGGTTAGCTTTCCCTCTTCCTGAAAGAAATCTATTCCAGATTTTTTTTTTCTTGGAGCAGCACCCCTTTATAACTCTCTCTTGCTTGTTTTCCCCTCTATCAGCTTATAGAGTGAGAAAGTAGCTGAAGCCATATACAAGCTGAAGAACAGAGAAATACTGAATGCACTAAAAGGGAGATTTTACACTGCTCTCCATCTTCCTCCATGTAGTCAGTCCTCAACCCAGAAAGCCAATCTTCCTGTTTTCAAAATCTACCCGCAGTTAGAATGAAGCGGCCAGAGTTTATTGATAGCCTTGGCAGATAACCTGAAAAAGGAAGATAAACTAAAACATAACACTAGGCAGTGAGCCAGATACTGAGAGAAATGGATGCAAGCAGCCCCACCCTACCTACCACCCATATCTGTGGTATTTCCACAGATGGGAGGAGAAACCACTTGGAGTCCATTGAGAATTATAACGTAGTTTATCCCAAAAATGTACAGAACTTTTTTTCCTCCTGGCACCCTGATTTAACTGCTGTAATACAAACAGAAAGGTTACTTACCTGTAACCATGGTCTTCTGTGAATCTACACAAATGAATTGTGGTGAATTCTGTGCAGGGCCTCTCAGAAGTTTCTAGAGCTTAAAGACAAGTGATTAGTGGGACGTTCCCCCATGGAGCACACGCTCTGCCTGCCTGAAGTCCCCTCGGTTCCCAAAAAGTCTGACGCTGTCAGAAAAACAGATGGAGATAACAACGTGACAGACAGAGGGGAGGACAGGCGGGATGTGTGGATTCACAGAGGATCACTCGAAGAACCCTGGTTACAGGTAAGTAACCTTTCTTTCTTCTTCATGGTCTCTGTGAATGCACACAAATGGGTGACTAGCAAGCTCACTTACCGGTTGGTGGGACGTCTGCCAAAACCAGCTTCATTCTTTGCTCTGACATCAAGCCAATAGTGAGGCACAAATGTTGAGGGAGTTGACCAGGTAGCCACTCAACAAATGTGGGAAACGTCTATACGGCAGAGAAAAGCAGTGGAGGTAGAATCTGCCCTTGTAGAATGGGCTTTAATAGTGTCCAGTGGCGGTTTTCCTGCTAACTCATAGGCCAAGGTGATTGCTTGGACTATCTATCTGGACAGAGTTTGTGAGGATGCTGAGGAACCCTTGTGTGGGCCTTGATAACAGATAAACAGATGTGGAGATTTCTGGAAAGGTTTTGTTCTGCCCACATAAAAGGCGAGAGAGCGTCTAACATCTAATGTATGGAGCTTGCACTCGAGGTTCAATGTTGGAGATGGAAAAAGAGAAGGAAGGACTAGAGGTTGGCTGAGATGAAACTCTGACACAACCTTAGGTAGAAAGGAGACATCTGGATACAGAGTAACCTTGTCAGGGTAAAACTGAAGATGGGGGGGGGATCTGCTCTGAGAGCTGCAAGTTCACTGCCTCGTCTGGTTGATGTTATAGCCACGAGAAATAAAGTCTTTAGAGACAGACGCTTGAAATTGGTAGTGGCTACTGGTTCGAAAGGAGGGCGGGTGAGAGCATTGAGCACTGTTTGTAAAGACCACTGTGGAAGTGGAGGACACTGAGGAGGGTGAATATTTTGGAGGCCCTTAAGAAATTTCTTGAGAGTAGGATGAGAGAATAGCCGAGCAGAGTCAAGAGTCTGATGGGCTACAATTGCTGAAATGTACACCTTCAGGGTGGAGTGCAACAAGCCCATGTGGAAAAAACAGAGCAGAAAAGTGAGAAGTGACTCTAGGGAGATGGGTGTTGTTGAGAGTCCTTTGAAAGCAGCAAAGGTGGAGAAATCCATCCATATATAGCTATAAAGGAGTTGAGTGGAAGGTTTCCTGGCCCTGTCAAGAACAGCTGTTATGGAGGGAGAATCCTCCATGCCCTGAAGTTGAGGGACTCCAGGTCGGGGTGGTGAATCCTGCCATTGTCTTAGCAAGCATGTGGCGGGGGAGGTGAAGGAGGTCTGTTGACATAATTGACAAAGAGCCTCATGGCGCAGTGGTTAAAATGCTGTACTGCAGCTAAAACTGTGCTCACGACCTGGGGTTCAAATCCCAGGTAGCCGGCTCAAGGTTGACTCAGCCTTCTATCCTTCCGAGGTCGGTAAAATGAGTACCCAGCTTGCTGGGAGGGGCAATGTGTAGCCTGTATAATTAAATTGTAAACCGCCCGGAGAGTGCTTGTAGCGCTATGGGGCGGTATATAAGTCCAATAAATAAATAAAAAAATAATTTTCAGGTGAGTGAACCAAGGTTACCAAGGCCACAAGGGTGGCGTTTGAGTGGAATTGGTGGAGCCTGACCACTGTGCATTGAATGAGAGGAATGGGAGGGAACAGCCAGAGAGTCATCCTGCATGGCAACGTGGACAGAAACTGAAAAGATTTGGTGGGTGTAACACCATTCCCAGAGATGGACTGCGAGGTACAGCAGAGAGAGGGAGTGTTTGTTTATGTTATAGGGCGGTCATATTATCCATGGCTAGCTGAACGGCGTGTCCTGCGATGAGCGTATGGAAAGCACGAAAGGCTTTGATGATTGTGAGAAGTTCGAGATGACTGATATGTAAGGCTTGTTCTTTTTTTGTCCACAGGATGTGGATCCTGTGGCCCTGGCAGCGAGTGCCTCATCCTGAGGGCATTGGTGGTGACTTGAATTGTGAGCTGGAGAGGAACGAATGGATGGCTAACTGTGAGATGTGGAAGGAAGGTCCATCAAGTGAGTTGGTGAGTTAATTCTTTGTAAACTTGGCAAGAGTTCATTACGATTAACCACTCATCGAGATATGGAAAGATGGTTAAGCCTTGTAGGCGGAGGTGTGCAGCGACTGGAGCAAGGCATTTGGTGAAGGTCCTTGGGGCGGTGGAGAGGCCAAATGGAAGGGAGCAAAACTGGTAAGCGGTGCCGTCAAAGTGGAAACAAAGGTATTTGTGGTGACGTGGATGGATGGAAATATGAAAGTAAGCATCCTGGAGATCTACCACCACAAACCAGTTTCCCTGTGAAAGGAGAGGTATGATGGTATCGAGTGTAACCATTCTGAAGCGTCTAGGATGGATGTATTTGTTCAAGTGTCTGAGATGGAGAATGGGACGGAGACCTCCATCTTTTTTTGGAACTGTATAGTAACGGGAGTAGAAACCATTGTGAAGATAGTGGTTTGGAACCCTGAGAATGGCATGTTTTTGAAGAAGGATTTCATCATGAGGGGCCGGTGAGTATGCCGTGTACTTGATCTGGCCGACAGGCAGAAGATCTTGAACTCGATGATATAGCCGTGGTGGATAATGGACAACACTCAATGGTCTTTTGTAATGTGAGACCAGGAAGGGGGGGAAAGAAAGTAAACAGAGGAAGGAAGAAAACCATGGGGACTTCAGGCAGGCGGAGCATGTGCTCCATGGGGTAACGTCCCACTAATCACATGTCTTTAAGCACTAGAAACGTCCAAGAGGTCCTGCGCAGGTGCAGAATAACTCACTTTTGTCCATTCACAGAGACCACAAAGAAGAATCCCTTCCTCAACATTTTGGGTTTTCCAGAATAAACTTTCTGGAACCTGGCCTGTTGGTATATGTGGTTGTCGAAGGCGAGGAAGCCTTCAAGTGGATAAAACAGAAGTTTTACGTATGAAGTACAACAGTGTATTTTTCAGGGTGTTGATCAGTCATAAATTACATCTCTTGGTATAAACAGGCAAATAGATTTATGCTGAAATCTAGACTAGTCAACTTTGATGAATTTATTTTTAAGGGCAGAAATAAGAATACAAATACCTTCATATTATTATTTTTTAAAACTATACAACAATTCCCAAACGTTTTACTGAAGAATCCCAAAAGCAATATCCTGCTATAGGATGGACTTACTGATCCCAATTATGGTGTATTGTGCAGTAATTAAAGTATCTAGACTAGGCCTAGAGAAATCAGTGTCTAAAATCCTGATTTAGGCAATGCTATAATATTCACTATGTGTCCCTGAGTCAGTCACAAACTCTCATCCTAACTTTCCTCTGAGGATACAAGAAGATCAGGAACAGCCTCTCCTATGGTACCTGTTTTTTCTCATCCCCTGGCTAAACTCTTATAGCACACTGAGTGGCAGAACCCGGCCATTTAATTGGGGAGTACTCTTCACCGGAGCCTCTTCTGTTGACAGCACCATTAAAACTTTAATGTTTCAGAAGCAGGGTGGAGAAAAATCAAACAATTTTTAAAATCAAATTGATTTAAATCAAATCCACCCTGTTCAGAAGCTACGTACCTCATGCCTAATCTTTTGGTAAATGGAGTAGTAGACTGATCAGAGAATTGCGAGAGAAACAGACTAGAGGGCTGTTAGGTCACAATGAGTCTAGCCCATAATAATCTCTGCCTCCAAAATGCCCAGTATCCACAAACTCAGCAGTGCAAAACAGTCTAAGGAGCCCTGTTATGCTGGATCACAAAGCCTTCCCAGGTAGGCATTTTCTCCAGGTGAGCCACATTTACGTGTCTGTAGGTGAGGGTCTGTCAGGATGAACGTTCAGAATGGAGAATTATGAGGTCTGAAGCATCCACCCACCCACCTGCGAAAGTCCCATGTCTATACGTTCATCCTTGCCCACCCTCCTCAAAGAACCATGAGTTTAATACAGTACTTCTGGTCCGTATCCAAATACTGTAGGCAAGAGAAATAAAGAGCAGATTCAAAATGAACAGCTATGCCTTTCCACTTGATGGGGGGGGCAGCCTGCTGCCTCTACTATACCTGTGACACATGCAGTCACATTCCACACATCAAAAGGAAACACAGCACCTTATTTCCATGTTCAACATAGCAACGTTATCAGGTGTGTTGTTTAGATAATGCAAGCAACCTCAGAAGAGGGTTTAAGCCTCTTGCCTCTTCTAGAACTCGATGTGAAAACCTGAAAGAAAAAAACCCACCGGGGGATACCCTTTTTCCCGTTGTTTCCCAAAATAAGGGGGATTTTTTTCTGTGGTTTTTCCTCTCCAGGCTGTCACACATCTGGGTTCAAATCTTCAGCATCCTTGGTACCGCTCCCTACGTTAGACATTCTCTCGAAGTCTGCTGTCTATGGTAATGCAGCACTTCGGAAATGTCTTGAATCTGAATCCCTGATCAATTTAACACATTGTACATTAAAACACTATACTGTACACATCTGTACACACAAAGCTGGGGTGTGTAGAAATCTATGGAGTGAAACACTAATCCAACATTGGCAACATAAAGGGCACATGGTATCTTAGACTCTCCTAAGACTGGTCCGCCGGCGAGGGAAGAAGGGAAAAAGAACTGCTTGTGCCTAGAAGTTCTCATCTACTTCCTTGTGCAACTTCTACGGTTGACATAACAATGTTGGTGACAGAGGTGGCTAAGTTTTGGAGGCTGGCAAGCACACATAACTTCTATTCTCATTCACATATTGATCTCTTTGAAATAAATAGGGTTGCAAAATAAACAAAACAAACATTAGACATAAAGTCCTAAGGCTCTCTCCTTCTGAAACCTGAGTAACTTCATTGGCCAAGAGATATCCAGTCTACAACCTATGAAAAAATGGTCAATTCAGAACCTTTCATGAAAGAACACAATTAGTTGACTGCTGTCCAAACAGCTGCTCAGTGCATACTGCAATGCCCTTAAAACCAATCTACCATTTTCTCCCTTTCAGGGTTGGATGTTTGTCACCAGAAAAGGGTGCTAGAATACCACCCAGCAAAAGCTATATACAGCAGCTGGTGTTAGGTAAACCCTTCTGTCACACACACACACACACACACACACACACACACACACACACACACACACACACACACACACACACACACACACACACACACACACACACACACACACACACACACACACACACACACACAAGCCCTGAGCAATTCCTCCTGCTACGTAAATGGAAAAGTATAATTAGAAACACTGTCAGTTTGTGGCAACCAAACATCATGGGGGGGGGGGAAATAAGAAATGTAGACATATGGACCTCAGAGAATGTCAAAAGCAGCAGATGCCTTAACTCATAAACAGATGTCTATCACATTCTTCCTCCCCTCAAAAAAAGGAATGAAAAAAAAAGAAAAGGAAAAAAGAGATACGTACTTGATTTGAGACAAGTAACCTCTTCTTTTGATCTCAAATTCCCCTTCTAGTATCTACCAACTCCTCTATACATTATCAGACAATAACTATATGCAATTGCTAACACTGATCTGAAGAATCAAAACTTCTTCAAGATTTTGGCTCTGATTACATTCTTTCTGGAGAGTAAAAAATAAGGCAAAAGGGGGAACCAGGTGAACATTCTACTTTATAGCACTGAGCCACCTGAATAATTCAGTCCCTGAAACTGCCCTTAACATTAGGGGAACACCAGGTACTCGAGGCAGTGAGGAAACCTCTTGGCTGTTCCTTATAAACTTTTTGTTTGTTACTTTCTTTTATGAAAAATAAACTTGTATGCCGTCCAACCTTTTGAGTCCACTCAACTTTTCTACAATATCCATGAAAGAAGTACAGTGGTACCTCGCAAGACGATTACCCCGCAAAACGGTTTTTTCACCAGACGCTGACTTTTTGCTATCGCTATAGCGATTCGCAAAATGGCTTTTCCTATGGGGGATTTCGCTGGATGACTTGGTCCATGTTTCACAGACCGTTTTTTCGCAAGACAACAATTTTTACAGCTGATCAGCGGCTTCGGAAAATGGCTTCCCTATGGGCAATCTTCGCAAAATGGGTGTTTTCAGGACAGATGCTTCGTAACACAGTGACTTAAACAGCTGATCGGCGCTTCGCAAAATGGCTTCCCTATGGGCAATTTTCACTGGATGACAACTATTTTCCCCCACTGGAATGCATTAAACGGGTTTCAATGCATTCCAATGGGGAAACGCTTTTCACTAGACAATGTTTTCACAAGACAGCGATTTCAATGGAATGGATTAACATCGTCTAGCGAGGCACCACTGTATTATTCTCGTTCTTGTCAGACAGCAATGCAGGTAGGGCTGGCTCTTCAATCCTGTTCATATTTTTGAATAAAAGAGAGGCGTTTCCCCCAGAATTCAAGACCTTTTAGCTCTTTGGAGGCATTTTAAGAAACCAGCAATCACAGTGGGCAACACCAGCTGGTATTGTCAAATCTTTGGTTTAAAAACCCCAATGAAGAAGAATCCACCACCTTCCAAGGTAGTCAGTCCATTAAATCCTCAGACAGCACTTATTCTTAAAATGTTCTTCCTAATGTTTAATCCACAGTCTTGTGATCTGAAGCCACTGACTTGAGGTCTACCTTTTGGAGATGCAGAAAATAAACTTGTAATATTTTCCAAGTGACAGCCATTCAAATATTTAAAGATAGTTTTGTTGGTCATCAGCAGTTCTGCCTTCTGTCACCCATTACTATTTCTCCATTCTCTCCACACCACTCACCTACTCCTTTTTGTTCTCTCCTGCTCCAAGCACAGGGTTTTTTTTGGGGGGGGGGGGGAGAACATCTTTTTGTTATTTCTAACTTCTGCTGAAAACCTGAACTCGTTCTAAGCTTTAGCCCTTCTGTTGTCTAAAACCATGTCACTCACTTTGATTCTCTTTGATCTCTAAGGTTGATCTCAAATTTCTGTTCAGGAATCTGTTTCAGATACTAGGCATTGCAATAATTCAATCTGCTTTTTTGATGTGCATTTTCTGATGGCACTTGTGCAGTATCATGTGGACACACTCCTGATGCCTAGTGCCATGATGGGACCACAGGCTGATTGTGAAGCTGCTGTTTATAGAGTATAACCAGCTTTATTCTACCTGATTATATTTAAAGAGATAATAGATCATACACAAGCATAATCCATAACTTATCACTCAAACAAAGCTCAGTGACTCAATGAAGCTCTCAGACAGATAGTTCAAACTATATCATTATGGGTTTCAAAATAAGTTAATACAAAGAGCACACAACAAACCACCATGGCCTCTGTGGGAGAGACAAATGTCAAATTACACCAATGTATAAGGAATCATATTTTAAATTTCTTAGAGATAACATTTCCCATGGAAGTAAATTCAGAAGAGGAAGTCGTGTTAAGTCTGTGCTAGCATATCAAGAAAAAACAGGAAAAAAATAAACAAGACAAAAATGATGTGGCACCTTAAAGACTGCAATATTTTAATGTGAACTTTCATGAATCCACTTTCTCATGACATTTCAATTAAGCCAATGTTGTTGTAAACAAGATATTATGATGGCATTTCTCTGAACTTAATGCATGTTATCAAATTAAAACATTGAGTTCCTTCTGAACTAAAGATAAATAAGTATTTATAACTGTGTGATTGGGTTCATTTGAAAGTTGCGGCAGTTCCTTAGCTTTGGCGGGAAATAACAGCTGAGACTTGTCCTTACTGTTTACAACTTCGACTTTATTAGCCCTCAGTGTTTCAACAACCACCGCAATCGGATCATAGTAAGACAAATCAAGCAAAGGTCCATAGCTAGATGAGGATAGTTCTTCTTGAAAATTAACTCACTGAGGGGCTGGACCAAAACTCTCCTGATCCGTGGGATTCCACTGAGGGGCACTCCGTACCGTGCAAATGGTGTCGCAACATGGGTGTCAAGCCCAGTCTCCCTTTTTCGGTGGCTTGTTGCACGTCTGATGCAGCCAGATCACCTTCCTTCCACCTCCCTGTCCCTGCGGGAAAACAATCACTGCCCATTCTTGAGTTTCAGATGTTGTCTCTCCTCTTTTCACCTCCGGGTCTGGTAACAACCCACCAACCTTTAGGTTAGGAAAGTCTTTCAAAAGACCACGCATCCTCCCATACTTTGAATCTGCTCTTTCATTCTCAAATCTACTGCCTAATCTCCTCTCTCCTTGATCTTTTATACAGTGGTGCCTCGACTTACGAAATTAATCCGTATTGGAATGGTGGTCGCATCTTGAAATTTTCGTAAGCCAAATCACCATTCCCATAGGAATGCATTGAAAGCCATTTAATCCATTCGGGCTGTTTTTCATTCTTATGTAGAGGCGCCGTTCTTAAGTGGAAGCATTACTGTAGTTCAAATTGGAACTAATGCAAAACCGGTTAATCCGTACTCCATCACTAGGGGGAGAATTTTTCTTCTTTTGACCTAAGATGAACTTAGGTCAAAAAAAAGGGCAGGAAAGGAGGGAAGGAGGGAGGGAACACCTTCTAAACAGAACACCTTTAAAAACAAGCCCCTTTTAAAGCCAAGCCAATTTAAAGAGACAGAGAGGTTACAGTACACAAACCCTAGAAGCCACAGAATCCAACAAGCATTATTCCAGCACAGAACTCCTCATCACAAAGAGTCTAAACTGCATTTTACAGCCTGCCTGCATCAACAGCCAGCAACCATTATTACAGCAAACAGATCCCTAAAGAAAAAAACAAGACTTTAGAGTCACATTTTAAACCCACACATTTTCAAACAACAGAGAGGTCCCAGTACACAAACCCTAGAAGCCAGAGAATGCAAAAATAGATAAATAAATTTTACGTTTTAAAATTACAGTCTAATTTTCACATTTAATTTAAATTTGATATTACAGTCTACTTTTCACATTTTAAATCCACACTGCAAGACCCATCAGGGCACAGAAACATAACCCCTCACCTAGCACTACCCTCCACCAAGCTGCAAAAAACCCTGTACAGTACAGTAACTACTGTACAGTGTATGTACTCACCCAGAACAGGCAGTCTCTCTGTTTTAAAAAAAAGTCAAAAATAAAAAAATATAAAAATAAAATAAAAGTAAAAAAAAATACAGTCCGTACAGTACATACCAGGCAGTACTGTACAGTACCAGGCAATACCAGGCAGTACCAGGCAGTCTGAAGACTCTCTCCCTATCCACTCTCTAACCACTGGGATGAGTGAGGGAGCAGACAAACAGCCTCTTCGCTGGCCAACGGTCAACTGAAAGTTCAAATTTCGTGCTTTCCCCACCTCCTCCATGTTTTTTTTCCTTGTAACTCGAAGCTCCGGCTGCAAGTCGAAGCAATATTTTGCCTCCGGAGCTTTTCATATCTCATTTTTTTTGCATCTAGAGATGTTCATAAGTCGAGGCACCATACTTTCCTCCCATACTGATGTTTTTAGCTCCTCCCCTTCTCCTCCCTCTCCTTCTACCAGACAGATCTCTATCTTCCCTTTCTCCTCTCCTTTGGTGTCTCTATGGGTGAGGATGGCTCACTTTCCTCCTTTCCTTCACAAACTGGTACAACACCTTATTTATAGTAGTCTCATGTCTGTGTATTTCTAAAAAGAGCATTTCCAGCCAAGGTGCTAGCTTCTTCTAGAAGTTATTTATTTATTTTAATACATTTTATTTTATTTTATTGAACACTGAAATGTCTAATACAAAGTAACTCACAGATTTTAATATCAAGAACAAAACATTGGCTGCTCTCAGGGCCAACTCATTTCCAAAGAGAGAAGACAAGTTTTATGAAATTAGAAGTTCAAGAACAAAGACAATTCTCGGGGGGGGGGGGAGCAGGGTGGGACAGAATATACTCCTTATCTGCTCCGGAGATTAGGAGAATGAGAGTTATGGTAATGCTTCTATGAAGCAGGGAGAAACAAGAAATCTGACGATATTCATAATACTTCTAATGCTCCACACAACATCCAGGAAACCTCTTGCCAGCTTCCCTGTACTTCTTAAGTCTGAGTGGTATCAGAAATAGTCCTGCTTTTCTTATCAAGGAAGGGCATCCATTTTCTTTGAGTGATAGTTTAGATAGGGGCAGGCAATCAATCAATCATAACTGTCACTGTGAATATAATGTATTTGTGAGCTATTTGACAATAATGCTGAATAAGGTAATAGCACCAGCAACTACAAGCCTACAAGCCCACGGCAACAACACACAAGCAGCAGCAGCAAATCTCCCAAGCCTGCTGGAATAAAATCACTTTTTGCTGCCCTTCTTAAAATGACAGAAATACCAGAAGTGCTGCATAATATGCCCATTCTAACTATCTGTGGACCTAAACTGCAGCTTATTCACCAAAACGATGTCTACTAGACACGACAAGAGCTTTTTGGGGAAGGCTTGGGTAAATATGCTAAGTACTGGCAATGTAATATACTTGGCACATCTCAAAACTAGGGAAGTCGGCAAGTCTCTGGGGGGTCACAGTCCCAAGTTCGAGTCTTTGGTACCAAGTCCCATGTCTGAGTCAGAGTCATTGGTCCCAAGCCCCAAGTTTAAGTCCCTATTAAAAACAAGCTTTTTTCCCCTGGAAAAAAGGGAGGGGTGGATGAGTTCTGATTAGCAAGTCAAGTCCAAGTTATTGAAGAAGAAGAAAAAAATCATGAGTCAAGTATGAGTCAAGTTGCCAGTGTGACTTAAGTCTAACTTGACCATGAGTTGTAAGACATGAGCCCCCATCCCTGTCTCAAACATATACCCTGTTACATCCAGGCCTAGATTATTCTGAGGGGCAGTTATACACATTAACATTGTAATGGAACAATTTCTACATCTGGTAGATTTAGCACATTTTGTTAAATTTTTTGTCCGTTTGATAGAAGGTAGCCAACAATCAAAGGAAATGAAGTTCTCCATGCTCTTATAGCGGCTGAACAACTCATGCTATAATTCTGGAAAGACAGAAAGCCACCTTCTACTACTCAATCAGTAGAGGACCACATTGCTCTTTTGATACCTGATCGTGTGACATATTGGTGGCAACTGAGTATGGATACTAAACTGGACATGTGGTCACCTTCACTGAAGTTTATGCTGTTTTAAAAAAAATCCTCACCCTCTCCTTTCTGGTAGTTGTCATTACTACTGCATTGTTCTTTTTCTTTGTTACTTTGCTTTTGCTTTATTTCTTTATACAATTTTTGCACAACAGCAATGAACTTAATTGTATTTTATTTCTTATAGAAAAAGATAAACAGACTCTTGCCATAGCAGATCTGGAGACCACATGACTTTCCATATAGTGCTGGACTGCAACTCCATCAATCCTAATCAGTATGGGCAAGGATGCGAAATAATGGGAGTAGCAGTTTAGCAATATCTGGAGCACTGTACATTGCCCACTCCTGCACTAAAATCTGCAAAACAGTACAAAATCTGATGATAGACAAGGGTCAACAATTGTGTTGCTTAACAAATAAAACCAGTAAGCTTAATAAACAACCATATCCCAACAATAAAAGCAGTAATTACAGAGAATATGGTATCAACTTATTTTTAATGGGTCACCATCACAGATGATATAACTATAAAAGAACACCACACATGCTTCTCATAGAAATCACACATCGGCCTCAATTCCTGGAGAGCAAATTAGACCATTCCCACCTCTTTTTCCTAGTCAAGATAAACCTGAAAAGTTGAACTAAAATATTTCCTTTTTTAAGGTGGGGTTTACAGCCATTTATTATGGGTTACTTAATGTAAAGATCAATAATAGTTGCCAAGGTTCCTTGAAACATGGGTGGCACTATCAGCAGCATTTTTACAATTTATGATTGTTTTTGTCTTTTGGTAACCAACTGCTTGAACTGGCAAGTTACACTGATTAAGAAATATCATCTAATTTGGTCAAATTCATGTGGAGTTAAAGCTGGTCAGCAGAGAGTGCTTGCAGGATTTTGACTGGTATGTATAAACTAAACATTGGCAAAAACTGAAGGCAAAAAAAGCAAGGCATGTTGCTTATATATTGCTTCATAACACTTAAAGCACCCTCTGGGAGGTTTACAAGTTAATTATGCAGACTATACATTGTCCCCCCGCCCCCCACCCAGGAACCTGGGTACTCATTTTACTGACCTTGGAAGGATGGAAGGCTGAGTCAAGCATCAGCCTGTTATCTGGGATTGAACCCCAAGTTGTGAGCACAGTTTTGGCTGCAGTACAGCAGTTTAACCACTGTGCCACATGGCTCTTCATTTGGTAAATGGATCAGCAAATAAAATTAAAAACAGAGGGCAATCCCTGGTCCGATAGTTTGATCTCTTTGAAACAAAAGGGAGGTATAAAAGCTGCATACTTTGCTTTGGAAGTGTAAAAAAATGCAGGAACTTATTATCATATGTGGTGGACATGCGAAAAGGTCAAAAATTATTGGACACAGGTATGGGACTTAGCAAAAGAAATTACCCAGCAGAAAATAGATGTAAAACCTGAAATGGCATTACTGAATGTCATATCAGGAACTAATGATAATAAATTGAAGCGTTGTCTTATGTATATACTCACAGCAGCCAGACTACTCTGGGCCCCAAAATGGAAAATCGAAGAGACCCCAACGATGGAAGAGTTGTTAAAGAAGTTATGGGATACAGCAGAACTGGACACTCTATCAGAAGTACTACAGGAACAACCAAGAGACTATGTAAAACAAAGCTGGGAACTAATATACTCTTGGGCTCAGAAGAAGACAGGAGTGTAGGGCAAAGTTTATGATGTATGTATATCTACTCAGTATATACTGGAAATGAAATTGGGGGAGCAGAGGGGTTAACGAGGCTGGAATCTCTGACTCCAAAGGGGGAAGGGGATAGTTTAATTTGAGGAGTTAGTTTTTTCTTTTTTCTTTTTCCCTTATTTTTTTTCCTTCTCTTTTTCTGTGAAAATAAAAATTAAAATTAAAAAAAAGAAATGTGCAAAACCTCAAAAAAAAAGCTGCATACTTTGCTTTTTTGTATTTGCTTTTGGAAACTGAATGCAAAACTGATTATCTTGCCATTCAAATTGTGCACCATGAAAGACTGGCTGTTTATGTAAGTTACACTACATTAAGTGTTCCCGTTTTGTGTGATTATTCTACTTTTTGTAGTACTAAGGAGGGGGCACTTGGTATTCCATTCCCAAATAATTACTTCTCTGGCTCCTGAAATAGCAGAAAGCATTGGCCATGTACCTATTTGCAGCTAAAAACATTAGGAAGTGTAACTCTGCTTCCTAATGCAACAGAGCATGGACAGAGTTCCTACTCCAGTCCTCTGAAGATGCCGGCCACAGAGACTGGCGAAATATCAGGAAGAACAACCTTCAGAACACGTCCAAAGAACCCAAAAAACCCACAATAACCATCGGATCCCGGCTGTGAAAGCCTTCAAGAATACATTAACTCTGCATTGTTTCTACTGTGCCACAGAATTTCAGGATACATGGAAGCCCAACAATATGTAACTGGGGATTAAAAAGAGAATAACACAAGCCATAAAGCCCAAACTAAGAAATTAACTATTATCTGCAACCAATTACTAATACACTGATTCTTTCAATATTTTCTACTGTGAACACATTATATATCTTCAAATATCTAACTATACAATGTGGAGAGTAAATAATGATAGACATGTACTTGGAAGTATGTAGTTTCTTCCTGAAAGGCAGTAAATTCCTGCATTGCTAACAGCTCCTTTGAGCACAAACACATTCATCAGGAGCCAAGCTGTATTACAACTTGCAAAGGGGCTGAATACAAATGCCCATTCTATCGGAGCACACTTCACACTAGTAAGGGTGGGATAATTCATAAAGACAACCAGGGAAGATAGAGTTTTGCACTTTCCCTGTGAGCTATAAATAGCTGCAGCATTTTCAAGACAGCTCTTCTCCAGTGCACTAAGTGTTCTACATACTTTATATTTCATTACAGATACAGAGCAGCAGTGTCCAAGTTGTTAAATAATAATGTTCAACCCTTACCAAGTTTTCCTGGTTTCTGGCAGCTATTTTCTGATCCTCTTCTCCTCCATTTTTCATGTATTTGACTTCTTCCACAGGTTTGATCCTATACTCATCTGAGGATCAAGACAGAAACAAAACGCACGTAAGAACAATTAGAAAACTTGGTGAAGCCAGCAAATGAAAATGCAGATGGGTGAAGAACTGGGGAGGCCAAACCAATGAGCATTTCGTAATGCAAAGCAGCTGTTTAGACATTCTTCTCCTGTGCTGTCCCAAAGGGCTAGAATCCAGTCTTGGGGAAAAAGCACATGACTTTTAAGTGCACCAGTATGTTAAGAGCACTTTCAGATATCACCAAGGACTGCATCTTAGATTACAAATGAATAGGTACATTTTATGGAACTAAACTGGGCAACCACTGAAATATCTGCAACACGCAAAAATAATGTATGCCATGGAAATGTAGCTTCAAAAAGCTAGACCAATTGTAGCTCGCTAGCTAATACAGGTCTCCATGGGAGATGCTCTCACCAATCTGTAACCGGTTAGAGAGCAGGCAGTTAAGAAGGCTAGGGCAATGCACTACAAACCTGCAAAACAAAACAAAACGAAGTAGTCCCAGTGATTCTGCTTCCCTCTCAGGCCAAGGGAACTTTAAGCCTGGGCAAAGCTTTCAAAGCACCTGAAAAAGCAAGGTCTGCCAACCTAGTTTGAGCAGTGTGGCTTAAGAGGCTTGCAGAAGCCAAAATCAAAACAGTCGGTGAGGAAAAATCCCATGAGGCCAGGCCTACCTGGCAGACGACCTTTGCCTAACTGGTCTCCAACCCAGCTAGGCGCATGATGTAGGACAAAGAAGAAAGACATGGAAAGAAAAGAGGCAGGGAAACCACAGAAAATCTCCACTCTTTTTTAGAACAGTGAGAACTATTCAGTTGTTGCCTGGCGGGCACTATCTGAAAAATTCCAGATAATTTTTTTTCTCTAGAAAAGAACTTGATTGTTGGCCACTGGGAAGGGTGTCCCCAAGGTTCTGAGAAGCTTTTGAGGAATATGCAAGAGTACAAGCCTCACATGGGAAGGAAGACTCTGGATTCCTGATGCTTTTTAGTTTGTTCATAAATAATCTGGAGAGGGAGGGGTCAGGAAGGCAGTCATGTCTACTGATGACATCTTGTTTTTCAGAGAAGCAAAACCAAAATACTTCCTAAAAGTATGACAACACAGGTGTGCACTGCATACACATTAATGGGCTGTCCTGAAGCTCATTTCCACATGGGCAGTAGTGATGATGTAGTCAGCAGTGGCTAATCACTCCTCATTTAGAGCCTCTCTTGGAGATTTTGGGGTGCATGTGACTTCATAGCATTGTTCCTTTAATCAGCCATGATTTGCAGCTGCTGATATCATCCCTATTGCACATGCACAACTGCTCAACAGGATTTCAGCCGCAGCATTATGCACAGAATAAGCCCGAATATCTTTAGCCCCATTCAAACATTACTTTAGTTCTCTCCAATGTGCAAGCAGCAAAGAACCTCTCTTCTGCACTCAGAGATGGATGTGTCTGCCAAGCTGAGGTTCTGGCTCATGTGTAAGCTCTCCTCACAAGCAGGAATCTCAGTTTTCTAAGAGATTTTGGAGAAAGCAAAAGAGGAGTTTGGCTTAATGTTCCCCTGCTTGGAAGTCTGAAATAACTGGGCAGGCAGCATCTGGACTGAGCTATGATACAGTTATGACATGGGCTTGGAATCCAAAACTAGGCTGCATTAACAAAATTAATAAAATTCATCTGGTTATCCAAGTATACAAACTGTGTGCTCGTGTAAGACCTGTTGTCCAGGATCCTTATTCTGGGTCTTAGGAGCAAAGTTTAGATGTTCCTAGTGCACTTCTTTACTACCATGCAAAACAAACAAACAAACAAACCTAACAAAAAACAGCACACATGTGATATAGTTAAAATCTCTCCAAGCTGATTCCAGAATTGGATGTGTGATTAAAAATTTGAGAGTAGTCACTAGGGATGGGCAAGAATTTCATTCCAATTTCTTTTTGTGTCAGAATTCAACAGAATTTGAAAACACCTAACACAAAAGAAAAAAAAGTTGACATACCGAAGGGATGCGTAAGAATTTCACTTCAGTACATTTTTAATATGAATTTACCAACATATGCCAAGTTTGAGGAACAGAAACTTGATTTGCCCATCATTAGCGGCCACTAAGGATTCTTCTTTAGGCATTTGCTATTGTGTTTGACTAACAGAAAATACAGTGAACATAACAGATACAATTGTGTAACTGCATCAGATGAATAACATAGTTTGAAACAGATAATTGTGTATTGCAAAGCTTGGAGAGATTCGAGGGACAAAAGGCCAAGGCATTATTCAGGACAGATGTCATTTTTTCTCTGTGCAGCTGATACATTTTTTGGAGAACAATATATGATGGTAGGGAGACAGATCAAGATCATGGCATTAAAGGAAGGTTGGCTTTGATCCTCTGCCGTGGGAAGTGCCTTCCATTTGAACAGGAAGTACGGGAGAGATGTCTAATCAATCCTATGTTGACCATAAAGGCTCAACAGTTTCTTCCTCCATGCCACACTCCCAATGGGTGATATATACAGTACTCTATGCGTACTCTGTTTTTAAGCTATACAAGAGCAAACTACTGTATGTGTCAAACATCATGCATAGTCTGGCCAATCAAAGTGAGTACTAACATGCTTTCAAATTTGGCCATACAACCACTATTATACAAACTATTCAGCATTTATTTAGTTTTTCAAAACTGAATGCATGCCTTTCCACTAAATTGATGCCCCCAACAGGTAACAGCTTTGCTGACAAAGTGAGATGGACTTATTTAGTACTGAGCAGAAAGTCAAGATAATCTTTTATACTTTTCACTGCTACTTGCAAGATTTTCCTGTTATGAGTGGGTTGTAAATACTAATTTTACAAGACATTAAAAAATCGCCTTAAACATGGGTAACACTGGATACAACTAATAAGGGGCTGAAAGAGGGAAATCTACACACCGGAAGAGAGAAGCCATTGTTTCCTTAACAAACATTATGTTAAGAATGCATTCCCTTCTTCTGTTTCCCAAACATTAATGTCAAATGCTCTTTCATAAGTCCAGGAGTCTTCTGCTGAACCACAAAGATTTTTCTTTTGTCATGCTATCGGAAAAGAAGTTTAAAATGTGTGTTGCCAAAATGAAAAATCACTTGCTAGAGGTAGTTTAAAACACTTGAAATTCTTCAATCTTTTGCTCAGAAAACAGAAGTGTCTTCTAGGTATTTTGACTGCCAGTGTTAAGAGAAACATGTGACTAATTATGACCCTCGAGCAGTGTAAGATGAATCATAGCAAGGATAAAGAATCTTTCTTGGAACTGATCCAGTGCTCTTTGGATTGAAGAATTGAGCTTTATGAGTTCAATAGCCACTTCTATAGCTCAAATCCAGACACCTGCAATCGATGGCTACTCTGATAATTCAACCGAGTGTCAAAAGAACAAAGGATCTCTGTGTGTTTTTCTGTTTTTTCTTGGTAGGCCTGCATGGAAACATATGAGTTCACTAAAAGATTGTCATTATTAAACAAATCCAATGTTAAGTAGTCACAGGACCACGTTTTCAATATAATGCAGTGTTCCTACCAATTCAGCAATTGGTAACATGGTGTACTTTCACAAAGTGCTAACAGCTCCTTTACAACTGTATTGCATTGTTACCGGGGGGGGGGAGGGGAGAGAATAGGTAGCAGTAGCTGCATATAGCATGTAATGCATATATGTCAGAAAATAGATGTTCCAACTTCGTGTCACATAAACATATTTCACATCTTTCACTTAACAAGCAATGTGTCAAAATTTGAGTTTAAATAGAGAACTGCCTCAATGGAGAATCTACTTCGGTATTTTACTTTCAACATTGGTCAGCCAAATGCTTTTGGAAGCTCAGAACCTAAATTTGATTTTCATAATTACCATTTGAGGGGCAAACCAGATGTATCAGTGTCAACATAATCCATGTCTTAAAGCACAGATCAATTTTTTAAAATCAAAAACTGGATTTTTAAAATTGAATTTTTAAAATCTAATTATTTTTATTGATATATTGTTTAAGGAAACACTACATAATAATTTTAATTTAAAATGGGTCATAGCTTTAAGCTGTCATTACGATATAAGGATAATCAATTCTTATTCTATATTATTATATACTGACTGAAATCGAGTTCAAGCATAAAGTAACGCATGCAGATGTATGCTGGGTCATATGTCCAGGAAGCCAGCATTGTGCAAATGAATGCACAGTTCTCACTGCAATAGATTGTGTAGTTCATGTCAGGATTGTTGTACAACATGCCTATGGAAGAGTTTGTGAATACTGTATTACTTCCACCCCGCCATGATTTCTTCTACTGCTTCCACAGCTTCGTATTGTTATGCAAATTTCAGTCAATGTATTCATGCAGGCTAGTATCCTACTGTAGAACTGCAGAAAGAAAGGTCAATTGTGTAAGTATTCTGTCTGGTCTGGCAAGTTTCCTGCTATCCATCAGGAGAAAGGAAAGGTATGAAATGGGAAGCCTGCTACTGCAGGGAGTAAGGCTTACACGGATGCCTTTCTGCTTCATACTTCAGCAATAGGACACTGGCCAAAACAGATAGCATTGAGCAGTTCTTAGATTCAAGGTTCAGCTGTATGGGTTTCCATAAGCTAAATAAGATTATTTCTGTCTCTCTTGTCTAGAAGACACTGTCAGAAAAAAAAAACTACTGTTCTCAGACAGCAGTGTAAGATGAGAAATAACCATTGGTTAGCCTTATTTTCCAACCCTGCAGCTATTTCTGGACCTTTTTCTCTCTCAACATGATACAGTATTTGAAATTCTTGGAAACCCTATTAAAATCCTCAGGTATGCAACGTTCCCTCTAAGTTGTGCAGCTGTGCAGCATTGCATTTGTGCCACGCACCTGCTCATTTGTTCCGGCCATGGCCGGAACTTGGTGCACATGGGGTGAGGTTTCCGCTCAGAGCTGGTGGAAAATCAGAGGGAACATTGCGGGTATGCCTTCAATAATTTTCATGGAGTGATGCGGGTCCTTTTAGAGTGGCAACCTTAGTTACTGGTCCTCTAAAACTTTGTGTAGAAGCAGACAAGCCCTTATTTCTCTCTGGAAGTACATGCTTTCAGACGCTGACAGTCAATGAACACAGTATTACTGAAGGTGGAGTCAATATGGGCAAGAAAACTGCAAAAAGTATGTGTTGTGAACAAGTACATCATGGAAAAGTTCTGCTGAATTCCTTTCCCAGCCGATACTTCTGTCACAGAACTGAAATTCCCATCTCTGAGATTTCATAGAGTTGTTAAAGCAAGCCATTTCACGTATACCATATTTACACAGGACAACTTTCTGATGAAATATGTACAGTATTTATGGTTGTTGTAGGTTCTGAAATATGTATCTGCAACCTCCTTTCATGGCATTAAGTACACAACATAATTTTTAAAAAATCTCTTATTTTTGTTCACTAGCAAGTCCAGTAATTCTCACACTTGACTCCTGTTCAAGTAGTAAGCAACTGATCCTGAGGGTAAGATTCTTTGCATTAAGATATCAGTTTATATCATATAGGGCTTTAGGTGGCAGATTTCTTGAATTTTTAGACAGACAACTATATCTGTGCAGTAAATCATTATTTCTTGCATTTCTCCTTTTATTTAGGAGTTAACGGTTCCTTGAATTAAATGCAGGGGTTAAGAATGAAATAAAGGAAATCGACTGTCTTGCTGAATTTGCTGTCAAAATTAGGATACATGAAACTGAAGATTGATCAAATGATTAGTGATTCTACAAACCTATTATTTAATCAAACATATGATAACTGAGGGATGTGCTGCTATTTTTTCATATTCCAGGATTTGGAAATGATTTTATATAAATGCCTATTATTACGCAGTTGAAATAATTACTAAATTAAGGCTGGGACTGTAGTAAAACAGTGTCAAACAAGGACAATTTACTGTCTATTATTTTGAAAAATCTGACTATAGTAAAATATTCCCTGGAGTCATTAATATCTCAGTGTAGGTGGTATAGGACACTGGTTCTTAACCTTGGGTTACTCAGGAGTTTTGAACTGCAACTCCCAGAAGCCTTCACCACCAACTGTGCTGGCTGGGGCTTCTGGGAGTTGCAGTTCAAAAACATCCGAGTAACAAAGGTTAAGAACCACTGGTATAGGGGATGTGGTGGCGCTGCGGGCTAAACCGCAGAAGCCTGTGCTGCAGGGTCAGAAGACCAAGCAGTCGTAAGATCGAATCCACGCGACAGAGTGAGCTCCTGTCGCTTGTCCCAGCTCCCGCCAACCTAGCGGTTCGAAAGCATGCAAATGCAAGTAGATAAATAGGGACCACTTCGGTGGGAAGGTAACAGCGTTCCGTGTCTACGTCGCACTGGCCATGTGACCACGGAAGATTGTCTTTGGACAAACGCTGGCTCTATGGCTTGGAAACGGGGATGAGCACCACCCCCTAGAGTCGAACACAACTGGACAAAAATTGTCAAGGGGAACCTTTACCTATAGGTGGTATCCTTTCTGTTATTCTGATTTCTACATATCCTGATTTCTATTGTTATTCTTACAATAGCAAGATCAGGAGAGAGGATTTCTTGTTACTTTGTTTTATAGCTGATCATTATTACGTGTGCTTTCTACCATTTTAAAATGAGATTCATCAATAGATGATCTTTGGAGATCCAGGCCTTCTCCACATTATATACACTTGTATCTGTTTTATTTAAAAATTGTAAAGATTTAATCAAACTAATCATCTTTGACAAGAAGGTGGAGGCTCAAAAATACTTTCATATTTTAACCCTCAAGTTCCAGGATAAAAAAACAACTTGAATTAAGTATGCATTACAGTATTTCCTGACCCTAATGAAAATTCCTGGGCATGTTCCCATTTTTGCCAATCTAGAGAACAGGATTCAAATCACCATTTGGCCATGGAAACTAACTGGGGGAGCTGTTAAAACCACTCCTTAGATATCTCACTTACACTGAAAGCCCTATTAGGATCACCATAGGGTGGTTCCAACTTTTACACACATACACACATGTATATACACATACATGGCAAGAGGTTGGAATTCAGGTAATTTACAACTGTTGAGGTGATAAATATCTAAGCCTAGTTCTGAATTCTATAATAAAACATATATCTGGGGGGACTAAAATCTCTCATTTTGGTACTTGAGAGGTGAACTATTTCCATACCTGAAGTATTCTATGCAAGGTTATTAGATGACTTCTGGACTTGAAAAATCCCCCTTGCTCAGATTAAATAAATTACATTTCTGGAAATGTTCTGGCTCCATTCTACAACAGCTTGGAATGCAATTTCCTTAATCACTTTCCCATTAAATATGTAAATTTATTTCCCATATTTTCATTCAACTCAAGGAGCATAAAATATATAGAACACAATTTTTAACATATAACGAATTAGTCACAGGCAGTCACTTGCGGGATCAGGTCAAGAATATTTCCAACAATGGTCAGCTTCCAGAGACTCACAGGAAGATTATAATATAGAGTGACATGCAGAAATTCTAACCTGGACAATCCCTAGCTAAATTCTGTAGTAAACTCTACAAGCAGCTTTGCATAACTTCCTCTTTTTTCCCCCTGCTAGGCCAGATCTAATAATTTGAAAGCATTTGAGAATTTCTCCATGCTTGTAAATAGTGGCAACTGAAATTGTAACAAAGGCAGAGAAATTCTACTTGCAATGGCATCACATCCTACAGTTCTTTCAAAACATATTACTGCTGGCTGGAATAGGAGCACAAGGATTGTTTTATTTGGCAACTATCACAGGCTATTCATCACATTGATTCTGCCTTAGACAGGCAATTCACCCTAAACTTGGCACCCACCTTATGTAAACAGTAACACTGGCCTCCTAAAAAGTCAGATGCAGGAATAACTAGCATCACCAATGCAAAACTGTATTGTGGGGATGTAAAACTGACAGCTGCAAAAGCAAAAATATGAATGCTACAGATGCCACAACTGGATTACAAGGAGTGAAGAATAAAGAATGGGGTCAACAGGAGAAGTACACACCTGCTTTCTGCATTTATAGAAGCCTAGATCTTCATGTCAACTAATAAAGGCAGTCAGAGGAAAGTCATAGTACAAATATCACTTTGTCTGAAGGATATCTAGGTTGATTTCCAGATTCTCCATGCTCTGAATATCAGTTCCTTAGTCCACAATTTGCAATAAGCTTATGACAGGATGGATAAAAATCTGTGATTTTTAAAAAATCAAACTGTTTGATGATTAAAATTTACTTGACCAATGATTTAAATTTTAAATATCAATTTTTATTAAAACAGTTTAAAAAATCTGATTCTTTTATTTTAATCATGATTTAAATCAATTTGATGCAAATCAAATCCACCCTGTTATATGATAATACAGACATATATCAGCTGCAGTTCTACAGGATTGCATCAGAGGAACAAGCAGAAATCCTCAGGGATGGGATTTCCAGGTATTTTGAACTACAAATCCCTTAATTCTCCATTTTTGAATTTCTACCTGGCAGACACCTTACAAACATCTAAATGTGGCTCACTTGGGAGAAAGGCCCCAACTAGAAGGCTTTGAGGCTTAGCTCGTCCTAATTTTCAACAGCTTCCTGTTCAGAAATGAAGCCCCAAGCTAGCCCTGGGGCAGGAACAGGAACCTTAGCTAAGCCTCAAAGCCTTCCAGTTGAGGCCTTTCTCCCAAGTGACCCACATTTAGATGTTTGAAAGGTGTCCATCTGTCAGGCAGGACTTCAAGAATGGAGAATTACAGGAGTTGTAGGCCCTAAAATCGCAAGATCCCATCCCTAGATATCCCCCTCTGAAGTCTTCAATGAAGCCTTGACCTACTGGGTACCTTCCTCCAGGCTCATGCAGAGCTTCTGTCATGGCTACTCCCTCACATATTGGACATCTGATCAGGGAGGCAGAAGCGCGATTGTGTTTAATGTTGGTGGGCAGGAAGGGAGGGGATATGAACCATCAAGATTCATAGCTCCTTTGTAGCCCCAACCATGTACCCCAAAGAGATTAATTTTAACCATCTCCAAGGCTGTTCTCCATCAATTCCCTGCCACTGCTGGAAGAAATGTTGCTGTACTTTGTTTTGTTTAGTCTAAAGGGGGGGGAGGCAAACAAGACAGCTGTTCCCTCAATTCTATTGTGGAGAAAGAGGCCAACAAGGCTTTGGAAACATTGGAAGCGCTGATATTACAGTATTCCCTATTTTGGATCTCCTCTACTTCAGGTCTGCACTCTTAGCCATAATGTCTGAGGCACCTTGCGTTACTTCCAAACGCTAAATAAATTCATATTATTGTTTATTAATATTTATGTGGTAAATAAGCAACTCCTTTTAAAAGGAGCATTTTTAGGATACAATTTTCTTTTAAAAGACAATTCACAGGCAAAACACAGGGCATAGTAAAATATTTTACATAAAAGCAGAAGACACCAAGAATAATCTTTAAATCAAGAAGTATTTTGTCACTGCTACAAAATAAAACAGACTGAAACAGAAACAGTGGATATAAGAACAGATCATCAATAAAGAGGCAAGAAAATGCCAGACATATTATGACTGCACACATAATGTACCCTTCCACAGTCTTCTAATGGATATAATAGCCTTTAAAGCAGACAGTGGTTAAGCAAGTAAAGGTTGGCCAAAAAAGAGAAAAAAATCAACAACATTACACAAAGGGACCTACGTATATATATGTTCTAGAGAAATTTTGAAGCAACAACAGTAATAAAGGTAAATAAAGATTTCCATTTGAAAACAGATAACTCTACCACCCAGAGGTACCATGGCAACATAATGAAGAAGCACAGCATTCATTAATAACAGTCTCAGTGATGAATGAGCACATCAGCATGTACTACTGGAACAATTACAAAGGAAGGAGAAAAGGCAGAGGAAGCAGTGTGAAGAAGTTTCAGCACTATGTGCATTCCAAGAGAGACGCATTACAGAAAAGACAATGGAAACCCTGACCACAACTTAAGAACCCAAACAAATGCATCTGGAAATAATAAAATTTTCACAGACACAGAGCTGATTAACTGACTGATCAGACATTGCACACAAAAAGCCTAATATTTAAAGAACTAGACTAATTAATAATTAATTATTATTATTTAACTAATAATTCTCCCAACTGCAAATGGTTCTACTGTAAAAGATTTTAGTCCAGCCTTCCCCATTCTAGGGAGCTGCAGATGTTCTGGACTCTCACACTCCCTTAACATTGCCCATGTTACCAAGGGTTGAAGGTAACTGCAGTGCAAAACATCAAGTCAGGGAAAACTAGCTCAGTTCCTCTCAGGAGCTCTGTACAGCACCACGTAGGTTTCTTGCAGCAACATGGACGCCATAGCAACCCCAGTTCTTCAATGTATTACGGCTTCCATGGGGGTTTTTTACAAAGCTCCTGCCCAAAATTTACTGAGCAATGTTTTCATTCAAGGGAGAGAAGAAAGAGTTAATTTTGTGGGCTAGTAACTAGCTAAAGAACAGAGATGGGGGTGGGGGAAGAATTTCTGCATATAATGTAAACACTGGGTCTCCCTAATATCTGCACTGGACCAGTGATTTTTAATTCATTTGTAAATGAATTGAACAGTAAGATAGTCAAGCTGGCCAATAACAGCTATTAAGAAATGTAAAAACAAGAAGTTAGCAAAATGTTCAAAAAAATCTCCAAATTGGATGACTAGAAATTAAAATACTGTACCAAATGCAGCTACCATATTCAACATAAAGAGATGAACATGGTAACAAAACAATCCTAACTACAAATATATGCTGACGGGGTCTGAGCTGCCAGGAACTAACACATAAAAGGAACTTTCAATTGTGACGACACCCATATGCTGACCAAAATCCTACTGCCATTTTACACTTGCCAACTTATACGTGAGTAGGGGAAATCATCAAGTCTTGGTGGCAAACTGCAGCTCATTAACAAAGTGCTGGTTGCTTTCCTGGGTGTACACCTGATCAAGAGTACAGTTGTAATCAAAATTATTCAACCCCCTTTGCAACTCAAGTCTATTGTCAAAATGTACAGACTTTCAGCTGTTTGCAATGAAGAAATCAAACAAAAGCAATTGAAATAGCTCAGCACAACAAATGCTTCAAGTGGTTTCCCCAAATTCAACTGAAAATGCAACTTTTAATGAATTATGCACTCTCATATCAATAAACCTGATTTGCAATAGGGGTTGAATAATTTTGACTACAACTGTAAATCAGCAATAGGATTCTGGCCACTACCTCTAATATATGAAGCAGTACTGTATATCCCTCAGTATCAGTTGCTGAGGAACACAAACGGGAAGATGATATTGTGATCTTGTTCTGCTTATGGGTTTTACACCGACATCTGGTGGGGAACTGTAGGCAAAGAGCAGTGAATTAGGTAGGACTTAGGTTCTGATCCCATTATGATCCAGCAGACCTATTCCTATGAAGCAGGCCAGTTTTATAAGCCAAGAAGTTGGATGGTTTTAATAAGCCACTGCTAGGTCTATTTACTGGTTAAAAACAAAGGGGGAAAAACTTCTCATCCCCTCAGTCATACAAGATAAAATAAACTTAGCTCTGAGCATGCGCATATATTGATAAATCCTAATTTATCATTACATCTGAAAGCAGACAATGTAAATGGGATATCAGAATTTGCAAAGCAAGAGCAACCTTGCAATATTCTAAAAAGCTGTTTCTTTTTCTGACCACAGCATTCTCTGTTGCCTCTACAATATGATAAACCCATGATCTGTTTTTTTAAAAAAAGGCAGGCTGCCAACTGCAGAAGGATGTTCTTGACACTGCAGAACATTTGACAACTGTATGATGTCTTTCAGTTCGATACACTTGAGCAGTCGGCTCCCATTAGTAAACAGTGCTACATAGGAAAAATAAGAGATTCACTGAATATATGCAGAAATTTTTAACAAATGGCAGCTGTTCTTCATTTTAAATACATTAAGAACGACCTGGGGAGTGGGGTGCGAACAGAGACATTATCAATATAAACTTCTGGGTAGCAAGCAAAGATGAACTGTTTTGGGTACATGGTTAGAATGGAAACATATTATGGTATATGTTAACAGCTCATGCTGCTTTTTATTAGTGCTAGGGGGGAATGCAACCTCAGAGGTATCTCATTATTTATTAAACACTAATAAAAGATGAGCATAAAAGCTGCCGCACACATGAAAATGTATTTTCTCTCAGACACACATCGAATAGCCAATAAGATGTGGCAAGAAATCGACTTTGCTCTCCATTTGTCGTGCACTGCAGAAGTTACTGAAAACAAGAGACCCCTATAACAGTTCTTTGCCTTAGGCAAGCCTTTTCCAGTAATTTAGGTAACCTTCATTTGCACAGTTGACTTTTCCATTCTCCTACTCAGTCCAGCAGGTGAACATCTGAGCTCAGTAGATTACAACACAACAGCAGAACTTGCACTGTCACAAGAACACAACTAAGGTCAGACAATAAGTTACTCCTTAGTTGAGGGCAGAAAATGGCCAAGTTCTACAGCTGCTCAGGCTACTCTGAAATATCCTGCCATACCAGAAGATGCCACCTTGGTTTTCATCTGATTTAATTAACTTTTGTGTTGAGCCATTCAGATGTCATAGTCCCAAAGCCTGGGATCACAAATGGATAGAGCAAGACAAAAACACTAACAGTTACTGAATAGGCCTTGACAAAAAGGCCGTAAACAAAGTACTCTAAACATCCAGGGTATGAAGCAAAGAACAGGCCCTTTCAAAATAGTTAAAGCTAAAGTATAATTCTGGATCTTTCTATAGTCATGACTCAGACCCAAATACAGTACAAGTAACAGGTACACATAAAGCATGGGAGTATCCACAATAACACACAGCTTCCTACAAGTCATTCTCCTAGTAAATCCTGTTTCACCCACTCTTCTCCCTCTCTGTCAGGCTGCAAGTGACATGGCAGGTTTTGTAAGACAGGGGTCAAAGAATGGAGGTGATCTGTACTTTCATGGTTCCTCTTGAGCTATTGCATTAATTGGTCCTGCCTATTTTATTCAGAGAATGGAAATGATTTTTAAAGGAAAGTACAGCTACCAAAAGCCCCCCTCCCTGGCATGGAATCTTGAGGGATTCTGGGAGCGGCACTCTTAAAACAGGGAAACTTTCCCAAACTCTGGCTTTACTCCAGGGTTCTTCTGGCTATCAGATTCATTTCCCTGTTTAGCAGTACATCCAAACTATTTTATATGTTGAGTAGCCATAAATCAGTGTTTTATGTTAAAACATTATCTACATTTCATTATTTCCTGTTTATCTAACACGTTTAAGGATTTTGTATTATTATTTTTATTTCTTCAGCATTTAAGTTCAATATTTGTTTATAAATTTATTGTACTTCTCATAACTACTTTCATGGTGTCCCATAGCACTCCTATGCTTCATTTATTGACCATATTTCTATCCATTCTTTTTTAGCGCATTACATCAATATACTGAAAAATACTGTATTAGAATCTATTCTCCATCTTCTAGCCTCTATATAATCTCTCTTAACTTTCATCTCCATCGTCATCAATGCATGATCTCTTATTGTTATCACATTAATATCTGTACTATTTTAGAAATTAGGATTTGATATACTTAAAAAGGAATTTTTTGGAGTATAGTAACAACTCAAAGTTTTTAGCCAGAGTATCTCAAACTAAAAGATTAAAAAATACAACTGGAGTGATTAGAGGTAAAACAGGAAAGAACTGCAGCCTGGTAAAAGAAAATTAGTAATATTACAAGAATTTTATCAAAATTTATATCAAGGACTTAATATATCAAAAGAAGATATAGAAAGTTATATTAAAGAAAATGTAAAGAGTTAACTATTAGAGAATGATAAAAGAGAATTAGAAAAAGAGATAAAGGATGAAGAGATTGCAGAGGTTATCAACAAACTAAAATATGGTAAAACTCCAGGCTTTGATGGAATGGGAGCAGAATATAATAAATAATTTAAATCAATTTCTGTTAAGTTTTATAGCAGTCAAACTGCCCTACAGTACTTCGTAGACATTTTGATCTTTCGGTCAAAAGGAGAAATACAGTTAAGATTTAGTGGTGGATTTCTGCTGACAAAATGGGAAGTTCTAGCAGAACCATGAGGAGTCAGTGCCTCCTTTTTGCCCCCCAAAACCAGCTCTGGGGGCTGAGGTGCCCATTAGAAACCCCTTTTCAGACATCATGGAGGGCTGCAGGGAGTGGAAAAGTTCAGCTGCTCTGGCAGCCCACCTCCTTTGCAACACTGAATTTCCAAACTTCACATCTGCCATTCTCTGAAACAGAAGTAAAACTGTAACCTTGAGATCACGCAACTGATAAGCTTTCTGGATGCACAAACTAATTTACGTTTGCATCACTGAGTAATCATAAAAGACAGTTAGTCTATTCACTGGAAAAGTCCTAGCAGTTTGGTTGCAGCAAATAAACAAAAGCAGATCCTGATGCGATCCAGACTCCCCAGCTCTGCCTTATAAAGGATGAAGAGGTGTGAAAGACCAACGTTTGGCTGAATCAGATAATACCTTCTAATTGACAAATGTGGGTCAGGTTTAGTGGCAGTCATGGTGGTCCCTTTGCTTAGTGGATGCTATCTGAAGTGACACAATTTACGCTATATATGGTAACAAAAGTTACCTTTTCCACTTCAGCAGTATGCATCACACTGCCTAACTACTACTGGTGTTTCCTGTGTGTGTTCACATACAAGAATAGTTTTAAACTCTGTCCAAACAAACCTCCCATTGTCACAAAAGAGAACACATACACATACACATACACACACAGACACACACACACACACACATTTAGCCACAGGATTATCTACATTAGTAGCAAGCACTGGAAAAGATAAATGTGGTATCATGTTCACAGTTCTTGAATAAGAAAATATCTCCCCTAATTAGACCAGTGGGAAATTAAATTGATAGTGAGTCTCCATAAATGGCACATTTACGGCCAGACTCCTTTATAAAAGGGCAAATTATAAATCTAAGTCAATACACACACACACAGCCCACACCAGGACAACTCCTCACACTTTACCAACCCCTGACAAGCTTTTAAGTTCCATCTGCCAGAAAGATACTCACACGCCTTGAATCTGTCAAAGCAAGAAAGAGGGAAGGACCTAAGCAACATTAGCACGGACAAAAGAAAAATGATCAGAATCTGAAACTAGTATGTATAACCTCTGGGGAACGCAAATCAACTCATAACCCTCACAAGATTTCTCACATTCCTAGAGGTTCCTACTAAAGGCAGCAGAGGACACTGTGTGAGATTGTTGCAGCGTAATCATAATCCACAGCTCTAATTGAGATTGCTGTCTGTGTAAACCTTCCAGATTCTCTGCTTGAAGGGTAAAGTCGTATCAGTCATGGCAAGCTCCTCTTGAAGATAAACCAGGTATTGTTAGATTAACTCCCGTTGGCCCTTGGGGGCCTTACATATCATGCCAACGGGAACCCTAAACTAGCTCATACTTCTCAAGATATTCATGCCCTGCTACTTCTGTTGGTAATTCTGTGCCCTAGATCCTCAACATTTTTGTTCTGGTAAAACTACTGGAGTCGTATAGGGCTATAGGAATTCAGTATCCAAGCCTTTAAAACACAGTTTTCTTGTAATAATAAATAAATGTGCATGTTTATCTCCCTCTCTCAGCCTTACACATATTCTAAGTATGATTGCAATATCTTAAAATATACAAGTTCAACTAACATGCTCCTCTGTTGCTGTTTACTTTGTATTTATTAGATAAAAAGCAAACTCTGCAATGCTCAAAATAGGAGGGTTAAGGTTAAGGTATTTGGTTAATTAATAATTATTCCTTGTTTGCAGAAAACCAGCCCTGGAACAGGGCACATATTTTCAAGCAGTCAATACAGTATGTCTTATTTCAAGGATGTCTAAAACACTGCTAGAAAGGACAAGAAAGAACAGTAGTGGTCAGGAAATTCTCAAGTGCACGTCTGGGAACAACTTTAGCATAGGCATACATATGGAAACATATGGATTATATAAATCAAGCTTTTTGTTAAGAAGCTTAGAGCAGTGTTGATTGGTTGTGAAAGCATTCTGCAATCCAAATTCCGACAAGAGTCTAACCTGCTTAAAATTAGAAACAGAACTGTTACTGGGTGCAGAGCTCTTATCAATACATCATTGACTGCTAAAGCATGCAACTGCTACACTTATCAAGGCATAAATTCTGCAGAGGCAGACAATGCAGACGACCATGCAAACTCCACAGAACTCTTCATCAAACTCCATCAGTCTCAATAGAAATTCATACCAAAGAAGAATATGCACCCAAACCGTTTTCTTCATACAGCATATTTTCCAATATTAAAAGACAGGAAGGAGGTGATTTCAACCAGGAGAATTTGTCACAAAAATGAGAAAAGCTACCCCCCCTTGAACAAATACTGAATAATGCAGAAAGCCTGTCTTTTAATCTGGCCAATCAACATAAAACAGAATTAAAACAAGCAGAGGTTTTCCATTTTAAAACTCACCATATGTTCTAATCAACAAAGCATTTCAGAGCACTGCAGTGGCTGGAAATCCTAAATTTATACATCTATTTTAAACTGAGCTGTCTTTATTTTTCTTTTCTTTTTTTTCTTTTTGATAAATGGCGGACCCCAGGTTGGGAGGGCTGTCTGCTTAAATACACACAAGACATTTGTTAGCTTATAGGATACTAAAGAAAAGAACTCTCTGTTCATTCTATAATTTCTACTCCACACTGACAAGCAAACTTAGGTACTCCCTATGCGCATATAGGTTTCTCTTGGCAAGCATTACACAGCTAATATTATGGTTGCTGTAACTGGAGAGTTATTTTACAAAGTTAGATCATTTAAAAAAAATCCTTCAAGAACACAAGGCTGCTATACTTAGAGGCAGTGGCTAAGTTATGTCGAGTGCTTCTAAAAATGCACACAAATTTAGAGAAATAACAGTTGGTGCCTTATAGAGATGCCCTCATCTCACCTTCCCCACAACCCATTTTTAGAGTTATTTTTGGTATCCAGTAAAAGGGAGCCAACTAAAACAATTTAAAGCAGAAAGGGTTGTTTCAGCTGTATGTAGTTCAAGTGGTTTTGAGTTCTTTTTTTAGAAAGTCATTTCTTTGCAATCCGAGGGAGTTTACATTATGCACTTTCATCCATTAGTTCACAGAATACTAATTCTTGCCCTAATACCAAATGTCTCTACACTGGATTATGTAAGACTTGTTCCCTGAAGCATCCCATAGGGAGAGAAACCACATACAGTACTGCCAATTCAAAAGAGGACTACGACTGGAATACTGTATTTATATATTTTTACTGTACTACCAAACATATCACTTAGCACCACACTCTTAATTTAAGTATGGATCTGAATTCATACAGTATGACTGCAGTCTAAACAAAGACGCTCTAAGTCTCAATGGTTCAGCAAAGACAGCTCAAAAGTTCTTCAGAGATTGAAACTTTACAGTTAATGCCATGTTGCCACAAAGTTCTATATAATTTTTGTCTAACACAGGTCTCTTAGAAGAATGGTTCCTGCTTTGCATTAGACAATGTTGTCCAATGCAGAAGGCCTTCTATTTTTGCTTAACAGAGATAGTGATGCTCATAAAGCCAGAGCTCCTTTCTGACAGGTGTTAAACAAAGTAAGATAGAATTCAACATGAGTAAAAACACACTAGTGATATATAAATATGATCAATTTCAAACTATATTTTCCATTGATCTTATGAAAAACAATTATATGCTTCTTAATTCTTTCTTGTAGTTTCTGACTGACTTGATGCTTTTGAAGCCAAGGCAAAAATCTCACAAACTAGCCATGACAGAGACGTAATTAAATATAAATATCAAGTGATTAAATAATTATATCAACTGGGTTGGTTTAAAAGGGGAACAAAAAAGCTTACAGTAATGCTTTGATTTTTCCAATCTGGAGCTTCATATTCTCTAATAAGTTTGTTGTGCTCTACATATATACAGCATGGAATAGCTTTTACTCATGAGGCATCTTCAGTAAATAATCATTAGTTGATCTGTTATTTATTCATCTAAATAATATCAGCACCACAGATAGGTTTCGAACTCCACAAGGTGATTAACTGACAATGTGGATCTAAGATCCACTTAATTTATGAAAACAAATAGTACTTGTACATATATTGTTTTTTTTAAAATATGTTGTACATTAAATACATGCCAGATTGGATGCAAAACTTGGGAATGGGAGATTTAAAAATGAAAAATGTACGGTACTCCCCAGTTGATAAGTATAATAATGTTTGCTTTTCTACCAGAAAATAACTTCAACATTATAAACAGAATGCAGTACATTTTAAGCAAGTATACTTATATTTGCTGTCATTGGGAAGAACTGGAAAGCAGAATTTTACAAGTCCATGTAAACAGTTCATATATTTTTTAATGAAGACCAACCCAAAAAAATTATCTGGTAATTATTACACAGACATTCCCAACATTCTGAAACCAAACTTCTTATTAATTTGAACATCCAAAATACTGAGAATTTTACTCCATTAATTAATAATCTTCCATGTGTGCATTTCTATATCGTATCTTGCACAATGCATAATGGTAAAATATTACTTATGTACTGGATTTTTAACATCTGACACTGTGACTGGCTGTGTTCCTTGATGGTTCCTCCTTAACATAACCCTAGAGAGAGAATTACACCAGCCCTGGAGGCTGCAGAGTTCATACTCCTCTACTCACTGGTATCAAAGTGAAGGAGAAAAAAAATAGCAAGGAAAAAACTGAAAAAAGGCAGAAGGAAAATGCTGTTCTTCCCCTTCTGCCTTGTTCTTCCATTTTTTGGATTGCTTTGCTCCCATTAGTAGGACTGCTCTGCCTATGAATAAGACTGATCCAGTACATGTAAATGCTACAACACAATAGATTTCAATTAAGAGACCAACCAACTGCACATTTAGCAATTGTTCTTGGATTATGGTTGGAAATATAGTTAACAATTATGCAGTAATGTAATGCCTTTGAGGGAAAAGCAATCCAATTATCAGACACCTTGTTCATTGCAAATGAAAGCTAGCACGGAGAATTCATGCAACTAGAGCAAACAGTAATTATTTTCTTCTCTGTTGGTCATTGTCTTTCTATTTAAGAAGACATTTCACCACCCCATGCCCCCTTAGACAGGCAAAGGATCTGGAAAGCAACACCATTTTGTCTTCTCAAACTGTCAAATTCCCAACAAAATCTTCATATGGCAGAACAGGGCTTCTCAGTTTCAGGAAATGTGAGCAGTTACAGAAGTTGCAGAGGTAATAATAAGATGTGTAATAGAAGAGGAAAAAATGAATGCAGCACCCTGCAGTGTTATAGCAAGCTCAAAAATATAATCTGAAGCAATTCTCAAAGGCCCTGGTAATGAATCAGACAAATGGAAACCTCTTTCATGGGGAAATAAAACTTCTGGGCAAAAGGCACAGAACCAGCTTCATTCTCTTCCTGGAGTTGGTCACAACACTGCCTATCCTCATATCAACTAGAGGGCTGGCACAAAAGGAACTGTATGTGTGAACATACACCATACACAGAAAACATATCCACAATGATTACTCAAAAATAAATTGTTTGGAAGGCCTCAGGAAGATGCTGAAGTCTAAAGTCTATTTATTATTTATGATTTATTATGTTTTGTTAATTGATATTTTGATATTTTTGGATTTATGCTATTATAATTGTATATTTTTATGTTAGCCGCTCAGAGTGGTATTGACGTACCAGATGGGCGGGATACAAATCAAATAAATAAATAAATAAAAATAAAGATGAAGAGTGAAGAGCTGAGCCAGTATTTTCCAAAAGAAACTCCCTCCCCCGGTGAATCATTCAGAGATTTCTTTCATGATAAAATGTCACCTCAGAGAAATAACCCTCGACTTACGAACGGCCCTAGTTACGAGCATTTCGATTATGAACTGCTCTGATAGGAAAATATGGACTCGACTTGCGAACTGGGATTCGAGTTACGAACAGAAAAAAGTGTGGGGAAGGCATAGAAAGCGGGAAATTTGAACTTTCAGTTAGGGAAGAGGCTGCTTGTCTGCTTCCTCGCTCGTCCAAGTGGTTAGAGAGTGGGAAGAGAGACCTGGGACTGCCTGGTATTGTTATTTTTAAATGTAAAATGTAGTTTAAAAGGTGCTTTGTTTGGGTTAAACGGTGCTTGGGTAAAAGGGAACCCATTTTTAATTAAAACCTGTTTGGGTAAAAATGTGCTTGGTTGCTTTAAAAGCTACTTGTTTTGATTTAAAAGGTGCTTGGCTGAAAAGGTGCCTGTTTTGGTGCAAAAGGTGCTTGATTTAAAAAGTGTTCTTTTTAAACAGTGTCCATTCGTTCCCTCCATGGTTTCCTGCCTTTTTTTTAACCTACGCCATCTAAGGTTAAAAAGATTTGCCCCTAGTGGTAGGAACGGATTAATCGTCTTTGCATTAGTTCCTATGGGAAATGCTGGTTCGAGTTATGAACATTTTGACTTACAAACTTCCTTCCGGAATGGATTAAGTTCGTAAGTTGATGGTTGACTGTACTGCCAAAGTTTATCATCTGTTTTCTGGGAGGGGGGCAAAACTAGTGTTGTTGCAACTTGTAGCAATCATGCAGAAAGCAAAAATCATTTGTGGAAGGTGGAACAAAGCTGTGCTACCCTGTTTCCCCGAAAATAAGACAAGGTCTTATATTAATTTTTGTTCTAAAAACGCATTAGGGCTTATTTTCAGGGGATGTTTTTTTTTCATGCACAACAATCTATATTTATTCAAATACAGTCACGTTATCTTATTCTGGCTGCTGCACAGTGGTGGAGGGTGGGGTTTCACTTCACTGGGGCTTATTTTGGGGGTAGGACTTATATTACGAGCATCCTGAAAAATCATACTAGGGCTTATTTTAGAGGACACAGGATAATATTATTACTACTAACCCTGAGCCCCCATCTCTGACAAACTGTTCCGGAAGAACCCTTTTCCCTGGAGAAATTCAGTGTAACTGCCCCTGCTTCTCTTCTATAAACAAGGTGGAGTATTTTAAAGGTCTTTTATGCACAGCTATACTTTTAAGAGATCCAACTTGGATTTTATAGAAGGATAAGTAAATGTCTTACTTTACCATATCACAAACAGTACAGTACTGTGCATAAAGTAATTTCACATAGTTAAAAACATACAAGTCAGCTTTAGCACCCTTGATTCATGCATAGCAACGTTGTTCTCTGTGTTCCACACTGGTAACTTCTGCAGTAATGCTGTATGTTTGTGGCTGGAGAGAGAACCAGGGACACAGACACATAAGAGCTTATTTTGTAAATGATATGTTTTTGTTGCTTAAAAGAAAATCTCAGTAAAAAGAACAGTTCATGAATCAATGTCAAAGCATCCACAAAGCAACATATTGAACTATGTAGTTCTTAAGGAAGGAAGGAAGGAAGGAAGGAAGGAAGGAAGTTCACCTTAAAACAAATTAACTCTTGTCAGTAAGATTTTTTCAGGGGGGATTCAAATTGGTTTTATTGGTAAGGCAGATCAGGACAGATTCATTGGCGAGAGCCAGCTTTAATCAACAATGTAAGTACTTAATCATCTGGTTGTAAATAAGGAATTATCTTTTTACACTACTCAGACTCCATTATATTGCTGCAAAACAGGAAATCAGTTGATTAATTGTGGCCCTTTGTACCACCAGGAATAAGCATTCTGTTTCCAAAGTTTTAAGTTCTCTCACACTACCTTCAGTAATCCAAAAGTGTATGTACTGAGACTCTAGTAATATGTACATTAATTTTATTTTTAATCTATCAGCTACAAGGCATATTGTGACCACTTGGGTTAGAGGTTGGTTGCCAGATATATAACATGATACTGTATCTTAAAAGGAGCTTAATTTTTTAAAGTTTTTTTTTAAACTTCCAGCAGCTTTATATTACACTGAAATCAAACAAGGTAAGCCTGGGTTCATTGCATCCTGTTACCCTCCGTTATTTCCATTCTTTTTAATCTAAAGGTATGAGCAATATAAATAAGAGACATCCACAGATCATAAAAACATTTTATTTCTTGTCTGCTTTTATTTACTGAATGAAAAGAATATCTGAGTTATTCATTAGTTGCACCTAAAATGTGACAGACAACTTTTCAAAATAGTTTCTGATTAGAGATGGGGGTTTTCGTATTCATATATAAATACAGATATCCCCACACAACTGGAAGGCTAGAGACAGAAATGAAATGTGATACACAATTAGCTCCATACTGTAGTTTTCTGTTTCAAGCTATTTAAATATAAGCAGTAAAAAATTATAAGGTACTATAGAAAGAGAGTAAACTACTCAGAATATAAGCTTCAAATATTGCATATTACTATATCACCTGAAATACACCTGGTAATTATTGGCGAATGCACCGAACAGAGGATGACTTTTTTTAAAGAAGTAGTGCTAAGGATCAATGGCACATTTATTCTTATAAGAGTGTTTTGATTTCGGCATGTTACCAGGTGATGTAGAAGAAAAAGACTGAGGATGTTCTCTTCTTCTAGCGAAGAATGCCAGATTTGGTTAACAAAAAATGCTTTAAGTTCTCTTACTTGATCAGGAAATAAACCTGTATTGGATTTTGGTAAAATAAAAGTGCATGTTGTTGGTATCCATTAATCAATTATTTAAAAGACAGTCCTAGTCAGAATGCCAGGAACACTTAACTAAACGTGTACAAACACACTGTCACGTTCCTGCCTGTCCCTTGGTTGTTTCACCTATCAAAGGGCACAAGCTACATGTCATATTGCTGACACCAGTTGATTACATCAACATTATGTATTATTAATAACAGAAGTCCAGGCAATGTGTCATTTAAAAAAAAGAACCAAAGAAGAGTTATTTATTATTACAGGTGATGAAGGTACAATTAATGTCTTTAACTCTTAAGAAAACATCCTACTTCATCCACTCTCAACTGCCAATCCTCTCTCTATCCACCCCAAACTCCAAAAACACCCAATCCCCCAATCTAAAACCTCTCAACCTACCAACCTCTAAAATTCTGTCTCTCAAACTACCAATCTCTCAAACTTTCAGTCTCTCCATCTAAACAACTCCTCCCTGTTGCAGAGAATCTTGTATCTCGTGACTCTGCCTCTCCAGCACTCTCAATGGTCCATGCAGATAGCTCATTAATATTCATGACCTGGGTGGATGCCGCACACATGCATCGAGTTGAACAGTGGAACTCCACATACCATTTCAACCAAAGAGGTTATGGAAGATGCCATAAACATCATACCTAAAAGGTATATGTAGCACAAACTCTTTAAAATATTTTCAAAATATTTTAATTATAAAAATTATAATTTTACTTTAAAATTATATATGATTAATTTTCAACCAGGATTATCTTCTCTCTCTCTCTCTCTCTCTCTCTCTCTCTCTCTCTCTCTCTCTCTCTCTCTCTGTGTGTGTGTGTGTGTGTGTGTGTGTGTGTGTGTGTGTGTGTGTGTGTGTGTGTGTGTGTGTAAAAAACAGAATGCAATCTTGTCCTTAAGAAAAAGGAGATCAGTCTGCCTTGATTCCATTAAAGGAAACACTTCCAACACTGGATATGTCTTCTTGGATCCTGGCTGATATGCATACCTTTTCTATAAAACAAATAGCATAAGAGTAAAAGTTAAGAAGCTTCTCTTTTTCCCAGCAATGGTCTTCTGCTTCACAACACACCCTGAGCCTTAGCAACTACATGACAAAAGATGAATAAAGGACATCTGAAAAGAGACATGGAACAACATGCAATGTTCAATTCAAACCACCCCCACTCCCTACAAAATTAGATGGGCAACACATAAGTATATTACTTTATGACTCAATATCCTAGTCAGTATCCTTCTACAACACCATCTAGCACTACTTGCCTTAAACTGAGAAAATTACGACTCTCCTGAAGAGGAGAGGCTCACTGTTTCCTTAAAGCCTTTTGGGAATATTTCTACAAATGAGACTTAACACTATCTTGTTCAGGATTAAAATGCAACTGATCTGTAGCAACTTTCTAGAGCTCTGTAATGCTGCAAATCTAATTCACATCATGTATGTAACTGCTTAGCAGGTCTAGTTCAATTTCAGGGGAAAGACAAAAGAATGAGTAGACCTGCTTGGTTCTTGTAAAAGCAGAATCCCCTTTCGAAAGCTGAAAGCCACCTGACAGTGGTTTTCTCTGGTATCTCAATGTCAACATTCAGTAAGCCTCAGCTTACCTCTTTAGTAAAGGCACCAATTTTAAATTCATTATACCTTGCGTCTCCCAAATGTGTCAATGTGTTCCCAGAAGGACTGCTGTAGTAATGAACAGATGACTGCAGCAAATATGGAAAAGGAGAGGAGGCTGGGGTATTTTTGAATTTAGCAGCCAACATGCAAGAAGAACAACACCATGCAGAAATGGGGTTGAAGTGGGATTTGGCTTGTCCAGCCGGCCATTTATTGCAGAAACATATATATCTCAATAGCTGTCAGCTCCAAGCAAATCATGTTTAGCTTCCAACATTCACCTCTCAAGAGAGAGGGGACACTTATAATTTTTCCTTCTTTCTTATTCTAAATGTTATGGTTCAAAAAGCAAAAAAGCGTTCAGGTTTTCTGAGCAAAAAAGGGTTCAGGTTTTCCCAGGTCAGTGCTCAAATCTTCTCTGCCCTTAGAGACTTTAAATGTTGAGACTGCATGCTTGAAACTGCTCCTCTTGGGGGCGTTACTGATACAGGAGCCAAAGCAAATAAAGTAGTATCCAAATATCAGAATTAGAGATGGGGGTACGGGTATACGAATATGAATATCCCCCACACAGCTGGACTTAATGAGGGTTCACTCAAGTCTCTGGAGGAGGCCTCACTCATCCTTCCAATCACTCCCAGAGCTCCGCTCTCTTCCCGCTCGGCTAGCAGCTCCAGGCTGCGGGGAGGGAGGACGAGTCTCCCTGCAGTGCTCCGGGAGTGATTGGAAGCATGAGTGAGACCACTGCTGCAGCCGCCGAATGCATGAGTCGACGGTTCGGCCCCAGGAGCTGAAACCTGTTAAATCCAGCTGCACAGGGATATTCGTATACGAATATGAATTTCCCTATTTCTAATCGGAATCATGCTCAGCATTCCAGAGAATGGAGGCAGAGGCAAGATTAAGAACATAATACCAATTACCACACTACAGACAGCCTCAAAGTCATCTTGAAGGAGTGATTAAAAGTTATGTAAGCTTTCAAGAGATGGTAAGTATAAAGGAGGGAGGGAGGGAGGGAGGAAGAGGTTCCTGAACATCACCCCTGGGAAGAAACTACTACACAGTGGGCCTAGACTCTTTCCCACCACCCCACTGAAACTACCACTGCTTGGGAAGATAAATGGGTGTTCTCCCATTGTCCTTATGAAAAAGCAGCATCGTAAGCTCCCTTGAAGTTATAACTGGAGCCCAAAGACCCAACAAACCCACTTCTACTCCTCAACTTGGTACAGGGAAGTGCTGAACAAGGGGGCTAGCTGTATCATAGTTTCATTTTTCTTGTTTATATTTTCCCAAAATATAAAATAAAAGCCTTGCTTTGGAACTGAGATCCACAACTGTTACAACAGGTCCTTTAACATGTGCACACTTGTAGACAAGAGGACCCCTTATTCCCAGGGGTCAAGCACAAGAGTTATACAGTACCTATAAAGTGGCTCACTCTCCTCACGTTTCAAACAGGCCCAAACAGATTATGTATCCAGTTCCCTCTCTGAAAACCTCTAAGCCAGTGGTCTTCAATCTTGGGCCTCCAGATGTTCTTGGACTTCAACTCCCAGAAATCCTGGCCAGAAGAGGTGGTGGCATAGGCTTCTGGGAGTTGTAGTCCAAGAACATCTGGAGGCCCAAGCTTGGGGACCACTGCTCTAAGGAATGAAATGTTTATATTGTTCAAATTATTATTATTATTATTATTATTATTATTATTATTATTATTATTATTATTATTATTATTATTATTATTATTATTATTATTATTATTATTATTATTATTATTATTATTATTATTATTATTATTATTTATTTAATTTATACCCCGCCTATCTGGTCAGTGAGGACCACTCTAGGCGGCAAATATAAACAATCTTCCAATTGTTCCAATAAAACAACATTTGTCATCTTAATGGCCCCAAAACAAGCCATATACAGGACACAAAGCATACTTCTCCACAGGTTAGAGGGGGCTCCAGGAAAAGTTAATACATGGACATATAAGACACCTAAAGCAACATTTAAACTCATGGCTAATTTTTAGCTGTTTTGCTACACAGGATAGCTCTAAAACTTGCCTTCTGCATATCACACATACTCTGTTAAATCCACCAACTTCAGGGGGACTTCACAGCAGGTTCCAGGAAAAGTCAGATAAATGAAACAAAAGTGCTGCTATAAGTACAAGACATGGCAGCTTCGCCATGCAAAATACTTTTTTGTTGATTTCCAGGAAAGTCAATCATTTCCTTTGAAAATCATTCTTTCTCTCAATGACTTTAGCTGAACATATTAACAGCTATAACTTATTTATTCTCAGCATTCAGACACAAAAGAAGAAGAAAAATCAACAGATGCCATTCAAATGAGCCTAGGAAACAAACATAACTGGGACTTTTAAGTGGGGTTTGTTTCAGAATATCTAATTAAGGTTATGGCCCATGATAACCCAAATTAACTAGATTCTGCAAAAAGAAAAACATGCTGCTGCTACTGATAAAAGCTATGAAAAGATGTATGTGTTCCATTACGCTACTACATTATTTATTCTACTTCTGGTAACCACAGAGAAGAAAAGGTACAACATGGAAAGCACTGCTCCCAATGGCTGCAAATTTCAAGAGCCCAAGGCACTGGGGAGAACTATCAGCATACATTGCCCTATACTTTCGAGCATGTGTTTTCAACAGCAAGGAGTAGAAAGTTGAGTTTAAAAAGTAAACACAGATTTGTAGGAAGCTGAATTAGGCATTCTGAAACAAAGACAATTTTTAGGAAATCTGGATCCAGTACCACAATCCATACCTCCTCTGAAAGCACATAAATCAAAGCACTTCATAGTATATAGAGCAAAGCTACAATATAGACATATTTATCCCAAAATAAGGCATTCCAAGATTAAGAGGAAATTTTGGAATGTATGTGAACACTCCTCTTACTCTTCAAAACATGACAAAAGAAGAGAAGGCATTTAGACTAGTTACAAGAAGAATGAAATAACTTGGGCAGCTTCAAGAAATGGTCAATGACCATGGACAACTGACACTCACCACCAAATACATCTCCGTTCTGGTAGTTTTTCCCCTTCTGAGCTTCCTCTTCATTTTGTACAGCAGAAACATGCTTGGCTGATGCACAGCCCATAGTTTCATTTAGTCAGCTCCAGCTTTACTGAGCCGCAAACCATTTCTACAGATGTCCGTGCATGGTCTTTTTCCTCTTTTAACAGAAATAATCCACCTTCTAGTTTTGTAGTCCAGACACCGTTTGTAATCTGTTGACACAATACAAGAGAAACAAGAAGGGGAAAATCAGTAGGTATACGAGTCAAACAGCTATCACTGACACTTTCTATGGTGGAATGCCTAAAAAGAAGAAACAGTAGGGGTGACAAAAACTGTTTTACATATATTATCAATTAAACCTTTATCTTCTATAAGAATGAGACATGAGAAACCATGGTTTCTGCAGTCCTTAACACTCTTTTAATATCCACAAACTGCATATAAGGACAAAGGGAAAGGTGCTTTTGTCTTGGAGGACAGAGGACAAAAACAAACAAAATGCATTTGTCTTTAAAGAAATATAAATGTCATTACACACAAGAGAAGTGGATTTGATCAAACATTCTGGCCTTGCTGTACAATTACACAAGTTGGATCTCTGCTTTAACCTTGGGAATTCTGTAAGTGAAACATCTATGGTGAGCAAGTAAGTTCCTACTGTATTTCCTTGTCAACATCTGTTCTGAACCTTTAAGAATAAGGTCAGTTGCCAGTGAAGGCTGCCTGAACCCCTCTCAGTTTGGCTTTCAGACTCAAAGCAGTTCCAAACCTTCTCTTTATCTCTATCAACAGAAAGTATAGCTAACTTCCTGAATAATAATAAACCCACACAATTACTCCAGCTTCAGCCAGTTGTATCCAGTACATGCAGCACACATTGCAGGATCTCACTTTTCAGAGATAAAATACAAATCCCACCTTCAAAACAGCAACAACAAAAAGGCCACCCAGTCCTTAATACTCAAAGAAACAAATAGTATTTGGAAATACAGACTAAATACCCCTTGACATGACACTCATGACTTTGAACAAAATATTACAACTTTGGTCAATATTTTTTAAAAAAAACTCTCCAAACTACATCGCCCTTATAATAATGGAGATTACCTTCCTGAAAATTCTCTCCATCCACAACATTCTTAGAATCATCACCTTGGCTCCCAAGTGGTTGATTTTAAAACCAACTGTATTACTAAGGCAACAGATCAAAGATTTTAGACACTCCTTTGGTTGGCTGTTTATGTCCATAGGTTTCTAGCCTAAACAATATGTTTGCGCTTAAATGCAAGTGTTACTGTGCTATCCTACTATGTGTCAAAATTTAGAGGCGAGTACTGTGTCACCTGGTGACACTGCGGGTTAAACCACAAAGGCTGCAAGGTTGAAAGATCAGCAGTTCGAATCCATGCGATGGAATGAGCTCCCGTCGCTTGTCGAATCCACACGATGGAGTGAGCTCCTGCCAATCTAGCAGTTGAAAAGCATGTAAAATGCGACTAAGTAGGTACCACCTCGGTGGGAAGGTAACAGCATTCCATGTCTAGTCACACTGGCCACGTAACCACGGAAACTGTCTTCGGACAAACGCTGGCTCTATTGCTTAGAAACGGGGATGAGCATTGCGCCCTAGAGTCGGACACAACTGGGCAGGTTGTCAAGGGGAATCTTTACCTTTACTGTGTCAGAACAAGAGGGCTGTGGAAGATGTGCCAAAGGCTGAGCCCAGTGCCAGTCTCTAGAGAGACATAGGGTACCTTCAAGATACTCAGTGGCATCAATATTGTTGGAAATCTTCCTTGATTGTGACTTTACATTACTAACTTCTCAGTCTTAAGTGCAAATAAGCTCCCTAAGACAATTGTCCTTCAAAACCAACCTGCTTAAATGCACAGCAATCATAAGAGGCGTACTCTAGCTTGTCCTTTCAATTTACCCAGGATGAAGGAGAACACAAAGGGGTCTGGCCGGTTCTTTGTAGGAAACTGAGCATTGTCCCCTTGAAGGCCTCCCAAAATCCTCTGAAAGGGGCACTGTAGCTCACAAATAGAGAGGTTGTGGGCATACATAAAGGTTGAATGGATTTTCTGAAGTTAGAAACTTTGAAAAACAGTGCTGCACAATGCCATAGAGGCATATCTGCACACCTGGAACAGCAAGAAATATCTCACTGATTTGCATAACTAAAAGAGTGCCACGTATTAACAAAAGTATACAATTCTAAGGCAGAAACACTGGCAAACAGTGGCACACTTTTTCAATGACCAACAACAGTAAACAGAAGCAGTACATTTATTAAGCAGGTCATTATTTCAATGATCAAGTCCTTTTCAATCCCCTGTTCATGTCTGAACTCTTTTGATATATCATTTGGTTTCTGAGAAACCATTTTAAACATTTAAATTTAGACCATAACAACACAAAATAAAAGCAAGCTTCAAACTCACACTTAAGTTAACAACATTTGGACTTTTCTATCTAAAGACTTTGTAGAAAGGTTGACAAAGGACTGTGAAGCAATTATAGATTAAATACAATGTTATTATTTATTTTTTTATTGTTTATTTAATTTATATGCCGCCCACACTACCCAAAGTTCTCTGGGCGGCTTACAACATTTAAAATACAATACAATTTAGAACAATTAAAATATATATAAAAATTGCCATCGGACCCACATCTAATATTATTTCAATTAAAAGCCTTGTGGAACAGGAAGGTTTTGACCTGGCGCCAAAATGTCATCAGCATCGGTGCCAGACGAATCTCAGTCGGGAGGGCATTCCATAGTCTGGGGGCAGCTGCCGAAAAGGCCCTTTGTCTACAAGCCGTCCCTCTTACCTCCTTGAGGGACGGCTCTTTCAAAAGGGCCCCCTGGCTAGATCTTAACTGCTGGGTAGGTTCATATGGAAGGAGGTGGTCCTTCAGGTATGATTGATTTAGTGGGGTATTTTAACCAGTAGTTCATTTTATTTATTTATTTTTAACTTTGTTATTTGCAGCAGCTTTTGGTTTGCTGTTAATTTGCAGTACCAACAAAATCCCAACAGAAATCTCCAACACCTGTACTATATTCTGAAATTAAAAGTAATTAAAAAGACATTTCCCCCTAACTTCTTATCTTTGCATTCTTGATAGGACACGGTGTTCTTTTTATACCAGACAGCTGCTAGGAGCAGGTTTGTTTCTTCAGCATAAATCATTAGCAGGAAGAGGAGTTATTTGTATTTTTAGGGGGGAATGGGCTCACAGAAATAGCAGAATTGGCTACACTTCTTATGTCAAGGTACTGCTTTTATGCCCCCAACTTAACTCCACAAAAATGCAGCAAATTATTCACACAAAAGGCGTAGGAATGTTGTAACAGATGTATGCATTCCAATTATAACTTTCTATGTTTGTCTTTCTACAGAGAGAGTCAGACGAACGCTCGTTCATAAAAAAATACCATTTGAGGAAGGTTAGGCTGAATGAGAATAACTGATCTATAACAAACCACCCATGAACTTCATGACCAAGAATGGATTTAAACCCCATCAGCAACTTTAAGTCTAGCACTGCACAGCAGAATGCTAAAACAAAGAGCATAATTTGCTTAATACAGTACTATATTTCATGAATTCTTCTTGAAAACTCAAGTTTCACAAGCAAATGACACATATTTGCTCTGAAGTTCTCAAAACTGTAGGGCAACTTATGTAGTTTCCAAAAATGGAAGCATTCTTTCCTGTGTATTCCATGTCTTCATGTTCTCATTTCTATCACACCTATACTGTACGTGTTCTAAGCACTGCATCCCTCCACCTCTTACACAACCTTGGAAACAATCCAACAAACATATTAATCCCCTCACATGTGTGCACCCCTACCTGCAAACACACATGCCTCTGCAAGTAATCTGCGGACCATGAACAGAAGCAGAAAGAATGGGGTAAAAGTGTGTTAAATAAATAAATGTTTCTATTATTATCTTGGCAGTAGAGCCTCTCTGTTTCTCTCTCTAGCAGAACATATGGTCAGCATCAGCTATTAAGTCAATTTTGACTAATACCAACCCTCCGAGAGTTTCCTAGATATTAAAAAAAATCTGTAAAAGTAATTTAACAATCCCTCCTTGTGGCCACACTCTTGCGCTATCTGTCAAAGACTGCACAGGGGGTAGTGCATATAATCTCATTAGCCACACTACTTTGATTTAATAAATTAAAATAGAAAATAAATTTTCCTTTCTTTATAAAGGGTCAGTATGACAAAATTTGAGAAACACTGTATTCACTTTTCTTCATTAGTCAGAGTTTAAACAAACATACACAAACAAACACTTTTGGATGGAAATGTAAGAATACAATTTTGGTTTCCCAGCCAATTAACTTTCAAACAGAACAATGAAAAGGTCAAATAATTATGCATACAGATAAAAACAAAAATTTACTTTTTACTCAATGGAATTATCTCACCTCTGTGATACATCTGCCACAAACCATAACATGCATTCAGCATTTATTAAAACTTACTCAGTCATTTCCAGCTGTGAACTGATCAAGTTATTTAAAGTCTTGACTTGGACAGGATTGCAATTTGTAGTAGTATTGTGGTTTTATTTTATATTTTTCTTACATTATAATATATTATAACCTGCTGTGAACTGCTCTTGGATCTTTTGAACAGAACACAGATGATGATGACCATTCAGGGAAAAACCCTACTTTGACCAATTTTGCCCTTCTGTTAAAGTGAGCAGTTTTTAACACTTGTCAGGCTGATACAGACAACATCTGACAATCCAGTATAAGACACCAAAAAAAACCCCACACACAATCTTTTCGACTTCACGTTAACACAGCATGCACTCTACATCATACTTCTGCAGCTCCAGGTTGCACACAACGATTAATAGTGATGGGTAACCCCTCTCTTTCAGGGAATCTTGTCTACTGTTTTTCTTTTAAACCAACAAGCTTCTAAATAAATCCAAGACTCCCCAGAATACAAGCTTTAAACTACCAGAATAAGCTATACAAGATACTCACTATTCAACATCCACAATTAGTTTCAAATTAGAATTAAAGTAATTTTTTTATAGGAAAGTTTTCAAAATGTTGGACTGTTCCTTTTTCAGGTATCATGAAGTATGAGAAAATAAACAAACCAATGCAATAAAGTCTGGCGACCATATACTTAAAAAAATTATTTTGGAAACATAACTCCTAATCTGATTTTTTTTCCATACTCTCAACTACAAGGCTACTTTCTGTCTTGCTATAGGTCCCCAAAATAAAATAATTATTCACATGGTATTTGAACACACAAATTGGGGTTCTGTTCCCCACCTCCCCAATATTTAACTCAAGTAATCATGCAATTAACACAAAGCAGTTTTTTCCAGTTCCTGTTTCATTAAAAATATTACATCATCTCCCTGCAATTTCTACAGAAAGAATGTGTTATTCTCAAAATAATATGCAATCACCTTGTCTGAACAATTTAAGTAGTAGCACTTCATTAAATGAATCACTGATATGAACTCTGATTTCCCTATTTATTGTTCAAATTTATTCTCATGTCAACACTTTTGTGTTAATAACACCAAAAAGATAATTTTCTTCTAAGAAAGCTAATGCTTTTATTATGTGTTTCGATTGCCTTTTACCCATCAACTGTACTATAATGGTCTGTCTTTATGAATTCAAATAGAAATAAAGCTGAGTAATAACAACAACATAAAAGGCTATAGGGAGGAGAGGGAAGGATTACTACCAAAGAAAATATTAGAGAGCAGTGAACGCATTCTTGAATGATAGCCAAGTTAGTGATTGGATACAAAAATATCTCTCTCTCTCTCTCTCTCTCTCTCTCTCTCTCTCTCTCTCTCTCTCTCTCTCTCTGTGTGTGTGTGTGTGTGTGTGTGTGTGTGTGTGTGTGTGTGTGTGTGTGTGTGTGTGTGTGTGTGTGTGTGTGTGTGTGTGTGTGTGTGTGTGTGTGTGTGTGTGAGAGAGAGAGAGAGAGAGAGAGAGAGAGAGAGAGAGAGAGAGAGAGAGAGAATACAGTATATCAACTTGTGCCTATGTATTATATGTGTCAATTGAGGATATCCTTGCAACCATATAGCTAGGGCTTTTAAGACAAGTGAGATATTTAAAGAGTCGTTTTAAACACAGGCCTCCTAAATCCTAGATCACTCTGTTTAGTCCACCATACTGGTTATCACACATAGACACACACACAAACTATATATATATATATATATAATTTCAGAGATCTATTTCAAATATTAACCAAGAACACAACCATCTGTAAAACACATACTTGCCCCCCCTAGCAATATGAATGCTTTGATTTAATGCCACTAACTAGGATATTAGTATTAGTGGCTATCTATTCCATGAGTAAATTTGCACTAGACTCCTCCCCATGCAAAAAATGTTCTGAAGACTCTTCAACTACACAATAACCATTTATCTTACATCCCTAAATTATAACAGAAACCTCCCAATATCTTTTACCATGAATCTAATTTCTGAAGATTAGAGCAATTCAATAGCACCATATTTTAACATGTGGGTACATTTCCCTCGCCCCATTTTAGTCCATTAAATGTCCCCATTTTTTCTTAATGAGGTTACTTTATGTTTCTAATTTGACACAGCTAAGTGAAGGGATGACGGAGAAAAAGAGGGAATCACACATCAATTGTCCATTGCCAAAACCTAACTTCTGTCAACACAATATGCTCCAGTAAACACAAATTAGACCCACTTTTATAAACCTTGCTTTCACAAAAATCACTCACCAACTGACAGACAGAAAGAAAACTATTTTTCCAATAGCAACTGAGTGGCCAAGAAGGCTCTAGATGCTCCAAATAAAGGAAAACAGGCCAACATCCTGCTGAAGTAACCAGGCCAATATGCAGTTCAATCACAGAGACAAAGCAAAAGCTTGTGCGTAATGATTATACACTGTGGTGTCTTATGCACACACCTCGACTTCTCTATTTCAAGCTCCTTCAGGAAATGAGTTGAGGATGAGAGTACCATAATTCATCTTCTGACTAGCTAGGAAACAGCACATTTAGCATGCCTCCAAGAAACCTTTCTCATTTTGATCTCTCTTGAAGAACTCTGGGAATCTGTCACAAAACTCCTGCAAGGCCCGGGCAGTGGGTGGGCATAATCATACAATGATGACAGTTTTTCTTCAATCCATCCATCCATTATTAAAATTAACCTCTAGTTCCAGACCTTACCACTGATTACTTCATTCACTCTGTAAATCTTCATTTTGAGACTGTGCCTACAATGCAGGCCTCATGTTCACAACACTTCCCACTTCTTTTCCTGCCATCTAGTCTAATGAAGTATCCTGGAGAATACAAAGTCTGTACATTCTTTTTTTGACATATTGGCTGGCCCTTCTAATCAATGTACCGCCCAAGTGTATATTTTGCACTCTTTTTCCTCAAGTATACACATGGCCATATTTGCATCTTTAAATCTAAATGATGAATTTCAATAAGGAAGCCCATATTATCATATACAAGACTAGAAGACCTTAATTACACTTTCATTTGTAATTCCCTCTTTTGCCCACATTTTGACAGTTCCAAGTGTGAAAAGGATACTTTTTGTGTGCCCTTCTTTTCTGCTACTTTCGGAAGGAAAAGAGTCAGAAAGAGCTATTCCTGCTGTTCCTGCTGCTCCTTACCACCACTGGTGTCTGCTTACCAGCCCTCTCCTAAGGAACAGACAGACAAAGAAGCTAAGGAAACACTAACAGCAACTTAGAGGAGGAACGGCAGAAACAGCTAACTTGTTCCTCTCCTGAAGAAGCAGGTGGGCAAGGAAGCAGTGGCCAGGCAAGCAGGCACCAGACACTAACGTTTCTCCATCCCAGCAGCAATGTGGGCTGGGATCAACCTGGGCACAATTCTCACTGCTGCCCAAAGCAGGATTGTGCACTTACCTGGGCTTAGGGGAGACTATACCAGATCCAGCCAAACATCACATGACCATTAAGTACCATCACAGCCACCAATTTTGTCAGGGCCACTAACTATTTAATGAGAATTCCAAAGTATTGGACTTTGGTCTGACCCTGCAAGGCAGTTTTCACGTTACATATATATGTATATATAGGCACTGCAGTTAGGCGTACTGCCAGAATTTCAACCTACAGTGCTTTTATGTATCTCAGGGGTGGTCTAGACCAAAAAAAGGATCTCCTCAAGGCAATGTGAGTAATAATAGACTAGTTTACAAAGCTGACTGAAGCAGACAATACTAAACCCAAAATACTATTCATTCAACATGACTCAACAGTAGGTAATTGCCAGACCTATTTGGCTCCCGAATGTCGGGGAAGACAGTCACTTAAGATATAACAGAAGAAAATGACTCTTAGCCATAAAATCAGAACACACCACACACTACTAATCTATCAAAGGGACATGGCATTTGGAGGAATAGCACTGACTAATGATTCATGTGGCTGAATAGAGCAGCTCCTTCTCAGATGTTGTTCACATTATATCATGTATGCTGTTGAGCTCTCTTCATACTGCAAAACACAGGCATCTGGGGCTGTTTTAAGAAATTCATGTTTTGCTTCACAGTAAATGTTATTAGCAGTCTTTGACATACACTGGTTAGTACAAAGAATTTCTTAGCTAGGTTTGGTGGACATGGAGTAAGATTAGCCGTATCTTGCTTATATGTATACCTAAGCTGCTGAGAAGGCTCACAGGACAAATTAAATAAACGAGAAGGCAAGCACTGAAGAATTCAGATCATCTCTTTTTAGTTAACCCCAAGAAACAACAACAAAAGGTTAAAATTGCAGGTCTTCTCAAAGTTGGAAAACAAGGTTGGTAAAATTATTTGTTTGCTAATTTTTAATGTTTAAAATGCCTTGACAATAGAACTCCTCAGACATTCTGAATTCTCAAGCAGTTACTGTAAACATCAAATGTCAGGGACCCTGCTAGCTCTGGCCCCTCAGAGGGCAACTTTCTGGGGGTAAAAAGCCTTCTGCACCTGTCCAAGTTCCCCAATATTCAAATTTACATGCAGACCCTCCACAGATAAAACAGGTTCTTCTTTTCATGAAACTGACCACATGCATGGAAGGTAACAGAAAGGACAGCTAAAGGGAACAGGCTAATGTGCTCCCACTCATTATATATTTTCATTATCCACCTTAAGAACACATGCATAGTGTAGTTAATGTGATCAACTATTAGACAAATATATCTGTGAAGATTCTCAGTCATCCAGGTGAGGTTATCTAGAAGTTGAGTAATGGCAACTGGACTTCTTTCTTGATAGGTTGAAACCGTTTGCTACTCATCCAAGTACAGTAGCTTCTTCAGTTTGAGGAGTGTTGGTAGGAGACCCCTGATATAACCTCCATGTTGGTTTCACTTCCCCCTGGTCTGAATAGGCTCCTTAGATGGACAAAGGAGTGGGGGTGAGGGATAAATACTATTAGGCAAATAGAACACCCTTAACTATATGAAGGTGATTCTAAATGAATATAGTATGTACTTGCAAAAGAAGCTATCTAGTAATAAAATTCAGACGTTAAGACACTCAAGAGATGTATTTATTCAATTGCTGTTCTATAATCTAATCACTTATGTAGTAACTTGATAATAAACATGTTGCTCATTACTTCAAGTGAAGTAACAAGCTTCAGTCTCCAAGATTTTTAAGGCACTTATACTGAGCTATTTTTAAAAAAATGCAGCAAAGACATTGCGATATAACAAGCAAGAAATGCCTGATGTTCAAGCAGGATTCTGAAAAGGAAGAGGTACTAGAGAACACCTTACAAATATTAGTTGGTTACTTGAGCATACCAAAGAATTTCAGAAGATAGACATGTGTTTTACAAATTGCAGCCTTGACTGTGTGGATCCACAAGAAGGTACATATCACTCCAAAATAAAGGGGTGTGCTGTCAAATACTATCATTTAAAAAGGATATGAAGAGAATTGTTTCTCATAGACAAAATTGTCAGGCAAGGTGTATTCTATCTCCTTACCTGTTCAATCTATGTATATGCAGAATATAGTATATCACGGAAGTGAGTACACCCCCTCACATTTTATAAATATTTTAGTATATCTTTTCATGTGACAACACTGAAGAAATGACACTTGGCTACAACGTAAAGCAGTGAGTAGACAGTTTGTATAACAGTGTAAAATTGCTGTCCCCTCAAATTAACGCAACACTCAGCCATTAATGTCTAAACCATCGGCAACAAAAGTGAGTACACCCTTAAGTGATAATCTCCAAATTGGGCACAAAGTATCAATATTTTGTGTGGCCACCATTATTTTCCAGCAATGCCTTAACCCTCTTGGGCATAGAGTTCACCAGAGCTTCATAGGTTGCCACTGGAGTCCTCTTCCACTCCTCCATGATGACATCACAGAACAGGTTTATGTTAGAGACCTTGTGCACCTCCACTATCCTCCATCTGTGGGGCATTTCAGGATGCCCCACAGATGCTCAATAAGGTTTAGGTCTGGAGATATACTTGGCCAGTCATTCACCTTTACCCTCAGCTTCCTTAGCAAGACAGTGGTCGTTTTGGAGGTGTGTTTGGGGTTGTTATCATGTTGGAATACTGCCCTGCTGCCCAGTCTCCAAAGGGAGGGGATCATGCTCTGCTTCAGTATGTCACAGGACATGTTGGCATTCATGATTCCCTTAATGAACTGTAGCTCCCCGGTGCCACCAGCACTCATGCAGCCCCAGACTATGACACTCCCACCACCATGCTTGACTGTAGGCATGACACACTTGTCTTTGTACTCCTCACCTGGTTGCCCCCACACACACTTGACACTATCCGAACCAAATAAGTTTATCTTGGTCTCATCAGACCACGGGACATGGTTCCAGAAATCCATGTCCTTAGTCTGCTTGTCTGCAGCAAACCGTATGCGGGCTTTCTTGTTCATCATCTTTAGAAGAGGCTTCCTTCTGGGATAACAGCCCTGGAAACCAATTTTATGCAGTGTGCGGTGTATGGTCTGAGCACTAACAGGCTGAACCCCCACCCCTTCTACCTCTGCAGCTATGCTGGCAGCACTCATACGTCTATTTCCCAAAGCCAGCCTCTGGATATGACGCTGAGCACGGGCACTCAACTTCTTTGGTTGACCATGGCGAGGCCTGTTCTGAGTGGAACCTGTCCTGTTAAATCGCTGTATGGTCTTGGCCACCATGCTGCAGCTTAGTTTCAGGGTTTTGGCAATCTGCTTATAGCCTAGGCCATCTTAATGTAGAGCAACAATTTGTTTTTTCAGATCCTCAGTTCATTACCATGAAGTGCCATGTAGAACTTCTACTGGCCGGTCTGAGAGAGTAAGAGCAATAACACCTGGTCCCCCTTCACACCTGAGACTTGTGACACTAACTGGTCTCATGACACCAGGGAGGGAGAATGGCTAATTAGGCCCAATTTGGACATTGTCACTTAGTGGTGTACTCACTTTTGTTGCCAGTGGTTTAGACATTAATGGCTGTGTGTTGCATTATTTTGAGGGGACAGCACATTTACACTGTTATACAAGCTGTCTACTCACTGTTTTACACTGTAGCAGAGTGTCATTTCTTCAGTGTTATCACATGAAAAGATATACTATTTATGAAATGTGAGGGGATGTACTCACTTCTGTGATATACTATACAGTGGTGCCTCGCACAACGAGTGCCTCACACAATGATAAATTCACACAACAATGGCTTTTTCTGAAAAATTTGCCTCCTCACACAACGATGTTTCCTATGGGGAATTTTCGCACAACGACGTCTCTTTTCACTCATTTAAAAGTGCCTTAAACTGTTTGAAACCTGTTTTAAATGCTTGGCATCGATAGTCCAGCTTGTGAAACGTAAGCAAACTTAATTTGGTGTTGTTCTGAGGCGTCGTTAATTTTTGGTGAATTTTTTTCTCTCTCATTGAGAAGCATTGGACGGACTGTCCAATGCTTCTCAATGAGAGAGAAAAAAATTCACCAAAAATTAACGAAGACTCAGAACAACAGCAAATTAAGTTTGCATAGGTTTCAGGAGGTGGGCTAATGATTGCAAGCATTTAAAACAGGTTTCAAACAGTTTACGACACTTTTACAGGAGCGAAAAGGGACTTCGCAAACCCATTCAAATACATTGAGTCGGCTTCAATGCATTTCAATTGGGGAACCGCGTTCCCCTCAATGATGTTTCCTATGCCGATTTTCACTTAAGGACAGCAATCTGTTCCAATTGGAACGGATTAACCGGTTTTCAATGCATTCCTATGGGAAATGGTGTTTCACAGAACGATGTTTTCACAGAACTTTTTTTTAACCAATTAACATCGTTGTGCGAGGCACCACTGTATATCATACTGAAAGCTGAATTAGATTCAGATGAAGTAGGAATGAATATTGGTGTATCAGTTAATATGTGGATGATACCATACCCCTGGCAAAAAGCAGCAATAATTTGAAACAATTCCTGATGAAGGTGCAAGCGGAAAAGCAGAACATCAGACAAAGATTAAGATTAAGAAGATAAAAATCATGTCTACAGAAGAATTACGTTAAGTTTCACGTTGACAATAAAGAAACTGACATCCTTAAAAGATTTTGTATACCTCAGTTCAATCACCAGTCTAAATGGAGACTGCATACAACAAATCAGAAGACTGACACTTGAGGAGGAGGAGCTTCGTCTTGGTGAAGCTAGCAGCTCTCGGGAATAGCTCCCGGGGAAAGCTAGAACCACTTCGGTCTGGGACCCTTCCAGAAATGGGGGGGGCAAGGAAGAGTCAGGAGAGACCCTTCTGCAGCAGCTGGTGAGCCACAGAAGTTAGAAGATTGGGCAGCAACTCGATTTGTCTTTCTTCTGGAAATTCACATCAGCACAGACGAAGATGGGCGCCATTTTTGGCAACTAGCCAAAGACAGCTCCGTTCGCCGAGAATAAGAAAACAGAAGCACGGTGAAAGTATACATCAAAGTAAGTGGAAACCCTTGCTCTATGAAAAACCTCATTAAATGAAGAACAAGTGATTGTGTGCAAATTTATGACCAAATGAGATAAGGAGCGGCATTCCTAGCATTCCAGCTTTACCCAAGCTGAAGGTCGAGTTATTTCTAAAGGAACAGCCAGGCAGAAATAGCTCGTGTCTCCATTAAAGGAGGAAAAATAACTCTTGAAGAATCAACTGACGGGCCTTGAAAAAATAAATTCTGTTGCAAGCTGTTCACTTTGGACCCCTTTTCCTCTGTGGTTATATATTTTTAGACTGTGTGGGACTCTGCTTTCCGTGGATAATATATTGCCGGGACTCTGATTGCTGGATCTCCCTGTTCGGGGGAGGAGAAGGAAGTCTTTGGAAGTAAAAGGAAGAAACGGACTGTGAGCTGTGAACTGGGGGCTATGTGGTTTGAACTGAACTGGGATCTTGACAAATGACATTCTAATAATAGAGTCTTGCCGGGTGAAGGTTAAAACAAACTTGGAGAAGAGGAAAAGAAGAAGCAACCGGTCTGAAGATATTAGCGACGTGTAAAAAGACTGGACTACAAAGACACTTGAGAGATTTATGTTTTAGATTTCATTTCTTACTTGAATGTACCTGCTATCTTATTGCTAATATGGTATAGTTGCAAGGTGAAATATCAGAAATATTGGATGTGTACTGGGGTAAAGGGGAGAGGGAATTTTATGTGAAAATCGTGGAAACAGAAAATGGAACCTCCCCCTGAGAAAATTACAGATCGGTGGCTAGACTGGAAAACCTCTTTTCAGATGTCACTGTTGCAAAAATTCATGCAGGTAAATTATTATATTGACCAGATGGAAGACGTGATTGGAGGCTCTAGGGGAGGGAAGGTAGCAGAGGTTAAATTACACCAAAAAGAGATCTCAGAACCGGTTGTATTGATGAAGATATCAGATAATATACAAGGGATGGAGGACCACCCAGTAAGAGATGTAGCGATAGCAGATAAGGAAATTGAGGTTGAAAAGCAAACTTTGAATGATATTGTTTCCCCTTTTAAAATATGGAAGAAAAAAGAGTCGCAGAAACAAAACAAGCACAGGGAGGAAAGGGGAGGGGAGAGCAGGATTTATATTATTTTGGGTCTGCTGAGTGTATTCTCAAGAAAAAAGGAGGGTGAAAGAGGGGATATATTTCACAATTGGCCTTGGTGTTCTGATGCTGTGGGAATAACATAGATTTAAGCTGTATTACACGTATAAATTGAAAGCTAAAGAGGTTAATACATAGACAAAATAGTCAAAAGAAGAAGAAGAAAAAGAAGAAGAAAGATGAACCTTTATTGGAACATGAATAGATTAGATGTTTATATACTTGATATGTAAGATTGAATGATTATGCATTTGATGTTTTCTTATTCTCAAAACCCTTTTTCCATTCCCCCCCACTGCCCTTTGCCTTTTGTATTCCTTCCCCATTACCCAATAGTTTTGAAAATAAAATTAAAAAATTATATATATATTAAAAAAAAAACATCTGCTTAAGAAACATGTTTCTAATGGAACTTTTGATTTTTAATAGTCTTATTAAAAAGAAATCAGGCCGTTTTGAAAAAAAAAAACAAATCAGAAGACTGACACTTGGAAAGGCAGCTATGATGGAACTAGAAAAGATCAACAAATGCAAGGATGTTTCCTTGGAGATCAGGACAAAAATCTTCTATATTGTGGGAAAAAGAAAATCTACTCATTTTAAATGTGATATTAGAGGAGCACTGTAGAAATACCATGGACCATCTGACAACCAAATAAGTGGGTGCCAGAGGAAATCAAGACTGAATACTTTTTAGAAGCAAAAATGACTAAACTGAAGCTATCATACTTCTGGCATATAATGAAAAGACAACACATACTTGGGGGGGGGGAAATACAATGCTTGAGAAGATTGAAGGCAACAGGAAAAGAGGAAGACCAAACATGAGATAAATTGGCTCAATAAAGGAAGTCGCAGCATTGAGTTTGCAACTCGGCTGGGGAGGACTGCTAATGACTGGACCTCTATGACACTTAACAAAAACATTTTTTTTTCAAATGGCTGTAATCTTTTTTCTGTACTATTATGAAAAACAAAGCAAAGCATTCACTCTAAGGTGCAGCTTCACGAGCAGATGATCAGAACAGCGCAGGTCACTGAACATGTCGAGTAGGAGCTCCTTTTAAAAGCAAACCAGAGAGACAGGAGATGCCAGACTTAGATGCTGCAATTGGCAAGAATGTCATGAGCATAAATGAGCTGGACGAGACATGAAAAGGAATTGACAGACTGTCTACGCCAGCACTCCCACTGCTGATCCATCACCTGAGGCAGGAATGTTCAAAGAAATAAAAGTTGAATAAAGCATAAAAGAAGGAATAATATACAGTACAGATTGTTACGGGTCCACACAATTACTGACTCTATCAGAACCTGAGATATAACAGCTTTACAAACCAGAGCTTGGAAATGTCACATTTTTGAAACTACAACTCCCAGAATCCCTCAAGCCATACCCATTTACCCAAGGAAAGACTTATCCAGATTCCTGCTTGCTTTGTTTTATCACAAGGGGTGTTGATCACAGCATTTGGAGGAAATACGTCCACCTGATATTTGTTCTGCTTACAGGCAAAGCCATGTTCACTCAAGAAATAAATCTTATCGCATACAGTGGTACTTGCTGTTGTTATTCTTGTATGTTGTCAAGTTGTAACCGACTTGTAGTGACCCTAATAGGGTTTTCAAGGTAAATCAGATATTTAAAATATGGTTTTACCAGTTCCACATCCCCAATAGGTTTCCATGGCTGGGTGAGGATTCATACCCAACCCAGGCCTCCTAATCTGTCACTTGATCCACTACAACACTGGGTATTACACTGAAGCTTACTCACTGGTAAGCATCTACATGATTCCAGCTCAGGTGTCTCATCCTCAGCTGCCCAAATCTCTCCTGCTTTCTGTAGCAACTCCACCAATTCCATCTTACAGCTTTCTATATTTAACCCTCTTCCAAAACTCTCATGTGTGGGTAACCAAGAAACACAGCACAGTTACACTTCTTTTCAGATGCTGGATCACAATTTCCCAGACAGGTTTATGAATACTTGTGAAAGGAAAAACACAACCCACAAATTATCCCCTTACAACACTTGAATTTAGCAACTATCCTTCAGTCTGTCCCTGCACTAGCACTAATTGCTCTAGATAAGGGCCCTGATTCATTCAGCACAGAGCATATAGCTATCACTACACAGATAACAAAGTGCAGGAGAAAGGCAGTCCTGAGAGGAGTCACTGTTTACCAAGAGGTACAAATTAAGGTACAAATGACACCACCTTCCACTTAATGTTAGATGATTGCTGAGAAGCACAAGAACAGCAAACGTAAGCACTGGCACTTCTTATGATATGAGAATGATGCAGCTTCGGAGAGCTAGTAAATACAAAAACCTGTTTGAAAAGTATGTTCCACCCACAAAATCTTTCTTTAGTTGAGTATTAATCTAGATTACCAAAAAAAAAAACACCCCACAAAAAATAAAAACTGTATGTGCTCCTCAGCATTAAACTCATGCAAGATCTGATCCAGCAGCAGCAGCATTGTATTTTGTCCACAAAGGGAGCAAATCTTAGCTTACATACGAGTAGAGGAACCAAGCACAGACATACTAGCTCTACTCCATCTCCCTTTCCATTATCACCCACATGTAGAAGGTGACTGTCTGAAGGGAGAGCCACCAGTATCCTGCATCCAAACAAAGCCTATAAAATGAACTAGAGTCTGGATAAGCTCCTTGCCAGGACAACAGACAGGAGAAGACTATTTACTTCTTTTGAAAACCAGGGAACGAACCCTCTCCCTCACACTCTCTGCATGCCACCGGCTGGCAGAATCAAGAGAATATATCTCTAAAGGAAGAGTTTCAAAAATGTAGAATAAGAATTAAGAAATGAAGGTAGCCCTGCTTGTGACAGTGGCACAGGCCTAGATTCAATCTATGTAAGTCATTTAAAATGACTTATGAACCAATGGAACCTATGAAGGAGTTGATTCACTAAATCCTCATTGATTCAATGGACCTACTCTAGTGCAATTTACTATGCTAAGCAACAGGATTTTGGCCACTAACTACTCTTCATCTGCCATCTACCACCCCAGGATTTCTACTGAAAGCCACAAAGACATTTTTACAATAATTTTACTTTAGAGTCCAAAAAGAAAGTATTGCTAAAACATTTCTTGGGGAGGATGTTTCTTTTTTAATAAATACAACTAGCCAAGACATACTGCCTTTCATCTTTCAATAAATATTATACAATAAAAGATGAACAATGTCAGGAAAATGGAAGGAAAAGTATCAAGCACAAACAAGTCTACTTCACCTTAGTGAACCACCTATAATATGGCTATACATTAAAAGGGCTCCTCACAGTAGGACAGCAAAAGACGCTTTGCAACAGTACTAAGACAGAAAGATAGGAAGAAGTACCATAGCAACAAGAAAACAATCCAGGGAAATGCTGCATAGCAACTAAATGCTACTGGCACCAGCCTAGACGGAGACTTTTAAAACCAAGGGAGAAAGGAAAGAGGAAATTAACAATACTTCCTTCTGTGCATGTCAAAGTAGAATGTTCCCTTGAGTTACTTCAAGTAATACAAAGATGTGAAATGTGACCAATGGATGCATGCATACTCATATACATACACATATGTAAACCCAAAATAGACTAGAGCCACACGGGTATCAGAAAGAGGTTATTATAACTGCTGATGTATTTGCCAGCTCATTCCTTGCCACATATATGCTTCAAAATCAGGAGTGGGGGCACTCTATGTTTTCCCCACCAATCTAGCCTGGTAACCTTCATCCGTTACAATGAGAGGCAAGCTCTTCTACACTGTATATATTCATGAAAATTAAAATTTTCACAATTTTCTGCATTTTGCATGAATTATGTTGCAATTTTTTTACTATTCTGTGTGATATATTCTGCTTCTGTAAAAAGCTAAATGGTCCACTAGTGCCTTTTCCTCAGTCGACCAAAAATTGTATTTTAGCCACCTCTGTTTTTTAATATTTCAGCAGACACTGTCTACACTTACTTTCCCCAGCTTTCTTCTCTGGAATCAATGGGATTAGAAAGCTTCTTTTACAAAACAACATACTTCCATTAGAATTTTATTTTATTTGTTTTTGTATTATGTTTTTCCTTCAGAGTGTTCAAGATGTGGAGCCTCACTTCTCTCAGAAACAGCCCTGTGAGGGAGGTTAGGCTGATACATGGTAACTGACATGTGTTTGTCTTGTAAACTTTGTGACTGAGCAGGAATTTGAACCAATGTCTTCCCAGTCTATGCTGGACAATCTTAACCACAACTATTAATTTCTGTGTCCATTTCCTATTTATTCATGTCATGATCTCCATAATAATCTTGACAGATTATTGTCACAGTCACCTATGCAGTGTGCCCTCAAAGGGTGTGTCATTGTACTAAATACAAAATAATGGTGACTTTTTCTCAAGGGGCTTTCAAACCAAAATTCAACAAAGGGACAACAATTGCAGGTCGGAGTAAAATATCCACCTGTTTCAGTTACATGAACTTAGGCTATCAGAGCACAGGACCTAGAAGTTCTGCTTAAGGGATCACATGTGTGTTTTCAATAGGGATCTGAAGGAACAGAACCACAATATCAAACAGCTACTCTTGAAGGTAATTCCAGGCAGGAGGAGCCAAAGATAAAAGGCCATTTTGAGAGAGCAGACGTCCTAAAGGGTTAATCACCACGCCTGGAGGCTTCTAGAATCAGTTTTTTACCTTTCGGTTGCACAAACACTGTTTTGCTGGATGGTCATTCAGGGACCTGAGAGGGGTGGGTTCTTGAGGGTCACAAAACTAACCTTGGTGGAGCAAGGTGACCCAAGGCTGCACTTTGCCCACTCCAGGGCAAAGAGCAGAAATTGGACTAATGTGATTATAGAAATTAGTCACTAGGCGTCACCTAGCACAGATTTTCTGACTGTTGTCCTGTTCCTGATGTGAATACAATCAAGTCCATGTCTAGCTCCTTTATGTTATTTTATGTCAATGTATTTATTTTTAAAAAATTTATAACTACATTTGGCTCTAAAAATAGTCCCAAGAGTGGCCTACAAAATAAAATTGAATAAAATCTTACATCATCAATTAAAAAATATTTTTAAAATAAATCAAAGTAATGTTGTATTGCTAAGATGTGCTGGATCATGGAGAAAGCCAGAGGATTCCAGAAAAACATCTACTTCTGCTTCACTGACCACACAAAAGCCTTTGGTTGTGTGGACCACAGCAAACTATGGCAAGTTCTTGAAGAAATGGGAGTGCCTGACCACCTTATCTACCTCCTGAGAAATCTATACATGGGACAGGAAGAAACAGAACTGGATACGGAACAACTGATTGGTTCAAAATTGGGAAAGGAGTACGACAAGGCTGTATATTGTCTCCCTGCTAATTTAACTTATATGCAGAATACAGCATGCAAAAGGCTGGACTGGAGGAATCCCAGGCAGGAATTAAGATTGCCGGAAGAAATATCAAAATCCTCCGATATGCAGATGATACCACTCTGATGGCAGAAAGTGAGGAGGAATTCAAGCTCTTAATGAGGGTGAAACATGAGAGCACAAAAACTGTCTGAAGCTCAACATCAAAAAAACTAAGATCATGGCCACTGGTCCCATCACCTCCTGGCAAATAGAAGGGGAAGATATTGAGGCAGTGACAGATTTTACTTTCTTGGGTTCCACGATCCCTGCAGATGGTGACAGCACCCATGAAATTAAAAGACACCTGCTTCTTGGGAGGAAAGTGATGACAAACCCAGATAGCATCTTAAAAAGCAGAGACATCACCTTGGCAACAAAGGTCCGCATAGTCAAAGCTATGGATTTTCTAGTTGTGATGTATGGAAGAGCTGGACCATAAAGAAGGCTGACCGCCGAAGAACTTATGCTTTTGAACTGTGGTGCTGGAGTAGATTCCTGAGAGTCCTCTAGACTGCAAGGAAATCAAACCTATCCATTCTGAAGGAAATCAACCTGAGTGCTCATTGGAAGGACAGATCCTGAAGCTGAGGCTCCAGGACGGCCTGGCGTGCTCTGGTCCATGGGGTCACGAAGAGTCGGACACAACTTAATGACTAAACAACAACAACAATGTTGTCACTACCTGCCTCAATGCCATCATGGATAAGATAATTTCACCTGCTTTAGGGCATAAATCTGTTATTGGTGTACTGTTACAGAGAAGACGGTACTTTACCTTCCCATCAACCTCTGGTGGTTGGCTAAATAAACAAATAAAAATCTTAACAACATAACAGCAGAGCCATGGGCTAGGGTGGGGTCTTTTCAGTCAATTTGCTTTCTTATTCAACTGCTGAATGAGAATTTTCAAGAACGGTATACGGTATTTACCTCCGGTTTTAGTATTTTTTTAAAATTAAAAAAAAACCTGATTTCATTGTTCAAGATGGGGTGGACTGAGAATACTATGATTTCAATAGATATGTTCAATGCTTTTAATATTGCACCTATGGTAAGTCCCATGGTATATTATCAAAAGCTTTCTTTGACTTTACAGACAAATATAGAGCTATTTTCCTGGAAGCTTATATGGACCTTAGTCTATAATATGCCACCCTAACTGATTTCACCATCCTCCGGCCTACATGTAGGTAATATTGCTCAGCTTGGCAGAAGCCATGCACATGTTAGCTCTTACCCATCACTATGCTGGAACTGAGCATGATTTAAACTGGTTCTTCCGATCTCTGACTACTGCAATCCTATTGCACATCAATGATTATAGAGTGCATCAGGCAACACGGCAGTTACTAGTAACTCACTAATCATTGGGAAGTACTTTAAAATAGCTGAAATGCAACAAGAACTCAGAGAAAATCAATTCTATTTTACCAACTCCACAGCATCAACAATTAACTTCAGCAGCAGCATCAAAATTTAAAGGGGTGGGGGTTAATTAGTAAATGCACTCACCTTCAGTAATACAATGGCTCAACTCAAACCACTGTATCTGTCAATCAGAGAGAAGCAGATATTTTCCATTGAACTGCCATGAAATACACTTTTGACACATTCAGAGTCATATTGAAGGTCAAGCTCAAATATTTTCTCTGAAAGACTCCAATCATTCCAGACAATGCACCCCCCAACTTTTCAGCACAACCACAAGGCAACAGAAGACAAAAATTGTCTTTAGGAATCAAGATTCAAATTCATCTGAACAGGGTGTTCAATTTCTAAACTTAATCAAAATGTCTGTCAAAACTCATAAACAGAATACAAAGGTGTTCATCTCCAACAGTTGCCAGGTCAAATGTGTTTTCAATTCATATTTTGCGGAAACATGTACACACATCTCATACCTTATGTCTGGAGATGGCATTTAATTTCGTTGTATGGAAGTACAATGACAATAAAGTAAATTCTATTCTATTCTAACAATATCTAGAAACTGTCTAGGTCAATTTTTGAAAAGGCCTGATTTAAGTTGCTTTTAACTATTGGCAAGGTAAGTAAAAATACAAACTCTCTCTTCCACATATAGCAGCAGAGGGGAAAGAAACTCAGCACTTGACCTCAATGAGGTTTGACAGACATGGCTAAAAACAAAATGATGGTAATGCTCACTGGAAAAAGAGAGAGAGAGAGAGAGAGACTGATTATTTGCACGCAACGCTGGTTGTTATGAAAGGAGGACAGAATTGTGTGATTTGAGAACACAAGATCTATCTTATACTGTATTCTCAGATCCATTTCCAGTTGTATGGAGTTTAGACAGAAGTCTGAGACACCATTTCAGCTCTAGGTAAATGGAACCAAGAAGCAGCATCTTTGAAAGGTAGAGTTGGACGCCACAACATCCAGTAAATCCAAAGAAAGAGGCTGTGAGTCTGTATACAGGACTGAGTGAAATTCAGTCTTTGAAAAGCTTTGGCATCTAGGACATTTTTCTGCTCCATTGTCTGATAGTCCCCAAAGCAACATTGCGATAATTACTTGGGGAAAACCTTAATCCAGAGATATGAATTAGGAAGGAAGAAAAGTTTCCATGATTCACTTACTCTTTCCCCTACTTTAAATATCTCAACAGACAGCCCTGTTGAACAGGAAATCCTTTGCCAGAGCATGACTAAGCCTCCAATTTCTCATTCTTAAACCTGGACTGTGGTGCTACACAACTACCAGACAACGACAGGTCTAAAAACTGCCACAGTGGCGACAAATATAACATGTAATCCATTCCTCAAAGGACCAAACACACTGGAAGTCCTTCATTCTGAGCAATTACAATAAGAAAGCAGTCCTCCTGAGGTAACGCTCTCCAGCCTCAAAATCCACCAACTGCATTACTTTACAATTACAGGAGCAACCTCTGATAGACTCAATTCTCATCTCCAGCCAGTAAATGATGGGAACTAATGGCTAAAATATCTGGAATCAAAGTCAGCAAGGTGGGGCTAAAGCAAGCTTGATGTCCCTGAGAAAACATTACTGTATGAACAAAGATCCTACATACACTTCGTGACTGAAACAAAAGAATTAAACCATGCAAAATTTTCTGTCCCTTCTTGTCTCCTTGGGCAGAGATACCCAAAAATAAGGCCTAAGACAGCTTTGCAAATTTGTCCAAAGAAGTTACTATTCAACACCCCCCCAATAAAACAAATGAGCATCTCCTTTTAATAGTCTTTCTTCCCACATAAACCAGTGTTAGGAGTCCAAAACAACAGGATGAACAGTATAAACTAGCTTCACTCCAGTCTTACAAGACAATTGATTACAGTATTTACATGCCTCCTGATTGAACTGTCGTGCTCTCAAGCATTCATCATTCAAGAGTCCTCAATGCTCTAAGACCAATACATGTAATTACTAGGATGAACTGTTTGCTGAATCTGAAAGCTGGTCTTTCTGACAGTAAAGAAAAGATGAAGGAAGCTAAGTGAACAAAAATAAAATTTGCTGGCTTGTTTATCATTTCAGCACTATTTGGTGAATTGTCTCATGTGTTCCTGGAGGCCACAGTAAAATGCCAATCTCATTACTGCCAACAAATGAAACAAATTTGTCTTGAAATGCCAAAGGTTATGGGAAAACAAGGAAAGCAGGATAAAAATCTGAAATGTAACAATTTATTACCGGTAGCTTCTCAAAATATTTCTCTGGCAACACTATACATCAGAAAAATTGAAGTAAAAAAGTGTTCTTTGAGAACCAAAAAGAGCAACCCAATACATCAATTTATTCAATGAAAAAATAAACTCTGTTTTCCACCACATATACTATTAGAAACATTATCTGAACTTTTAAGGATGTAAAAATGTAGGGATCAGAAAAAGCCTGCCCAACTTGAGAAAAAAATGTCATTTTATCATAGTACAGAAAAACATCAGCTTTATGGAGATAAAGTAGCTTAATTATGTCACTCCCACCAGAAAACATTTAAATTATGTATTCTGGAAGTCTTTTTAAAAAACCTGTCTGCCACTGTTTCACATGACCTTTAACTTCTTGTACCAAAGATATGGAAGAGTCTGTTAGTCAAAGAGGAGGAGGATGGCGATAGTGGAAACATTCCAAATCATCACAATGGATAGTAACAGCAATTTTGAAGGAGGTACAACTAAACTGTGAAGAGAAAAGAAGGAAACTAGGTTTCACCCTTAAAAGCTAATGAAGAAATTAGATTTCAACATATCCTCTGGATAAGGAAGTCTCAAGAGTAAAATTTCATAACTAAAATTAATTCAGCAATTATATTATATTTACATTCTATGCCGAACTTCTCTGACTGATGTCAAGAATCACTTTTTACAGTATCACAATAATGCTTATAACTTCCACATCACTTTTAGAAGTACTGTACAACACACTATGTGTACATTACCTCAGTAAATAATTTTCAAGAAGGTACTGCAAGTTACCACACATTCCTATAATTCATTTATTTATATAGCTTGGAAATGTTGTAGAGCATGTGATGAAACTCACTTCCAAGTAATTGTGCAGGCTGAAAAGTATTCCCAAAGCAAACAAGAAATAGGTTTAAAAGCCAATAATCTCTTCATTTATAAGGGATTAGGCCCTACATTTTATTAAAATGTCAATACCCCTTTGTTTAACATCTGGTAATCATGTATTTAAAAGTTTACATGCACAAAATTAATGCTTACATGTACAAATTTAAGAACAATCCATAATAAGGAAGCAATGACTTGTGTGTCCCACTCAATCATACTGATTTTTAAATTATGAGTTCTCCTTCACAAGTCTTTTATCAAAACACAGAGAATGCCACTTGTCTCACATTTTCATCTGCAGACACTAAGGTGCTACAACCCTAAAAATAAACTCAGACTCTTCTCAGAGTTTGCATTCATTAGTTCTTAATGAGGTAAAATAAACTAAGAAGTGATCTGATCTAGGTTCCACAGTGGAGTTTTAGGATCAGCATTCTTCAGAATCTCCTTCAACTGATGTGCTTCTTCCAAATTCCTGATCATCTTGCAATCTTTATTGAAAAGTACATCAAATTTAAACGGACTCTCCTATTTAAATCTTTAATTTTAAGTTCATCAGTTAGAAATCTAATTTTCTTTCTTCTTGTCAACATATTTCATGCTGACTCTCTCAGGATTTCAATTACCTTCTGATCTTGAAGCAACCATAAGCTTGATGCCCTGAACATAATTCCACAGAAGTAAACCTCATAGTTTCAACAGGGCATTCCAATGTTAGGTTTAAAACATCTGGATAATAACAAAAAGTCTATTCCCCTCCTCTCAACCTAATTTTGCTGTGTGTGTTTTCACCATTAAAATTTAGTGTACCTAAGGTGCTGAACACCCAAGACTTTAGCTTATTAGCTAAGTTTGCTGCTGAAACTTCTGAAAGGCTCTAACAAAAACATCACCCAATGTATACCTCTAATAATTTGCCTCCATTTACTGGTACATGCAAGAAAATGTTATTTGTATTTCCCAAATAGGAACAGAATAACCAAACAGTACAACAAAAGATGTACTGGTTAACAAAAAATGGTTGAGAGCAGAATCACACAAGACCATAAGAAAATGAGACATGGTCACAATGAATTAACACAGAAGATGGTCTGGATGAAATACAATGTTCTTCAGGTTCTCAGCCTTGTGGAAATGGTATGCAGCGTATAATCTTAGGGGACAAAGACAACACAAAACTCAAGCCAGGCTACCCCTCAGAATTGACAACCACGAGTAGTAAATACTTTATCCCCTCCATCTCTGGTCCTAAGACATTCCTAGAAGATTAGACTAAACAATACTGCTTAACATTTACAAAAAAGAATGCAGTGGAGGGCTTATGTTGCCTAAAATTAGTAAATTAATCCATAGAGTTGAAACATCTCGATCTTGTTTAGTCTAGGGATTCCTCCCCTGCCCCAATTTTGAAAAGACAGACAAATTGAAATAGAAAATAGACAAATCTGCTTAAAGTAATGAAAGAAGTTGTATGTGGCTCAAAAATTCCAGTCATAGTAAGCCCTCCATGAAGGGCATAACTTTCCTTAACTGGGAGAAATGAGGATGAATCATTCTGTGAGAACAGCATGAATAACACATTCTTGACTACTGCACGGTAGATGTGTTGTGTAACCAGACACAAAACACTTGGGGTGGCAAGCATACATTGTGTTTAAGACTCACACCACCTGTCACTAGGATTCTCTTATATAGTATCAGGGTCTGAGGCTGGAAAACATTTGAAGAATTTAACAGCTCAGCATTTCAATTTTGGCTTAGAACTGAAAAAAATCACTTTTTTCGACACAAGCTTTTAAAGAGGCAGGCAAGCAATAAACATAAACAGAGAGGGAGGGAGGGAGGGAGGGAGGGAGAGGGAGAGGGGCAACCAGACAGGGAAACTTCAGGACATAAGATAAATGGAAATAGGTTTTTAACAACAACCACAAAAATCACTTTGAGACTGTCAAGGGACTCTACATTCACTGAGGCAAAACCTGATACCAAGACAGTTCAAGTTGATTCTTGAAATTTGCAATTTCCATCTTGGAACTTCAGTTTAACTACAGATCCTGTGGATTGAATATCAAGCCAGATAATACCTGGACTTTTCTGTTTTTCCTGCTAGACCAAGCTCTACAATGCCCAGCTTAATGAAGAATTGTGGAGGACCTGAAAATTTGCCTAATGTTATTTTAGTGGTCCAATAAAGGTGGTCCCATCCCAACTCTGATTTTAGATTGTACTAATAAGTGAGATGATAATATGTGGGCCAGTTTTTTTAAAAAAGGTAATATCAGGTAATTACTTTGGAGTCCTGAGATCCCACTCTCAGCACTAAGGCTGAATACCCTACACAGCTTGCCTTCTCACTGCAAATTACAGTGGTGCCTCGCTTAACGAGCGCACCGTTTAACGAAGAATCCGTATAGCGATCCCTTTTTGGAGATCGCTATACGGATCAGCCCCAATCGCCGCACTCGCTTTGCGACGATTGGGGCCTCCGGCGGCCATTTTGGAGCCGCCGATCAGCTGATCGGCGGCTCCAAAATGGCCGCCGGAGCGAAAACATCGCTGGAGGGGTAAGTTTCCACGCTTATTGGAACGCATTAAACTAAGTTTAATGCGTTCCAATAGGCTTTGCTTACCCGCACAGCGATGTTTTCGTATAGCGAAGGTTAATCCGGAACGGATTAACCTCGCTATACGGGGCACCACTGTATAAGAGCCAAATTTGGTTTTTTGAAATGTCATTGTTACACATACATCCTAATTTTACATGAGCCTCTCAGTTTATAATTTATAACAATAATACTTTCCCATGACCTTAACCCAATACATATCCACCCTACAATTTGACATCTCCCACAAACAACTGTGCACTCTTTTTATCAGGTATGTTGGCAAGTATTTGGGTCTAAGTCTTTGGTACCAAGTCCTGAGTCCCAAGCCCCAAACCCCAGCTTCTACCGTGTTTCCCTGAAAATAAGACAGGGTCTTATATTAATTTTTGCTCCAAAAACACATTAGGGCTTATTTTCAGGGGATGTTTTATTTTACAGTCATGTCATTCTTCCGGTTGCTGCACAAAGGTGGAGGGCGGGGTTTCACTTAACTGGGGCTTATTTTGGGGGTAGGGCTTATATTACAAGCATCCTGAAAAATCATACTATTTTCAGGTTAGGTCTTATTTTCAGGGAAACAGGCTATTAAAAACAAGAGACCAAGCCATTGGATAAAAAAACTGAGTCAAGTCAAAGTCAAGTCACCAGTACGACTTAAGTCCAACTTGACTGTGAGTCACACATTCCTGCTTTTTATCTCTTTGCTGCTGCTTCTTGAAATGTCTGCATGCATTGCGTACACTTATACTCCGGCATCACTCCAGGCCATTCAAAATAGTTTATGTGGCTCTTCTCCCCATTTTTACTCACAACATCTCTCTGAGGCAGGTCACATCAAGAGGCAGTGCCTGTCTAGAGTCACTCATGGCGTTTTATGAATGACCACAGAAGTGAACCTGAATCTCCTAAGCACTAACCACTTCATCATAATGGTCATCTGGAATTTCTTCCAAAAAATAGCAACATGACACTAGCTATCCCTCATCTTTCACATTCCTCCACTAAGCATTTTCCAGAATCTATACTTTTAATGTTCATCTCTTACTGAAACAAAACCTAAATATGTGAAAACCAAAATAAGCATATTTTTTTCCTAAAGTACCCTCCTCTCAACAATTCTTCCTTAACTTGTAGGATATTAGATTGCACACTTCTCAGGCCAAAAGTTACAACTTCTATATCACTATGTGAGGAAACTACATAGTCTAAATAATAATAATACAGTAGCAGCAGTAGTGAATTAGCTTAAGAACTTATCTCTTTTTTTAGCCACAACTGAACAGGACACAGTATATTTAATACATAATAAAAATATAACAAAGTTATTAAAGAGGCAATAAAGTCCAATTCCTATAAAGTCCCGTGATCTAATATGCAGTCTCTACCTTCTGATCTATGTTTGTTCTTACATATGTCTAACCTGGAACAAACCATTTATGCAAAATTTAAAAGACAGAAAATACTGTGAACCTGGCTGAATGTTTACGGTGTTCATCACAGAGATCCTAACTACAGTGAAACTTGTCCAAGAAAACTGCCCATAAAAATATTCATTTATTTTAAAAAATACAAATCATTATTATTATTATTATTATTATTATTATTATTATTATTATTATTATTATTATTATTATTAGAAAAGGAAAAGGAAAAGGAAAAGGAAACAGACTTGACAAAGAACAAGAAAAAACTGTCCAATTGTATTTTTCTTATCTTGTCAACGTTTAACCACCTAAACAATTCTGTCCAAAGTTGCTAGAATTGTCAGTTCTTGATACTGCAGAACAAAGACAGAAAATGGACCTTATGGATATGGCATAGCTGCCAGTGAAAGCAGCTCCCTCAAATCTCTCTAGCTTTCATGGTAATGTCTAGTAATCCACAACACAATGCCAGCACATTGTGGGCTTGGGTGTTTAAACAAACAGCAAGTAATGAAGTGGCAAGTGATTTTCCCTCTCCAAAACAATACTGTCATTCTGGTCTGCTAAACATTATAGGGAAGAATAGAGAACAAAAGGCTATAACTTTTGGTAACAGCTGTGCAATCTCTGTTAATAGCTAATTTTAACCTCAATATGTTTGAAGACCATTGTAAAATGTTAGAAAGCATCTCTATTTTGAAGATGGTGTTTTTCTTTATTAATTTTAGACACAGAGGAATAATATAGAAAAATGGCTCTAATACTGTCTACTGAGAAAAGGATGTTAAGATGATCAGCTTTCAGATATTTTACCAAAGCCTCATTAAATGTGGCTGAGGTATCAAAAGGAAGTACAAAATGAACACTGGCAACAAGGAAAAGTACTATTCATTCATTGCTACCATAAAAGAAAAGACTATTCATTTAGCCATTAGTTTAAACAAGGTGTTTCCCCTCAAAGAAGAACAGCCTATTTTTCAAAAAAAACCTACATAGATATTTCCCTTCAACACAAGCAGAATAAGAGGGTAAAGAGGAACAGGAAAATGTACGTAGGCCCTGCCTTCGGCTGCTGTTGACATCCTCTTGTGTTCTCCGCTTCTGCCCTATCCATCCTGAAGGCACAGCATTATTGAGGAACTTGATTCTTGATGGACCATCAACAGAAAAAAAATGTTGATAGTCCTCCCTCAGGAAATCTCCATCAACGTCCAGCATATAGAAAAAAATATTAATAATTTCCACTTTTAGGGGAAAGTAAAATGGATGCCATTGCAGGTCCACTTTGTACCCAAAGAAAATAGCACACTCCAGAAGGTTTCCCAATGAATTATTGTCATCATCACCAAGTGCTGTCGACTCGATTCTGACTTATGGCAACCCTTTTTCAGGGTTTTCCAGGTAAAGAATACTCAGAAGTGGTTTAACATTCCCTTCTTCTGGGGTATCCTGAAACTATGCAGCTTGTCTGGGGCCAAAGACTCCTTATACAGTGGTGCCTCAACTTACGAACATCCCAACATATGACCATTTCGAGTTACAACCAGCTCTGGCTGCAAAATTTTGCTTCGACTTGCAGCCGGAGCGTCCAGTTACGAACAGATAAAGGCAGGGGAAAAAGGTGGGAAATTCAAATTGCTAACTGTTGGTGGCGAATAGGCTGATTCTTTGTAGCTCTTTTGCCCCAGCAGTTAGAGAGTGTGTGATCGGAGAAGGCTGCCTGGTAAGGTAAGGTGCTGCTTTCTGCTTTTTAAAAAGTGTTCGGGGTGTTTTTTCAGTGTGGTCTGGGGCTGGGGGGTTATGTTTCTGTGCTGTGATGGATCTTGGAGGGTGTGGTTGCTTTTTGGAGTGTTTTTCCCATTTCCAATGGGTCTTTGGGGGGTTGGTTGCTTTTTGGGTTTTCCCCCATTTCCAATGGGTCTTGGGGGGTTGTTTGTTTTTTGGTGTTTCCCCCCAATTTCTGATGGGTCTTGGGGGGTTTGGTTGCTTTTTGGGGGGACTTTTTGGGGTATTATTCCTAGAGTATACCTTTGCTTTTTTATATATAGTGGTACGCACGGCTAGGAATAACATACAAATCTACCAGAGACAAATTCCACTTAAAATATCCATCTGAGGGCTGAATTTACCTAGAGTTCGTGGCAAAGACATCTGGCAAATTTCTTTACCTCCCTGCTTTCCACCCAAAGTCTAAAAATTTTTTACAGCCCCATTACTTGATGTTCATCCACAGAAAACTCAAAAACCTGTGCGTTTTTGTGGAATTTTAATTCATATTAGAATTAACTGCATTATCTGCACTCTGGATTTTTCACCTTAAATCTAATAATAGAAAAGTTATCCATTTTTATCATAGTTTTCCTCATGTCTTCCAAATTTAAACAGACAAAAGACCCTCAAAGCATAAGAGACGTAGATTCTGGTCAATAACACTCTTCTCAGATTTAACAACAAAAATTGTATCCTGTTAGGCTCTTTCATGTGAAAGGATCCTCAGTGGCTAAAGTCTTAGGCACAGGTCGCAGGCTTAGCCCAACTCCAATAGTGGTTTAAACTCAGTGTATACACTTAACCTTTTTTCTGTCAGCTAAGCATCATTGACTACCTCCATAGCAACAGGATAAGACAGAACTGCTAACAGTAAAATCCTTCCCTCCAACCCTGACTACAGATGGCTCATTCTACTCTTCCTACATACTCATTTACAATGGACTGGGAACTCTGCTCGTCTTTTCAATGCCCATCATTAGAGTTGGGAACGAATGATCAAAATGGCAGTTTGTCTTGGTTCATGGTTCATCGAAGGCCATGAACCACAAACCAGGAATTTCTGATATTTTCCCCAACGAATGACAAATCCATTCATCGGCACTATAAAATGCCCCCCAGGCACCTACAGGTACCCACTGCCCCCATTAGCTCTCTGCCTTTTGCTGCTGCTGCTGCCGCCTCCGCCACCACCACTGCTGCCATCTTGAGAGGCAGCCTGGCTGGCTCCTGCACGCCTGCTGCCTCTGCACATGTAACCACCTATAATAGCTGAGAGGCAGGTGCATGTACAGAGGCAACTGGGGCCAGAAGCTGGTGCTGGCTGCCACTTAAAAAAAAAAAGGCTGGGTGCTTCAGCTGAGGCAGTGGGGCTTTTTTTTTTCTAAAAAGAGGCAGCCACCAGTCTGTTTAAAACAGCCAGCTTCCAGCTGAGAGCTGGGCACATGCACAGAGACAGCCTGGCATGTGGGAGCCACTGGGTTGCCTCTCAAGATGGAAGCAGAGGAGGTGGCAGCAATAAAAGGATGGGAGGCAATGGTGCAGTGGGAGGAGCAGAGGGGGGCAGGAGGAACAAACCAGGAAGTTCAGGGAAAATGCTAAAAAGTTCATGATTTGGGTCAGTTCAGGTTCCTCTGGTTTGGAAGCAACCCAACCCCATGAACCTGCAATATTCCACGAATTTCATGTTTTATCTTTCGGTTTGTGCCCACCTCTATTTATCATCTCTTACTGAACCACCCCAAAAACAAATTGCACCATAACCAGAACAGCTTCAGATAACATAATATTGCATTTAAAATAATATCCTCACTGAACACAACTGGCCACTTACTATGCATCAATAACCTACCTATTAACATCTGTGGCCCTAAAAATCAGAAATGATGCCATATAAAGGTGGCATTCTTAAAACAAGAATTCTAACCATACATTTTTCAACAAGTAGCTTTCTATAATCTGTAAAGGAACCATTAAGGTTTTTTTTCCAGTTTAGCTTTTCTTATAAAGAATGAAAATACAATCCTGAATGAAAATGAAGCACTCCACTGAATAACTGTTCCCTTACAAAATTTTCAAAATAAAAATAACGCTTGTAGCGAAAACACAGGGTGCTTTATTTGTACACACAGAACTCGTTCTGTTTGTTTGTTTGTTTTCTCAACAGCCAAATTTATGCACCACCCTGCTTGAATGGTGGCATTCAAAGTACAAATATCTACAGTGGCGTCCACCACAGTCCAACTCCTCAGCAATAGGGCAGAAGGAGAGGAAACAAAAAGGCTGCTTTTATTCTCTAAAGGGATATTATAGGCCCCTCAGAATTCACTTCAATCCGAATAATAAAGCAAAACAGCTACAAAATGACATACAATTCATAGCAATTCCAGAGCTGCTTCATTCTCAAAGCAGTTTTCAAGGAAAGCCTCCTCTCTGAATGATTGCGTAGAGGAGAGACACACAGTGTGTTACTCAATAAAGGACAACACAGCCATTATTTTAAATTTGGCTGAAGAACTTTGGGGCAGGAGGGATGTAGATATAACATCAGCTCCTTTTCAATCACAGTTTAAGAGATAGTTAGCTATCTCCAAGATAATAAATATCCTTGTACTTCCTCCCTCAAAGAGAACTAAGCTAAGAGACAAGGAATGCTGGGACTCCAACAGCATCTGGAGGGCTGCACTTCGCCCATCCCTGCACTAATCTATAGTTTAGCATGACGTGAATGAGCTGCAACTTGCCTCTGACTCATATGTTCATGTTTCCCTTTGGAGTGACTGCCAGTAAGACTTCTGGGGGGTTTATTGCCCATTTGCTTTCTCCATGCAGTCCAAACTGACAAAGTGTGATTAATGCTAACCACAGTTAAAACAAGAAAGCTTGAATACGGTTTATTTGAAACAATACAACTTAATAACAACAATCATGCTAAACCAGGATTTGGTACAAAGCTAGGGCCCCCTTTTTCAGGCCAAGACTTCTATTCCAATATAGGAAAGGCCTCAAGGAAGCAGGACCAAAGGCAAAATGGAAGGGACTAACAATTGGCAATATTAGTACAAACATAGGTGAAAAACCTGTTACTCAATAAATAAGTTCTTTCACATTTACATCACAATCCCAGACATGTCTACAACCAACCTATTTGTTTGTTTGTTTGTTTGTTTGTTTGTTTGTTTGATCTTTACCCCGCCCCTCTAGACCATGTCTACTCGGGGCGGCTAAGTTCCAGTCAAGCCTCCCACCTCTTGTGAAGTACCACTCAAGTTGTGCATAGGATGCAGATAAAAATCAATGTTTTTTTAAAAAAAAGAAAATCAATTTCAATTACAATTTAAATTTTAAAAATTGATTTTAATTTAAATTGTCAAAAAATCAAGTTTTTAAATTTAAATTCTGATTTAAATCAAATCCACTCTAGTAGGATAAAATATATAACAATAAAACTACCAATCAACAGGGCAAACTCAGCAATGTAATCCCTGTTCCTCCCTACCCTCCCAAATCATTCAACCTTACTAACCTGTAGTTGTCAAATCAGCAGACACAGAGTCATTGGGCACCTAAGCTCATAAGTAACAAGGTGCACTGTGAAACTCTAAGGGACCTCCAGAGATTATAAGGAGCCACCAACAAGTTTTGATGATCAACAAAAATGATTAAAGCCCGGCAGAAGCACCCAAGAAGGTCAGAATAGAACAGATGTAAGTCAGCAAGCTGGAAAAGGCTGGAATATTTTGTATGAGCAGAAATCACATTTCAGCACTGCCAAAGTTTTTATTTTTTAAAGGCAGAAAACAGCAAGGGGTATGCTGTTCTCCACCTGTGAGAGTTTTACAGACAGATCCAGACATGGGAAGAATCCACCTGGCTCATGGGCAGGAGATCTGGAACAGTGGTTCCCAAACCTGGGAGCCCAGACATTCTTGGCCTACAACTTTGAGAAGCCCTAGTGAGCAAAGCCAGTCATCAGGCCTTCTGGGAACTGCATTCCAAGAATATCTGGAGCCCACCCCTTTGGGAACCATTTGTTTAAAGTGTTGTCCAAGCATGGTCAATGCCACAGCTAATCCATCCTGGAAGGCAGAAACAGTTCGGGTTTGCTTTAACAGAAAGGTGATTTTACCATCTGCTAGTTAGGATGAAATGTTATTTCTGTCTTTGGAGAAGACAATTTTTACCTTCGTAATTATTTCTTTTCTCTCCTATGGAGACACTATTAGGTCAGCCCATCAAAACCTGCCTATCTTAATTCCAAAGGCCTGGTGACTAGAAGAGACCACCAGCCCACCTCTGTCCATCTAGCTGAAGCTTTACAGCTTCATTCCAACTCCAAGTTCCTCCCCATCTTAATTTAACCAATAGATGCCTAACAGTTACAGTGCCCACATGAGCCTCACTTGGACACACCCAGAAAGTCACACATTTTGTTCACAGCAACAGAATTTCTGAAATAAAAGACAAAAGCACAACAAATTGAGCATCATCCAGGTTTTTTTTTCAGACTACATCTTGAAAGAAACATTTAATTCACATTATATACTCCTTGTCATTTTGAAACATTAATTCGAACATTTCAGAACTCTATGTTCTAATTTAAATATTTCTGAATCTGTATCTATCCAATAAGTACTTAAGGTGATATAATGTAAAACTCTTCCAAACCAACGCTATGCAAGACTAAAGCTTGGATTTTTTAAAGCAACTTCTTGCTAGACTTGCTTGCATTGAACCAAGTTGTTAATATATCACTCAATATTGAAAGGGCAACATATTCATGACACATACCTAACCCATCAACTCTGGTTTCTTGGTGAACTTTTTTTTTAAAAAAATGCCAGGTTTATTTAAACAAAGTGGTTAGGAATCTAACCAAATGACTCCCTAAAAGCAATGTTTTGGGAGGAACAATAAGTACTAATTGTAACACTAGAAAAGTAACAGCAACACCAGTTATTTCATTACTCCTCAAAAGTCATACCGTTATACTGATCTCACACTCCCAAAGTAATGTTGCAATGCATTACTTTCTACTTCTTGACATAATTGATCAAATGTGTAACAATTTCTAACAGAAAGGCTGTTAATACCAATGAACAGTATTAACAAGTTGCTTCAAAGCAAGCAAACCTAGCAACAAGTTACTTTTAAAAAACAATATTCCAAGGTGCTGCCTATCATTAGCGTGGAATGGTTTTACAGCCTGAATCCTTAAAAATTTGAAGAAACAATACAACCATCTTAAGTCCAATGACAACTTCCAAAAAGAAATGCAGAGGGCTCCTGCCTTGTGTTCCAATCAGTCAACCACCACCTCTCCTCTTCCAGAACAACATATTGTATTCCTCTCAACCCAATTTTGTCCCCTCCCCCCAGGAGTATTCTGCTGCCATTGAACATGCTCAGTTCTCTGGACTGGATTACTCTCCCTGACAAAGATTTTGAGATGCTACTTTAGAAAACTTTAGGAGTGCCCTTTTCTCTTCCTGAAAGGATACCTGCCCTGTTGGTTCAGTGGTGCTGTTTTGAATAATGACATAAATACCACACTCAGAGAACTGCATTTGCCATATATGTGGCAGTGAGAGCAACAATAATATGACTAGGATGACAAAAAGTTGCAGTCTGTGAATTGATACTTAAGCATATTTCACTCCAGATTACTTTTTCACACAATGCTTCAACAATGTACTGATGGAAGCACATGGTTCTCCTACAGTTCCAAAAATTTAGAGCATCTTTGGATTTTTTTTTTTACCGTACACTAAAAACTCTAATCTCCCACCGACCTTCCTGAATTGTCTTAAATTACTTGTTACATCCTTAAAACGACCACATACAATAAATTAGGCCGAGAAAGACAGCCCAAAGTCACCCAGCTGAGTCTCATGGCTCAGTAGTGCCTTAAACTGGTTCCAACCCAATGATCTTATCATTTTACCACACTTTTAGTAGTATCACTATCTGTATAAAAGCTGGTTTATTTTAATGCTTAGGTTATTGTTCTTACAGCTTACATATTTTGTTGCAAGCTATTCTGGAGGTACAAATATGACAATAAAGACAAATGTATAAGTCACTTTGTACTTACACAGGTATAATTATCCATGACACCTCAGAAAGAGCAATTCTGTCAAATGAGAATTGTATGTGGGTTTTCCTAATTTTATCTGGAGCTGGAAAGGGCCTATAAGGCCATCAAGTCAAACTCCCTGCTCAATGCAGAAATCCAAGTCAAATATATGTGACAGATGACCTTCTCTTGAATGCCTCCAGCACTAGAGCACTCACCATTTCCCAAGGTAACTGCTTCTACTGCCGTACTGCTCTAATAGTAAGGATGTTTTTCCTGATACAGTGGTACCCCGCATAGCGACGTTAATCCGTTCCGGATTAATCGTCACTATGCAAAAACATTGCTAAATGGATCGAAAAACCCCATAGGAATGCATTAAACTTAGTTTAATGCGTTCCTATGGGGCCCAAACTCACCGTTCAGCGAAGTTCCTCCATAGCGCCGCCATTTTCGTGCCCTCAGTAAGTGAGGGCAGGGCGCGAAAACACTTGCAGTGGTCATTTTGGGCACTCAGTGGCCATTTTGGAACCACCGATCAGCTGTTGTAAAAACATTGCAATGCAAAGATCGGTAAGTGAAACCCTTACCGATCATCGCAATGCGAGTTTCTGCCTATCTAAACGTCGTAATGCAATCGCTTTTGCAATCGCAAAAGCGACATCGCTATGCAGATTTGTCGTTAAACGGTGCGCTCGTTAAGCGAGGCACCACTGTATTTAACCAAAATCTGGCCTCATACAAGTTGAGCCCATTATTACGTTTCCTGAACATAACACATGTCTTCTCTCCTATAAAGCAAATAAATGCTGATTTGAAGTTTAGAGTACAGTGGTGCCTCGACTTACAAATGTCCCGAGATACGACCATTTCGAGTTACGACCAGCTCTGGCTGCAAAATCTTGCTTTGACTTGCGACTGGGGCTTTGAGTTACAACCAGAAAAAAGACAGGGAAAAAGGTGGGGAAATCAAATTGCTAACCATTGGTGGCAAAGAGGCTGCTTCTTTGTAGCTCTTTCACCCCAGCGGTTAGAGAGTGTGTGATCGAAGGAGGCTTTGGACTGCCTGGTAAGGTGCTGTTTTCTACTTTTTAAAAACTGTTCTGGGTGGGTTTTGCAGCATGGTTTTGGGCTGGGTGGTGGGATTATGTTTCTATGCTATGATGGGTCTTGCGGGGTTTGTTTTTTGGGTTTTTTCCCATTTCCGATGGGTCTTGCAAGGTTTGTTTGGTTTTTTGTTTTGTTTTGTTTGGGTTTTTTTGCATTTCCGATGGGTCTTGCATTCCCTGTTTGCTTTTTGGTTTTCTTTTTTTGCATTTCCAATGGGTCTTGCAGGTTTTGTTTGCTTCTTGATTATTTTCTTTGCATTTCCGATGGGCCTTGCAGTGTTTGTTTGCTTTTTGGGTTTTTATTCCCCTTCGGCTGGAACGGATCAATCGTGTTTCTGATGGGTCTTGCAGTGGTTTGTGGGTTTGTGGTTTTGGTGGTTTTTTTCTTCATCCGGAATAGATTAATTGCATTTCAATGCATTCTTATGGGAAATTGTGCTGTGACCTACGACCATTTCGAGTTACGACTGGAGTTCCAGAACCAATTAAGTTCGTAAATCGAGGCATCACTGTACAAGTGCTTCTATGGAACAATAACAACAACACAGTAATTTGTAGGACAGTAAAGCTAGAATAGATTATGGATCTACCTAAGGCAGCACTTTATACTGAAGTTGGATCCTCAGCACCCCACATTCACACAAAGATTAGACCACATCACGTTTGTTGCGGTGAGAACTGAACAGTGAAGCACTGTCGAGAAGTAAGTTTAGTGAAACAGATGGCCCAAGCAAGCTTGCTAAACAAATATTCCAGGCAGTGTGAAATTATCCGTTCAGATATTCTTGTAACATGACTTTAGTGATTTGGGAACCAGAGCACCATGTAATCTCCCAAAGCAACAAATCCAGAAATCTCAGAAATACCAATGTTGCTTATGGTCATAATTTCCAAATTTGGAAAAACCAAATGGACCACAATGTAAAATAGAAAATTCAAATGTGCAGAACAGATTACATTTGAACACATGAGACAGCAATTTAGAACTTGCAGAAGAAATACATGCATTGTTTTTTTTTTTTTAATAAGGGTTGTCCAGCAACGCCCTTATTTGTCCAACTCCATATTAAAACAAGAGACATTTCATTACAAAGCAGCTCCCCATCATGTTGGATCTAACACCTGGCTCTTTCCCACACTGGTGTCATCTCTACCTTGTAGGCGGAAAATGCAGTAGAAGCTTCCATTGCAAAACCCAGAGAACTTCTAAGACTTCCCAAGAGACATTTAACTCTCAAGTCACAGAAGATTGTCATCTGACTCATAAAATAACCACCCACTTGTTTGCCCGCAGCAAATAGGAATAACTATCAGAAAGCCACACATGGGAACCTTTGTAAACAGGAAAACACTCCCTGTCCATTGCAGGTCTGGTGTACCCAAAATATTTTAAATAAATATTAATATATTTTAATAAATAAATAAATAAATAAATGCATACATGCATACACACACACGCACGCACGCACGCGCGCACACGCACGCACGCACGCACGCACGCACACACACACACACACACACACACACACACACACACACACACACACATACATACATACATACATACATACATACATACATACATAAAATGACCAAAAATAGGCACAGGAGGAAAGGAGCTAGTCAAGCTCTGCCTAATTATTTGGAGGGCTGATGATCACGATAATGTACATTTAAAAGGTTACATACAAATACCCTGGAATTTTATGTGTTAAACTTGTTCCTTTAAAAAGAGAATTAAGGACTCACACTTGAAAGAACAACATATATAACTAAGTATCTGCACAAAACAAACAAACAATAATAAAGCTGAAGAATATGAAGGTTCCCCACTGACTTCTGCTTTGCACGCATATTTCACCTGCATACACATGTGGGCACACACACCACCTAAACTCCTAAAAATAACCAGAACACCTAAATGCTTAGACAACACACCTAGCACACTTAATATCCTACCCTACGCTGCCACTGCCCTGTATGCAAGACAAGTCCTGCAGTTTAATGGCTAGCCAGCCATTCAAAAGATGGCTTTGCCCAACATGTTGTGCGCCAAACATATACTGCAACGCAAAACCCAGCAAGCATTCAAAGATGTTTCTGCACCGAAGCAACACTGGAGAATCAGTAGGAAAATAACGTTACTGTTGTTTTAAAGAGCCTTTACCTCTGCCATTTAAACTATCCAGGAAGTACAGACTGGTATTCATTTGGCTCCTCTCAACAATCAAACAGCCTCAGGAAGTATACTGACTTCTCCTTCTCAGATTCACAAAGAACTAGTGACAAAAAAATTACTACTCTGTTTGCCAACATATTAACCATGAGGTAACACACCAGCAGCCTGGAGGAAAAAGAAAGTACCTGGAGTTGCCTGGAGCCATTTTTAAATTCAAGGTTAAATAAAACAAGCTAGATTCAGTGATCAAGAGATGCATTTTGGGTCCAAACAAAGAAATAATTATGACCAACTAAGCCAGATTAGAACTGGGGCGGGATACGTGGGGAGTTAAAAAGAAAAGGAAGGCATAAAGTAAAATGAAGACATTTCATGTAATTTCACTTGTTACAGTGAAAATAATTTAGAATAGAACTGATATGTTTTAGACTTAGATGGCCAAAGAGAACCATCTCTTCCCTTTAGCAGCAGATGAAAATTACGATGTGCACCATGAAGCTTTCAATCTGGATCCTTCAGCTTAGATTCATAATATCCAACAGCCACCAAGGAATGCAGTGATACCACAACTGTTCCCTGTTACAGCTCCTTTTTTTATTTTTAACCATCAGATATCTCCACCTCATTATCCAAACAGCTCATAGCAAAAGAAAAAAAATCAATTTCTAATCTAAAATTCAGAACAAAACCTTCATGGGAGTATTTTATATATTTAAAATGCACACATTTTTTCTTATCACAGAAAGTTAATGATGATGTAATTTCCTTTGGAAGGAACAAAATGAACTTGAAAATAAAAAAAACTGCTTAAGCTGGCACTGTATTTTTTCCACAGAAATCGCAGTCTTGGATTCTCCTAAGAATTTCCCCACATGCCATTGGGGGGGGAGGGTGTCCCCCAATTTGGGGATGAGTGAAGTAATGGAATAGGAAAACAGAGAGGGGAAGAAAAGGAAGTCAGGCAATGGGGGAAGGGAGAGGGAGAACAAAACAGTGTGTAAAATATGCTTACACTGAGGTAAAATAAGCATTTTATATAAATAACTATTTCAGCATTTTCTGAAACTCAGTTCAAGAAATTACCAAACACAGTTTATCTAAAATTATGTATCTGAGCTTCAAATTACTGATTTCTTTAAAAATCCTACTCCCAGGTTTATTTACATTCTGCATGGCACAATTTTAAACATAACTATATATTAGAAGAACTGGAAGGCCAAATTCTCTAGTAGGTTAAAAGTATTGTACTATTCAAACTATTACAGTTATAGGATGATTTCAAAAGGCTTTCTTTCTTAAAAAAAAAATCCTTACATCCTGTAACTGAAATGTCAGCTCATTCCCAACAGTCTACATTTTTGTTCCTGCTTCTTATTTGCCACAAATGAAGGAAGACCTTTAAAGTACTGTACTTAAAAGGGAGGCACTGTCAAAAGCCCTGGCAAGGAAAGAGTTAACTAAGAGACACAATGGCTCATTAAAGCAGGCTTATTTAAAATACAGCCAGAGATCTCTTATCTGTGCAGTGCTTACTCAACCAATTCATTAAATCTAGTGGCCAACCACCAGAACATTGCTGTTGGCAACTCTGGCACAAGAACAGAAGGAGCCCTGAAACTGACTAAAAGGCAAGAGAGAACCATCCTAATCAAAAATAACCCAAACAACACTTTGAGAAACATCCTGGCATACCCACAAGAACTGCAAAAGCCCTTCCTCCACCTCTTTGCTTTTCTTTGCTTTTCTTCTCCTTTGGCAGCAGTGCCTCCCACGAGTGCTAGCTCCTCTGATACAGAGAACAGACAAAAGGGGTTGGTTTTCACCAAGGCTGTTTTTTGTGGTTTACTGATATGATATCGACACCACATTCCATAATGCAGGCTTCGACTCAGCTGCGCCCCTCCCCCCCCGCAAAAAAAGACAAACCTCAGTACAGTCTGCAAACTCACACCCCACCGGCACAACTTTGCTTTCTTGAGGCAGAACAGTCTTCAGGTAACTGGAGGTATGAATCAAAAAGCCACTGGCTCTGCATGAACACACTGCCACGCTTTACACTTCTCTTCAGTTTCAGACATCTCATTTGCAATATAGGAGATGACGCCTTACCGGCTTTGCTACACAGACTGCCGGGATAGAAACTGCATTCAAACCATCGAATCCTAGCTTACTAGATTAGGCCAGTGGTTCCCACCTTTGGGTGAGCCAGGTGTTCTTGGACTGCAATTCCTAGAAACCATGGGCAGCACAGCTGGTGGTAAAGGCTTCTGGGACTTGCAGTCCAAGAACACCTGGGTTGCCCAAAGTCCCCAAGGTTGGGAGCCACTGGATTAGGCAATTAATAAGGTTGTGTACATGCACACAGCCACTTTGCTCCACCAGGTTTCAAACCCTGGCTTGTGTGAAAGCCATTAACTACAGTTTCCTATTTCAACAAAGTAAGCAGCTATGCATGCTTAAGTGTGGTTTCTTGATTTGCTTGTTTGCTCACATTCATTCATTCATTCATTCATTCATTCATTCATTCATTTAACTTATATGCCGCCCACTCTACCCAAAGGTCTCTGGGTGGTTTACAACAATTAAAATGCAATAAAAAAGATAAAACAATTAAAATACAATTAAAATATATTTGAAAGGAGGAGCAAAGAGGCAGGGCATATGCTGATTTAATGTCAGGATTTCATCATCAAAGTCTTAATGTTTCAAATGTGCCTTATAATTATTGCTGAATCATTCTTATTGATTTTATCCTAAACCTATTGTCTCGCAGTGTATAGGTAACAACAGCCTAACCCTCTGAATTGGTAATAAATAGTAACAGAAACATTAGCAGAGATTCCCATTAGCCATCCAAAGTAGCACCTGCCTTTTTATCACTGAAAATTAAATCTGATACCTATGACACAGCTTGTGTTTATTTATTTATTTATTTTTATTTATTATTCGATTTCTACCCCGCCCCTCTAGACAGAGTCTACTCAGGGCAGCTTACAAGCAGTTATAAATCATCATTTAAAATAGTCATCATAGCTATCACATAATTAGCATAGCACTTTATACAGAAGTAAAATATCTTCAGCAGTAGAAACTCAAAATGACTACAACCATCCAAAAGGATCCGTCCACACATTGCCATGTACATCTGAAACCTTCTTCATAATGTTTTCATTTTGCAGAGCAATGCAATTGTATGTAAACTAGCCTCTGTCATGCTTAATAGCATTCTTCTTTTCTCTAGCAATGTTTTCATCTTGAGTTAATTTTTCAGACAAAGCTAAGTCCCAGCTAGGACCAGCACTGTCCTTTTATCATTGGACAAGTTCTTGTCTCACTTCAAGGGGGAAAATGTAATTTAGATCTTTAGGCAGTCAATTTGAATGGCTATGAATGAATGAATTTAGTGACAATAAAGAAAGACATTAACATAACAGTTTGTAATGTCTTACATATTAGTCTCTTTTAGCATGCATAACAAAAATAAAAACAAAACAGCTGTGGCACCTAGAAGACTAACAGAGTTGCTTCAATGTGAGTTTTCATTGATTGCAATTCACTTCCTCACACGTGAATTATCAGCTGATATCCTGTTGTGCTGCTCCATGTGCACAAGAATAATATGAGCACAGATAGCAAACAGCCACTAATTAAAGGCTTTCTTCAAGAAATTTCAGGGTACACACAGCATTTCCTATTGTGTATCATCTATGCACACTGCAAAATCACCAAAGGAAAGATTTTAATCAGCAGTGATTTGTCAGTGCTAATGACATAATTCTTATTGTGAACATGGAGCTACACAATAGGATTTCAGCCATTTTCTAATTCATCTTATTTCAATTTGTGCTAGTTAGCAAAAGTGGGATGCAGTGGGACAATCCCACCACACACAGAAGAAAGTGTTCCTACTCCAATATGCCCCTGATCACACATTTGCAGGATCATCAGAAATCTATGCAAGCTTCAATGAGTTCTAGTACTACTGGTAAACTATTGCACGTGTTGCTTTCTATGCTCCTGGATATATTGATGTGCATAGCTTTTGCCTTCACAACCTATTCTATGTCTTAGTGGCAATGTCATATTTAAAAGCTTGTTCCTATATCTTACACATGACTGCACTGGAGTGGTTAGCAGCCTTGATCACGATTATCCCATTAAAACCTTACATTCCATACCTGGAATATAGGAGATGTTCAAAAGCAATGGGAAGTCTCATAGCTTGGCATTTCACCTCCTTTTTGTCTATAAAATGTAGAACTTGGTGAGTTAATCCGTTCAGGAAGATGGTCGTAATTCGAAATGGTCGTAAGTCGAAACACCATTTCCCATGGGAATGCATTGAAATACAATTAATCTGTCCCAGCCAAAGAAAAAAAATCACCAAAAAAATCACTGCAAGACCAAACTACACTGGGTGTTGAACACAGCAAAAATGTCTGGGTCGATTGACCCAACAGAAATGCAAAAAAAGAAAACCAAAAAGCAAACACACCCTGCAAGACCCATTGAAAATGGTGAAAAAAACCAAAAACAAACCCTGCAAGACCCATCACAGCATAGAAACATACTCCCACCACCCAGCCCAAAACCACACTGCAAAACCCACACAGAACTGTCTTTAAAAAGTAGAAAGCAGCACCTTACCTTACCAAGCAGTCCGAAGCCTCCTCCAATCACACACTCTCTAACTGCTGGGGTGAAAGAGCTACAAAGAAGCCTCTTTGCCATGAACGGTTAGCAATTTGAATTCCCTGCCTTTTCCCCCTGCCTTTTTCTGTTTGTAACTAGACGCTCTGGCCGCAAGTCAAACAAAATTTTGCAGCTAGAGCTGGTCGTAACTCGAAATGGTCGTAAACCGGGACATTTGTAAGTCGAGGCACCACTATATGAAAGAAATAATGTTCACATTTAACCCTGTAATGGAAATTAGTGTCCATTTATTGTTCAGTCACAAATTGACACAGAGGGCCTGATTCGAAAACTAGTCATGGTTCAGCACATTTTAAGTTCTGTCCCAATTTCAGTGACTTCCTTATACAAGTTGAAACAAAGAGGATGATACCATCTGCAAATAGGCCAGTTTTGTGCTGTTTTCCCTCATCTCCTCACAAAATTCTCCTGTAATAAAACTGTACTGCAGAATTCTGAGAAGTGTGAATAGCCATAACTGTATTTCAGTTCCTATACTGGTTTGGGAAATGCAAAATAGGTAAATTTGCTTTAAAATGTAAACTAAACAATCCCCCACATCCTTTAGCTTCAATACCTCAAAGAGCCTTTTCAGCTGCCTTGGCAATTTCTAACCTAAGAAAGTCAGGCTCTCCTAATTCTACAAAACCTCTCTATTACTGGTCCTCACCAAAACACCTGGTCACTTTTTGGTTTCAACTCTTGCAAGTTTTCTGTTCATCTCTGGGTAATTACTGTATTTTTTGCACCATAAGACTCACTTTTTTCCCACAAAACAGGGGGGTGGAAAGTCTGTGCATCTTATGGAGCGAAGAAAACAGATTATATTTTCCTGTTTTCTTCTCCTAAAAAATCGGTGCGTCTTATGGAAAGGTGCGTCTTATGGAGCGAAAAATACGGTAATTTAGGATTCAACTCTGCAAATATTTTAAAACAAAGATGACCAACATCTGCTCCATGGCAGAGGTGGGGAATGTATAGCCATCCAGATACTGTTGAGCTGCAACTCCCAGGAGCCCTCCTATTGGTTATGCTGGCTAAGGCTGATGGGAGTTAAGAGTTCAACAACATCTGGAAGGTTGTACATTCTACATCCTGTTCTATAGCAAACCTGGCATCACCAAGAAGTCATGCTTTCAGAGCCACGGACTAGGAAACCCCAAGGATCTCATAGTTTCAATCTTTTTTATAAGTGAAACAGTTAGCAAGAATATTAACAAACACACACATATTAGGAGGGCAAACCAGCCCTGTAGGCCAGCCCTGGCCATCTGGATAGCTCTAAGAAAGTGGGAAATTTTAGGCGAGCATGAATTATCTGGATGGTGACATTACCCAGATACAACAGTGAATCTATCATTTACTGGGGTACTGAAACATAGACTTCCATGCTGAAGTAAATATACGTTATCAACACCAGTAGCTGTTTTGAATGTTCTTTTCTTAAAGAACACTTCTCATATTGGCAAACAAGTCAGGAAACCTGCTGGCTTCTCATGACTTTTTCTACGTTGTATATTGGCACCGGGTGTTGAACACAGCAAAAACGTCTGGGTCGATTGACACTACAGTGGACCCTCGACTTAGAGACGGCTCGACTTACAGACTTTTCGAGTTACAGACTTCTCTGGCCGCAAAATTTAAGTTCGACTTGCAGCCAGAGAATTGACCTACAAACCAGAAAAAAACCCAAAATGGAACAAAAATGGAACAAAAGCGGCCAGTTACGGGTTAATCGGTTTTCAATGCATTGTAGGTCAATGGAGCCTCGACCTACAGACTTTTCGACCTGCAGCCACCATTCCAATACGGATTAATTCCGTAAGTAGAGGGTCCACTGTAAATACAATCAAATAATACCCTATTTCCCCGAAAATAAGCCCTAACCTGAAAATAAGCCCTCATATGATTTTTCAGGATGCTCATAATACAAGCCCCATCCCAAAAATAAGCCCTAGTTAAGTGAAACCCCGCCCTCCACCATTGTGCATCAACCAGAAGAAGATGGCATGACTGTATTTGAATAAATGTAGATTCTTGTACATGAAAAAAATAAAACCTCCCCTGAAAATAAGTCCTAATGCATTTTGGAGCAAAAATTAATAGAAGACCCTGTCTTATTTTGAGGGTAACATGGTAGCTCTTTAACTCTTTTACTTATTAGAGCAACAAATTAACCAACAAATATAAACATTAATGTTAGTTCAAAAAACACTTTTTCAAAAAGATAGTTATTAAAGGTGGTAGCAAAGAGAAAACTATATTGGATTGATGGAATATTTGTGTTTGAAGCTCTGCATGCCTACACTCTTAAATGTAGAAAACTCTAAGACACAATCTAGGTACAAAGTCCATTCACAAGCAGCACTGTCCAGAATCATAGAGCCTCACTGTTAACCCTGTATGTCCTCTAAAGGTGCAGTCCTGCACAAACACACTATACGCTAAATGCCTCTGCTTTGAAGCAAGGCACGGATAAGCTTTCATTCCAATAATTCTGTACTTCTGATCTTCCCATCGCAGAAAATCTTTCACATTTCGAAAGACTCCCACAGTTCCTTGGAACACAGCATAGAAACCACTGCTTTACAGCAGTAGGTTTATTACCATATATATACTGTATCTGTTCCTATACAATACTCATATTTTTATAAAAGGTGGGTGTGGTGATTGCCCACGTCACTCATGCTATTAATATTCATCAGCTGATTTGCACGAACCTATGAGAGGACTGGACAGGCGGAGTCAGCAGTTACATGAGGCTTGGCGGGAGAAGGCGGAGTCAGAGATTGAGAGAGAGGGAACAGATGCTGAGATAGATAGGGTTAATCAGAGAGATAGAGCTGATTAGGAAAATAGGTAGAGAAGGTGGTAATGATATTCCAAGAGAAAAGAAGTATGTACTGAGAGTACTGTTGATGAATTGCTTATGTATAATGTGTATCTGAAGAACTTCTGTTATTATTCAATCTGCTTCACTCCAATAAATAAGTTCTGTTCTGTTCACAAGACAAGTGTTCTGACAAACGTCATTTAATTGTGGACTGAGGTAATCCACTGGTGGCAGTGAGAAGAAAACGCAACGTGAGCCTTTATGAGGGAAAAACAAGCAGGGGCCATGAGGGCAAACGTCACAGTGGGTAACAGCATTTTTGGACAATGTAAAATCCTATGGGTCCAAGGCAGCAAATGTCGCTTCCATCAACAGAAAAAGGGTATATGTCTCTAAATCAACTATCATTACAACCTGTCCATTGGTATCTCATCAGCCTTCACTTTCTCGGTGATATTGTTCAACCGTTTATGCTGGATGCAGCAGAGGCACTCCAACATAACACCAGCCACCATCTCTTCCTGAGTGCACTAATAATTTTGTTTTGAAGCCTTTTTGAAGAGATTTTCTGCAAAACAGACTTTATGAAAATACGATTCAGAAACTTGAGGTTACAGCAAAAAACAAAACAAAAAAAAACAAAACATAAAACCTTTTTCTTCCCACTGCATCAGTTTTTCTAAAGTTCTGCTTGTTTGGGCCTGAGGCACTTTTTTCAGCACAAATGAGAGGTTTTTCATCTTAGAAACAGAAGAAAACTGTCAAGAGACACAGCAGAAATGTCTATTTGTTTTCAAGTGCAAAAAAAAAAAAAGCTTGAGATGGTGGTCAAGGAATAGAAATCAGCACCCCTTCTCAAAATAATCTCAGTTGACACCAATCACTGTAAATTCTAGGATAGAAACAGCAAAGCCACCTCAAGTGCTACTTCTACAAGAGCTTCATACAATGCAAACTGATAAACACAGACAGAGGATAGATATATATATGCCTCTTTTGCAATCTTGCAGGTTAGGTATTATTTCTATACGACACAGATGGGCAAAGTGTGGCCCTCCAGATATGGTTAGGCTACAACTCCCAGAATTTCTCACTATTGTAGTGGGTAGGTCAACAAGGGTTGGTGGGAACTGTAGTTTATAAACACCTGGAGACCTGCACTTTACCTACCCTGAATAACTACCACCCTTCTGGGATTACAAACAACATATTGTACTTCTGACTATATGGAATGGGATTACAGAATACTGTACTGGTACCACTATAGCTGAACCCATCAGGAGACCAACCTTTATAAACTCCAAATGCACAAAGCTCAGCTATAGTGATGGTATACGCAAAGGAATGTAACATGAGCATTTATTTTATTCGCCTTCAATGGAAATATATACAGTAGTGCCTTGCTTGACGATTACCTCATTAGATGAGGAAATTGCTTGACGATTAGTTTTTTTCAATCGCTACTGCGATTGCTAAATGATGATTCAATTGGGTTTTTCCATTTTATGACGATCGGTTCCCTGCTTCAGGAACCGATTTTTCGCTTAACGACGATCAAAAACAACTGATTGTCGGGTTTCAAAATGGCCACCCGCTGTGCAAAATGGCTCCCCGCTGTGCTTTAGGACGGATTCCTCACATTACAGGCACTGGAAAATGGCCGCCCTATGGAGGATCTCCGCTGGATGCTGAGGTATTTCGCCCATCGTTTCGCCTGACAAGGATTTCGCTTAACAGCGATTAGAACAGAACAAATTATCCTCGTCAAGCAAGGCACCACTGTATGGACAAATCAGCATGAATCTTAGCTCCAACTTGGGCAGACCCACTGAATCAATGGATTAATCCAGTGGTTCTCAACCTTTGTTACTCGGATGTTTTTGAACTGCAACTCCCAGAAACCCCAGCCAGCACAGTTGGTAGTGAAGGCTTCTGGGAGTTGCAGTCCAAAACTCCTGAGTAACCCAAGGTTAAGAACCAGTGGATTAATCAATGGACCCTAGACTGTTTGGAAACACACAGCACGGCATCCAACAAATGAGTTTCCCATGCAACAC